>NC_133648.1:301889917-302199655 GCF_009905375.1 Apium graveolens | reverse complement strand
GAGATACACATTCGTCTCCCAGGATCGAAGCTTTTAATGCTGAGGAAAACGAGGAGGGGCAAAGATTAGCCCTGGATCTAATTGATGAAGTACGAGATGAGGCGCATGCGAAGATAGTGGAATATCAGAAAAAAGCTTCGTTCTACTTCAACCTAAGGGTTAAAGAAAGGTTCTTCAAGCAAGGTGACTTGGTTCTGAGGAAGGTGGAAGCTTCCGGTGTTGGGCAGAAAGGTAAACTTGCCCCAAATTGGGAAGGGCCATACAAGGTCAAAAGTGTTCAAGGAAGAGGAACCTACAAGTTAGAGACTATGGATGGTTTTGAAGTCCCGAGAACTTAGCATGCACAAAACCTGAAGATTTACTATGTATAAAATGGTTGAGCACGATTCTCACCTGTCAAGATGACAAGTAGGTTGAAAAGCACCTTGAAGCTTTGCTTTCTTAGAATTACATGTTTTAGTTTTATTTTGAGGTTTATTAAGAACTGTGTAAGGGATGCATCCCAACAGTTTATGAAATTTAGAAAGTTTTCGAAATATGTTTAACAAAACCCTATGGCATGGCAAGTAAACTAAGTGTATGAGATGAAAGCATAAAATTTGATAAATAAAACTGGTTCAAATAAGCAATACAAAGTCTGATAAATAAAGTCTCAAAGACAAAGTAAAATAAATAAGCCAGGCAGGGCTAGAAAAGCTCTAAGGAGCTGAGGTGCCCTCGGCATCCATATCATCGTCTTCGCCACTCTCGCTGGATGTCTCAGTGGTCCCGGAGGAAGAAGAGCTTTCATCTGCAGAAGGCCTAGAAGATGACTCGGGAGGAGGAAGAAGTGGGTCCTGAGGGGTACGATCCGAGACAACCACTCGGATGCGAAACCTCTGTAGTAAAGTCTCGTCGTCAGGGCATATATAGTCTGCTGGGTTAATATCAGGACAAGCCTCGTTCACGGTTCCAAGGGCCTTGTCCCAACCAGTCCTAAAAAACCCAGGGAATACCGAGTCATCCCTCACCCTCATAGACTGAGTGAACTCCTCCGATTTTAAATAATTGTCGATCGCCTTGTCCTTCTCATCCCTTAGTTCAACCAGCTCAGTATTGGACTCTCTGAGCTCCTCCTCCTTACACTTCAACTTTCTCTCCAAAGAAGCGTACTTCCTCTGCTGCTTCCTGAGGGCATTGTCAGCTTTGTCCGAGGCCCTCTTCCATGATTCAGCTTGCCTCACAGTACCTTGGAAGTAGGCGTTAGACTGAAACGAAACAATAAACAAAGATATAAGGCAAGTGAATACTACAGGTAAAAAAAGAGTAAAGTCGTAAGAAAGGATCGTACCGAGGCCAAGGACTGAGCACCCATGAGCTTTATCCTCTCCAAGTCCGGGGAAGCCACAACATCATTAAAGTCCTTGGGGGTCACACCGTGGTAGGACCAATCCCATGCATTCTTTGTGGATCCAACCAAAGTATCCCCTCGGCGAAATCCCCAAAGAGGCTGGAAAGCACCAGTGGCAGCAGAGGCAGGAGCAGTAGCAGAGATAGGGGCATTTTGGACTTCAGTTCCCTCAGAAGGAGCCTCCACCATAGGCTCCTTGTGCTTCCTTAAAAAGCTAGGCTCCTTAGCCTTTCCCCGGGTGTCCAGTCCCGCAAGACGAGCCTTCTTCATCCTCGCGGTTTCCTCAACAACAGGCACGTTATCCTCATTAATTTCCTTAGCAGCTGCAAAAATAAGAGAAAAACAAACATAAGTGGTGTCAATAATGCATGGAAGAAATTAAGAACAAGAAGGGAAAAAAAATACCCTGAGAAGAAACTGAGGAGAGCCCCACTTGCATAAGGGAAAACTCCTATAAAAGAGTCCATCTAGGAGTGACACCATCATCCCCAATGAGCTCATTATAAATGGTAGTCTCCTTAGGGGTTAGGTGAATAGATTTGAGGCTACCATCGCTAACCTTCCCGAAGGAAGATCTGAAAAGGGTGCCCTAGTCCCCATTCTCCTACCTTAACCCGACAAAACTACTCCTCCAATGTGGGTAGTTGTCGGGAATAGAAGCACTATTAAAAATATGTTTATACTTGGGCCTTTGTTTAATGTAGACCCAACCACAAAGACTTTTAGAACTGTTATAACCCTGGAAGATATTCCTAAAAACTGCTACTAAAAAAGGAAAACCTCCTCTAAGATAAGAGACCATGAAGCATAAAATGTTCCTCCAAGCATTTGGAGGAAGCTGACAAGGGTTGATTAGCAAGTCTGCTAGCAAATGGGGGATGAAGTCAGGGAAAGGAAACCTAAGCCCGACATTAAGGGCATTTGTCTAAATAAAAAGAGTTTCTGGTTTCCAGTGGCAAGTACGATCACCACCACTAACGGGAACTAGCCTAAGGGGAGGACGAACGTTATAAAGTGCGTTCATTTTTTCAAAATCTATATTGTGCCATGTGTTACAATAGTCAAAAGAATCAAGATGTGCATTAGAGGGATACTCATCCTCTCTAGTGTTAATCATATCTAGTAATGATATTTAAGAATAACGGATTTCAAGATCGCCGGAAAATTCCTAAAGAGAGGAGTGTTGAGAGTGGGAGAGAGGAGAGGAGATTTGGAGAAGGAGAAATGAAATGAGAAGTATGAGGAGATCACACTCCCACCTCACTCTTATATAGCCAATAGGAAGGCAAATTGGGCCTGAAAAAACCCATTTGGGTCAAAGAATAGAATATTCTGGAAGAATCCATAAAAATAAATAGTAAATTCTGGAAGAATCCAGAAATATAGATGATATTAGGTAAATTCTAGAAGGATCCAGAAAAAACTTCAGAAATTCTAGAGTATTCTGGAATTTGGGTTGGAAATAAAAGCCCAGCCCAAATCTTATTGGGCCTGGGAGTATGAAAGCCCAAATGGAAGGGTCCAAGTCAGAAAGTATTCCTCAAAACCAAAATAAAGCCCAGTTGTGATCAAGCCCAAGTCCTGGGCCCAAGATCAATATTCCTAAAAACAAATGCTCAGCTCAAGCCCAGCAAAGGCATCCAAAAGAATATAAGCCCAATAAAGGTCCCACAAGGATAAAAAGAAAGATTATGGGCCCAAAGGAAGGCCCAGGGTTGAGGCCCAACTATGTTTAAGGGATGGAATTAAACCAGGCCCATGTGCTAGGGCCCATTTAGAAGCCCAGAAAAATCCTGGCCCCAAGAAATTATTTAAAAATAAAATATACGAGCAAAATCCTTGACCTAATTCAATCAAGATTTATGTTATGTTCTTATTCGAATACTTCTGCTCGAAAACATCTTCGACCAGGATAAAATAAAGGGGCTAATTCGGTCAAAACAAAAAAATCCTGACCGAAAAGGACAGGATCTTGGTCGAATTATAAAAAAAATAGGGAGAGAGGGGGAAATCCTGACCGAAATTCGACCAGGAAACCTAGTCGAATACTTCTGATCGAAAACATCTTCGACCAGGATAAAAAGAAGGAAATAATTCGATCAACAAACCAAGATCCTGACCGAATTCCGTCAGGATTCTCATCGAAAAAATCCTGCTCGACAAGGCTTCGACCACGGCGAATTGAGCCTTAATTCGACCAGGATCCTGGTCGAATGGGATTCCTGGTCGAAAATAGGTGGTATTTTATAAAAAAAAGAAGGAAAAAATTCCTGAAAAATTACAGAAAATTCTTGGAAATTAAGGAAAATTCCTGGAAATTAAGGGAAAAATCTAAAAAATTAAGGAAAAATCCCAGAATTAAGGGAAAATTCCTGGAAATTGAGATAACTACTAAATAATATGAATAAAGGTAAATCGTTGTAAATGTGTAGGTCGCTCCACACTTTACACAAAAATGATACCCTGTAAGGGAACATATGAACTTAACTTTTGTGAAACCTTTTCACGGTTTCCCACAAGTTGGGGGACAAATGATAGGGAATAAAATAAACCCTTATTGTGTAATTAATATCGCATTAATAATATCTGAATTGGGCTGACAGCTAGGCCCATTTAGAAGGGCCCAAAACCCTGAATATTAATTAATTACATAATTAATTAATAAGGGATAAGTCAACTGATAAGATAAGTCCTAGTAGGGAAATAAATTCTTATAGATTGCCCTCCAAGGAACCTCATGGGATAAGGAATTAGTTTCCTACCTGTTAGGACTTCAAAGTCCATTCTAATTCAGAGACTTATCCGCCAAGTCTCCTAACTCTAGTCCGATTCAAGGACTTTCAATACTTATATAAGGGGTCACACCCCCACCAATCAAAACTATATTTTTTGACTTGATCCTTGGCAATCATCAAGGTACGTAGGCATCTTATTAAGGCAGATCGAGTCACGAGACACAAGAGCAATCAAATCGAGTCTCGAAGCTCACGAACCCTAGCAGTAAGTACAGTAATTACTATACCTTAGTTTTTGATCCATAACAGTTATGGTTTTGTCAGCAATGTGCGGTATTTAATATCAACTGTATATGACTTCATGGTGTGCGGGGATTATTTGTGTGATTAATTATTAAATTGTATTGGTTTATTTTTAGTTTTAAAAGCGATTTTATGGAGAATCTATTTCTATAAATACTGAGATCTATCTATAAAATCATTTTTATTGCTTTATAATTTTATTAATTAATTATAGGAATTTATAAAATTTATAAACCAATATTTCATCGATTATTTATTCCTAAATGATTTTCTGATTGCATTTATGTGTAAATTCAGTATTAAATTCCAGAACATTTCAAAAATTACGAAACTCATATTTTATCAAGTTTTGAATATTTTGAGAATTTTAAAATAATTTCAGAAATTTTTCGGATTTAAAATCACCCGCACTTTTGTTCGTTAAATCGCTAAATACGAGTCTGATGCGCGTTTCAAAAATGATTTAAAAATTTCTAAAATTTTATTTTATTAGTTTTTAATAATTTCGGGAATTTCAAAAGTGTTTCTGGAATTTTTTGAGTTATTTTACTCGCAACCTTATTCGTTTATTTGGAGAAAACAAATCAGATTCGGGAGAAACTAACTAGGAACGTGTCTTGCAGCAATAAAATTCATGGATACATGTCACTTCTTTTGCTAAGTGGTTGTTGCAGATAATTCAATAAAAAACCAAAAACAAACCCAATTACCCCCACCCCTGTAGTACCCCTTCCCCTCATCTCTCCTCTATCTCGATCACGTCTCTCTGTACTATCTCTCACTCTTTCTTTTCTTTTCTATTTTTCCCCCTGTCCTGTTTTCTTTCGCGGCTATGCTTCTCTTTTCTGATAATTTTCGGCTGCCTTGTTGCCGCCAGTTTTTCCGGTGAGGTGACTATGGTGTGGTTGTGCATGCGTTGTGCGTGTAACTGTGTGTGCCGCGTGTGTATACAGTTGTGTGGGTTGTGTCTTGTGTTGTATTGCTTTGCGTATGATTGGCTTGCTTTTCCGGCTTATTATTTTTCTAGTTGCCTGCCTTTACTTTTCCGGTTTCCTTGCTTGGTTCAGGTGTGGTACACGCGCGTGTGTGTACTTGTTGAATTCAATTTTTTCTTTTTAAATTCTTGATGAATTAAGTAATATTTTGGGTGCGATTAATATATTTAATTATCGGTGAAATTTTCGTAGGACGCCCGATAAAAACGGGAACCTGCGAATTTTACCACCGTCGATAACGGGAACCCGCGAATTCATCCGACGGTGGACGGTGATGAATTATTTTTAGTCCTACAATTATAAAAACAATATTTAGTTCATACAATTAGTTAGTTTCAAATATGTAAATTAGTCATTGATTAAAGTTGGTACGTGGGTAATTGAATTTGGATTGTGTTATAGTTTATGACGTCGATTATGTTTCGACGGGTAGGCTGATAAATAGAAGAGACGGTGCCCAATTTTTGGGAAATTAAATTCGAAAATACGGGGACTTATCATGTGATTATCGGGATTACTAGTCGAACGTATATAACTATATAATTATTATCTTACGAAACGTACTTGCGTGTTATGATAAAATATTTTGTAAAATATAACTAACAACCATGTTTGCCCGTAGCGACGGGTATATGTATTTTTTGAAAATGATTACAGAACCGAGTCTTAAGTACATGAACCCTAGTTTTTACATGTATTATAATAATGTATATAATTATGGGTCGGGATTTGATATCGTTCGGGTTGAATTGATAACGAGGATATGTCAAGCATAACTGGTTGTCTCACATAGGGTATTTCTACTCTATAGGTCCTAGTCGGAAGACCCGAGGGTTGAGGTCAGACTAAAGATAGCCTAGTGATCAGTCAACAAGCTGAGCAAGGTTCTAATCGAATGACCTGAGTGTTGGAAGTCGGATGCAGGATAGTCTAATAGTTAGGCGATAAAGCCCGAGCGTCCAAATCGGTCCAAGGTCAATCAGTAAAAATTGTAAAGCTCTGCAAGGCAAGTACTACCCCTGACCATATCTTTTATGGTTCAGTAATATATGAATAACTGTTGATTTAAATTTCGTAGCTAAACAGAACGTTTTAAGTTACGTATCCCCTGTAATTAAAAATGTTTTGTTAACTAATGGTTTGGGGAAAGGTAACTTCTGAAAATAAATTATGAATAAATTGGAAAGGTTTTGGAAAGTGTGTTGTGATAGAACTGTTTTGAAAAGAGATAGGTACAAGTGGTTTCAAAACTGGATCAAATAGACCAGATAATTGGATTAGCTTGCGCAAGTGCCCCGTAACGGCCAGGAAGATGGCGTAAGAGGCTAAGTTGGTTGCGCACCCTATTTAAACCACTTAGTCCAGCATGAAAGAGACCTAGAAAGCCTCTGAGTTCTGAAACAAATTTTATGGGATGGCAGATGGAGTCGTCCGGTGATGATAGCCTGATCAGCTATCTCATCATTGATCATCCAGTACATATATCTGAGCGAGATTTTACGGTTCCCGTAACAGAACAAATGGCTTTACGGTCCCCGTAACAGGACAGATGGTTTTGTGGTTCCTGTAATGGAATATATGATTTGAAAATGAAAATAGCATGCTAAAATTAGACTTTGATATTTGCACAGTACATGACTGATGTTATTGTTTTACAGAGCATGCTAGTTTTGGATATCCAGTTTATACATGTTTTACTTATTTTTTAACAAGTTATGATTTCTATTTCGATAATTATTTTATCATAAATTCTTTTACTTGTTATTCATATAGTGGTACTGCTGAGCAATTGATTGCTCACCCGTGCAGAATGTTTTATATATATATTACAGATGCCTAGGAGACTTTTCCGTCATAGTTAGGGCAGAGTTCCAGTTCCTTCCGTACCAGGCTCCTCTGAGGTAGTTGTGTCAGACCATATGTGGTCTGTTGAGTTGCTGTATTATGTTAGTGTGTTAGATTTGTTAAATAAGTTTGGTTTCGTAATAGTTGTAACCTAAGTCATACTTAAACCTGGAAAAGATCTTGGTAAAGGGGTCGTGTTTATTTATTATTATTGAGTTGGATTCTATTATGTTTGTTGTTATTGTGTTGTTCGTGACGTTAACTCCTGACCCAGGGGTTGAGGCCGTCATATTTTTCATTTTCTTCTAACACCTGCAATTAGGATGCCATGTTCCTTTTGTGCATTATCAACCCATGTGACTCTGTCAGCTTCTGTCAAGTCCCTTTCAACTGCTATCTTTGTTGATTATTTGTTGAAGCTTCATAGGTTTTATCCGTTGACACTATGTTGGTTTCATCCATTGAAGATTTCCGTTGATGGCTTCACTGGCTTATCTATTGAGGGCATATCAGTTATCCGTTGAAGCTTGTAGAGTCATTCGTTGAATCTTTGTAAATTAAAAATTGAAGTTGTTTCCATAGCAGTTCATACTCTTTCACTTATAAAAAATTACAAGGCATTTTATATTTATAATTAACCCACCTATTTTGTATATGTTTCTAGTAGTCAACATGATTTAGAAACTACGAAATCTATCAAATCCACCACCTATTCTAGTGTACAGAATGTGCTACATACTTATTGATATAAGCTACTCCTTCAACGGATAGATAATTGTGGTTATCTTTTGAAGGCTACAAAAGACATTAAATAAATCTACTTAAGGTGTTTTGATGAATTATCATCAAGACTACAACATATTCCTAACAATAACCCCCAATTTACGTCTAATGGAATCAAAGGAATAAATTCAGGTTGACATAATGATAACAAAATGTCCTATAAAACTAATACAATAAAAAGTAGATAAATTGTAAAGTGCTGCATTAAAATGAATTGTACAAAGAAGGTTTATAGAAGTGTACATGCCATTTTCAAGTTGCTCATCTAGATTGAGCTAATCATTTCTTTTTCCTTGATTCCCTTGTTTTCTTCCCCAATTTCTCATTTTTTTCCTCTATCTGAAGTTGGAGTTGTCTGTAGAATTCAGCTTCATCTTCTTCATTGATATCCAGCATCTCCTGCAATTCCTTGAGAGTTTCATTGCTTGAAATTTTGAGCTGGTCTGAAAAGTCTGAATAGTCTTTTGACATACTTTTCATCCCTAAACTCTATAATCTAGTAGGGCTTCATGTGCACTCTATTCCTAGTGTTTGGAATAGTTAAAAATGGGTGAGTAAATGTCTCAGCATCCAATGATATAGGCTGTAAAAGGGTGAGTAAATGTCTCAGCATCCAAGGAGATAGAATCTATAACAGCTCTTTATTCTTGCTGATATAGCCTCTCCTTTTCGGCATCACTGACATTCATTGACTCACTAGCAATGGCTGCCACATTCATACCACAAGTACCTGCTTTTCTCTCTTGATCTCTCTTTTCTTGCATCAGGGGCTCCCCTTGGCTCACACCACTCACACCCTCACCTTCATCTACTAAGGTGGGACTCCACTCACTCACTTTTGCCACACCTGAAAAAATAGTGTGCTTTAATAAAATATCTTCCTCTCCTTTTGCCTGGGAGCAACCCAACCTCTCACTCATTTCACTCCCTTCCCTCATTCCTAGAAGTGATTGAACAACTACTAAGTCATCTACACTTGTAATATATTTAGAAATGTCAAGTTGTGTAGTGACTTTCAACATATGTGAAATATCCGTTGAAGGTGTAGTTGTGATTGTCAAAGGATAATTGTTGTGAAGAATATCTGTTGAGGACAATCACTTATCAACCGATGATGGATATCCATTGATGAAGAATAAATAAGAGGAATAAAAATTGAAACTATTGTTGAGTCTGTGGAGATTGATTTTAGATTTTGGTGCACAGACTCTTCAACAGTTTGAGAAAGAATGACAAGTGATCCAACAAATCATCAATTAGATGATGACCACTTGTTTGAATATTTGGCTCCTTCATGAGTTTGAGAGATGGAGAATTAGGAATTGATGTAGAAATCATGTCTACATCCAGATGGATGGTTGGAGAGCTTTGTGTTTGAGGTGTATCGATTACTAAAGAGTGGGGCTGTGACTCCACATTTACTGGAGTCACAACAAACTGATTTTGAGAAGGTGTAAATACCAAGTCTTTGACTTGGGAATTCATAGTATATGTACCCTGTGACTCCCCCATAGGTTTAGATTTCTTCTTTCTAATGTAAGTTTGGGCTAGGTCTTTAGTGTCCCTCCCCCTTCTGTTCCGTGCTCCTGGTTGGGAGTTTATTTCAATAGTCCTTTTGGGAGGATGCAACTAGGGATGTGCTAATTTCCTTTGCAACAACTACAGTCTGTTGAGAGACTGCAGTATGGCTAGCTTGGGTCACACTTGCCTCGCCCTTCTTATTCTTTGGGATTCTTTAATTTTCACCCTTTCCCTCACCTTACTCACCACCATGTTCACTCCCCTTAAGTGTTGTGGTGGTTTTTACATCTAGTGTCTTTTGAGAGACACTAGTGGTTGTTTTCTTTGGCTTGGATTTTAAAATTCTTTGTTTATTGGCTTTGGTAGGAATCTGTTTGGTCACTATGACAGATTCCATAACCACGATTGAAGGCAAAGAAATTGGAGGTTAGGAAGAGATGAGAGTAGAATTATTTACCTCACTTATCTGAGGTGCATCAATAATGGGAAGATAGTTGAGGGGCACCTCACGGTCCAAATTATTTCTAATCAAATATGCAAGAACTCTTTTCTCTTGAACCCAACAATCAAGCTTGTTGTTTAGGTTCTCAATAACCAAATCCTTAGAAACATGGTTGGCTAGCATCATGAGAAATCTAGCATAGTACATATTCCTAGGTATTTTCTGAATATCTCCCAATTTATACCCTATTTCTAGCATAACATAGTTGCTAAAATCAAAGTACTTATCATACAATAACATGTAGAGCATGTTAAGCAAAGCAGAAGTAATAGCATCAAAGTTGCTAATTTTGCCAAAAAATACCTTAATAAAAGCATCACACGGATAACTCCACACTTTCCTAAGTCATTTTCTCTTAATACTACCAAGACTAGCTATATCTAGAGAATAACCCATGGAATTAGGCATATTAATTACATCAATGTCAGTGTCTGGAGCAGTTGTGTTATTTTCAGGAAGTTTGAAACAAGATTGGACAGTATCAGAATTAACACAGTAATTGTTACTTTTGAGAGTAAAGGTAAGAGTCATGTCCTCTGAATAAAAAAAACAGTAGCCCAATTTGCTTCTATTACATCATATTATATGACTGGTGACTCGAGCATAGAGTACTTGAGTTTGCAGTTGCTAATGAACTCCATCATTTTGTGTTAGTCGTCATGCGCAACACTCTTGTCTACCATGCTACAAAGTTGTTCTTCTCATACACATATCATGTCTGAGACATGATCTTCACAACTGGTGTCATTTTTGCTAGATATTCTGTTATAGAGAGAAAGAGGGTTTTGGAGATGAAAGAGAGTAAATTTCCCTTGTGAATTTAGAGAAAGAAAAAAGTGAGATATGAAAATGAAATTGGATTTTATACTTTCCCAGATTAAGACAAACAAATGATTAAAAAAGTAAATACCCAATGATAATTGCCAAAAATAACCATTTAAAAATAAAGTAAACTATAGAAATTTTAAAATTATCCATTAACATATACATAGAGACTATAAGTATATACCAACGGATACAGTTTTAAAATCAACGATTATGATTGATAAATGGATATCAAATACACCATTATCCATTAAAGGATAATGTAGTCAGAAATATTTTTAACCATCAACGGATAATCCTTATCCGTTGAAAGAGTAATTTTGACTTAGCCAAAAATTACTTTTTCATGACTTGATCAAGAAAATCAAATTTGTTTATGGCTGTATTACAAATTACATAGACATCAAAAATAGTAAATTAAGAGTAGTTTAGCATACCTAACTCACTTACCAACCTGGTAAAAGTTGATTCATGAAGTGACTTGGTAAAGATGTCTGCAAGTTGCTGCTCACTTGGAATAAAATGAAGTTCCATAGTACCATTCATCACATGCTCTCTTATGAAATGATACTTAATGTTAACGTGTTTGGTCCTTGAATGTTGCACAGTATTTTCAGTAACAACAATGACACTTGTGTTGTCATAAATTATTGGAATCTTGTTTACATGTAGACCATAATCCAACAGTTGATTTCTCATCCACAAAATCTGTGCACAACAGCTGCCAGCAACAATATCTTTAGCCTCGGCTATAGAAGTAGAAACTGAGTGTTGTTTCTTACTAAACCAGGATACCAACTTATTTCCTAGAAATTGACAAGTTTCTATTATACATTAGCTGTTATTATAAGAAAATTCCACCAGAGGTAGATGTTCATCCCAGCTGCCTTCAAAATCGATCGCACAAACTCGTAGCATGTCTTCAATCATTTGAATAGTTCTTTCACTTTGCCCATCAGTTTGCGGATGATAAGCGGTACTCATGTTCAATTTAGTTCCAAGGCATTCTTGAAATTGTTTCCAAAATCTTGAGTTGAAACGAGGATCTCGATCGGACACGATAGATATTGGAATTCCATGTCGCATCACAATTTCTTTGAGATACATGTGCACTAGCTTGTCGAGTGAAAATCTTTCGTTGATTGGTAGAAAATGTGCCTTATGGTCCATATAGATCTTACACCTTTCTCCATACATATCATGTTTCCTAATCTTTCAAAACAAATATTATTACTGTTAGTCCCAATTATGAGTAGGATACTTCTGCTCATAAGGTTTCGGTTGTCTGGGTGCATATACAATAACTTTATTGTGCTGCATCAACACACATCCTACTCCCTTATGAGAAGCATCACTATAAACTACCAAATCTCCTTGATACTTTTAAAGTGATAAAGCAGGTGATGTAACCATTCTCTCTTTTAAATTTCACAAAACTCTCTTCACACTTTCCCATTTCATCTAAACTCCTCGCTATTCCTGGTAAGCTTCATCAAAGGTAGTGCAATTTATAAGAAATCTTGCACAAATTTTCAATAATAACCAGTCCCTGGTGAAACTTCTTACTTTTTTTGGTGCTTTTGGTCTTTCTTTATTCATAGTAACTTTAATTTCTACTGGATCTCCTTTGGTCTCCTCCTCACTGACTTTTTATGCTTTCTACAATCAAAACTTTCACCTTGGAAATTTTCCATACAACTTCTTTCTTCTTCGACTTCCCAGCTATCATTAAATACTTGCATGATCCTCCTTTGATTTTAAGTAACATAAATACAACTTATTCGGATCTTCCTTCAAGATTCTGTTCATCAAGTTTAAATATTACTAGTATATCGGTTAATCCAAATGACAATACTAGAATTTTATAGCACCAATACTTAGTTTTGAAAATTATCCTTGATATGTCGATAGATTCAATCTCCAATTGATAACATCCAAAGCTTAAATTATTTTAGAAAATACTCTGCTTCTTTCATCTGATCAAATAAATCATTAGTTCGAGGTAATGGATACTTGCTCTTGATAGTAAACTTGTTGAGCTTTCACTAGTCGACACATAATCTCCTACTTCCATATAACAAATAATACAGGTGCACCTTATGGGATACACTGGGTCTAATCACTTCTTCTTCTAGCATTTTTTGCATCTGCCTTGCTAACTTCCTCATTTTAACTGGTGCCATTTTGTGTAAGCCCTTGGTCACTGGCTTCGTCTCAGGTGCTAAGTCAATCACAAGCTTCATTTCTCTATCTGGAGGAAATGTTTATAACTCATCTGGAAACATATCTTGAAACTCCTTAATTGCTATAAAATCTTCAAATTTTGTTTGCTTCTGACTTTTATTTATCTCACAATCACCATAATGCTCCCATCTTGATCACTGTAATCATCGTTAACAAATTCTTTACCCTCCTGCTTCTTTTATACCTCATCATATTCTCATTTGACGTCTTCAGGACTATCTTTTCATCACGATGGTTTGTCTGGGCATCACGCTTAAATAGTTAATCCATTCCTTAGAATAATGTCAAATCCTCTTATCTCAAATGATATCAATTCTTCACAACTTATTGCCAGAAATCTCAATTCCACCATTGGTACTTACTTATTCAACAATTACACATTCTTGACTTGCTAGTCCTTTAATCATAATCTTTTCAATTCAACAGGGTAATTCATCATATCAACAAAACCTTGAGAGATAAACATTTAAGTTTCTCTCACATCTTTTAATACTTTAACGCGTAAGGTATCCACAATAATCATTCACGTCACCGCATCTGTATTCTGAATAACATATTTCACAGACATATCATAAACTCTCGTTCTTGGAGATGTATTCCTTATTGGAGTAGATTCCCTTGGCTCTTAGTGGATCCTTCACTGGGACTAGTGATTGTAATCCTTTCCATATGCCCTGGTTTCCCTCCCATGCATAAGAGGTAGCTGGAACTTTGTCCGCTTGGTTCATAATACGTTAATTTCTGTTTGAAAAACTCTTGCAAAGAACGAAAGTACAACGAAACAACTAGAAGGATTCACAATTCAACAAAAATTAGAGTTGAAAAGAAAGAAGAAGTAAGGATTTGAATATGAATGAGACAACCTCATTGGTACTTAAGATGGCCAGTCTTTCGTACCATATGGCATATAGCACATGATTAGTTGGCGTCCCACCCGACTCTTCGTCATCCCGACAAAGCATCTCACTATAACACTGTTTGTCCCAATCAGAGAGCAAAACTTGAGCGGAACAATTAAATTTGAAAGGAATGCAATATCCTCCTTTTTGATATCATCATAAGGAGTTTATAAAAAAAAGTTCATACATTTTTAGGAATTAAAAAGGAATATACGCTGTAATATTGAAGACAAGAACGATACCATTGGTCACCATGCACATTTCACTTGTATTCATCTTTCGAGCTTGTTCGATCATATCCCAATTGTGTCATATATCAACTTTAGAAAGTACGCTAAAATGCCTTCGCAAATTAAGCATTATGGTAGATTCTTACTTGTTAGGTCTTGCGTCTTTAACATCGCACATACATGTATAATACTTTAACAATTCGATCATAATGACGTTCCTACCAGATAACTTCGAGTTTCCTCTTTTTAATTTAGAATAACCACGAATCATTCAACATAACGATCCTTTTGTTAATAATATTCTTCTTTTAGAAAAGTCTGGAAATCTTCCCAATCTTCTTCGACACGCCCAGGCTCCTTTTAAATCAATGAATTCTTTAAACTTTAATGGTCTCTGCAACTTGATGAATAATTACTCCGTACGTGGATTCTGTTATTAACCTTGTCAAACAATATTTGCACCTTACCGTTAGGAATAATCAACTTCTTCATAATCGCGGGTTACTTTATTCTCTGAATTAACAATACTGAGACTGAAACAAGCATCCTTCCAGGTGATCCGGGTCTTTTAGCAAACAAAAAACTCAAGTAGTAACTTGACAACCAATGTTTAAAACTCATTTTATTCCAAAAGGCTTTTAGGAATTTTGTAAGGAAAAATCTTTTTCGAAAACTTGTTTAAAATTTTTAAAAATCACAAATCTGGTTGTCCTTACTATATAAGTTGCATGTTGCCCTTCCTACCTATCACAAGATACTAAATTAAAGAAACAATCACATAAAGGTCCGTTCACTTCAATCTACCTTTTCTCCTTTATCGTGTCCATTTTCCTTCCTTAATCGACGAAAACTTCAATTGTCGTTGCATGTTATCTTATTCGTAGCTTCACATCAAGGATTTCATACTGGTGATACTCCTGTTATCAACTTTGCAATCGTTAAGTGGAACAGACTATCCAATAGTCAATAAGTCGGCTAATATCACATCACCTTGTTACTATAAATATATCATATCGTCATAACACCATTATCTAACTTCAAGAAAATTCCAGATCCATAATCTCCTCTAACTCTCTCTTTTCAATACTTATCTAATCCATTCCACATGCTAGTTATGGGTGGCCTAATTAATAATGGCTTCTTTTAACCTGATAACAGCTATCCTCCGGAACACTTAAATTTTCTTTCTAAACTTCTTCTCACCTTTATTTATATCTCAAGTACTCACCATTTACAGTAACCTTCAAATCCATCCTCGTAGGTACTGTTGCTTCATAGGACAAGTTTTAAACTGAGGGTATAGAACAGGATGTAGGGTAAACTAAAGAGATACACTCACAGCCGAATGTCCAGTAAAACAAGAATAAACAGATGGAGGTTCTTAAATAGGTAGTCTTATATCAAGAGGTAGTAGAATAACGTAGAATAGCTTGAAGGGGTAAAGCTATTATAGCAGAAGGTAATACCAGTAATACTGATGAAAAAAACAAGGTGCGAATCAAATCTGGGAGAAAATGACAATCCTTGAACAGAAGGCTCTGAATGATCAGATGATACAGGGAAAACAGGATCTGCCATTGCCGTTATCTGGAAATCACGTCACAAGCTAAGAATCCCGAATCGCAACACGAACCGTGCCGGAGACCTAATACACATTTGCACTCTACCTCACAACGTCTTATCTTTCTATTTCCTATTCCTAAATTTAACCCTCTACCCAATACCGACAATCTAGGCTTGTTTCAGTGACTTATAAGCTGTAGCTCTGATACCAACCTGTTGCGCCCTCCAAACTCGGGTCAGAAGTTTGGGGTCCACAAAACATACATAATATATATAAACCTGTATATAAAATATTATTTGCCAGACCCTGCTTTACATAACCACGGATCGCAACAGGTTAAAGTATGAAAACAAGCCACAACCTTAACTTTTATTACACATACCAAATCCCAACTAATTTAACTTACAACTGATAATGAAATTATTCTTACAATCTTCTAATCTCACTACCATATGAAGCTCATGCTAGCTCGATCCAACTTAAACTGGAATCCTAGCTCGCACTTTGGACTGAGGGACTTTACTATCATTCATATCCTTTTTAACTATAAAATATATAAAAAATGATTCGCAAGAGTGAGTTAACTAGCTCAGCAAGTCATAATAACGATAATTGAGGTTAAACAATGATCAAATGAGATGATTCAGAGGAATCAAGTTTCATTTTAACTAATCATTAGAATTGGATATTCATTTTAAATTTTTAAAAACAAGGTTAGGCTGCTGATCAGTCATGCACTAACCCCGAGCAAAGCACACAGCTCTGCTCTACGAACTGGATCCAAGGCAAACATTGGCCTAATTCGACCACGAATCTGGTCCATATAAAGAAAACTATCCAATTCTAAAGCAGTTCCATAGGATAAACAATATAACTCAATAAATAAAGATCATAATTAACAGTAATAAAACATTTGTATAAGAGCATGGTGAAAATTCATGGGTACCACGAGGGTATGTAAAAGTATATAAAAGAAATGGCCTTCAGCCTATAGGAGAATCGGGTATGAGAGGAACAATGATTTTATAAGGTTTAGTTCTTTGATGTCACAAGGTATGGTTGAGTATAAAAGTTTATGTAGGTTCAAACAATTATGTTCCAGTGTTTGCTATATGATGGGTATATATATTTTTAGAGTAGTATCGTATTTGTGTGGTTTAGTATCTGGTAAACCAACAAGATATGGTTCACAAAGAATGAGGTTTACGGCTCAAAAATCAAATGATGTGGCTCAGGTTCAAGACTGAAGGATTCAAAGTACTTTCAATATAAAATAGAGTTATTTGAATACTTAACAATATGTCATGAGAGAATTTAGAAATATTTACATTATATCTCAAAAAAAAGTTTAGAAGTACTTGCCTTGCAGTGCTTTACAACCATTATTGATCGACTATGAGCTGATTCTGACGCTCAGGCTTTAACATCCAACCACTAGATCACATTGGATTCGACTTTGACACTCAGGTTTTTCTGTTGAAACTCTACTGAGCTCGTCGACTGACTAGTAGGTCATCTTTAGTCCAACGTCCACTTTCGGTTTCCCGACTAGAACCTATAGGGTCAAAATACCCTATGTTAGACGTCCAGGTATGCTTGACATATCCTCAATGCCAACCCTACCCAAATGACAACAATCCCGACTCGTACTCAGGTACAATACTATAGTTTACGCAACATACAGGATTCACATACTCAAATCTCGATTCAATATTCGTTTTCGGAAAACACGTATGCTCATCGTTTTAGGAAACAAATTGTCCACTATATTTTACGGAATATTTATTTAGAATTATATAACTATTTACATTCGACTGGTAGTTCCGATATGTTACAGCGTATGTTCCCAAAAATCGGGCAGCGCTTCCTTTGCTTATCGGACTACCCGTCGAATACAATCGACGTCAAACCAATCCACCACAATCGCAACAACCATCCGAATACAACCCCCAACCACTACTTCAAACCAACAATATCAATCAAAATCCATACACTTTTAAATTCCAACCCAATCACAATTATTAATTATTACTCGTATTTTATTATCATTTATTTATTTTCAAAATATTAGGACTCAGAATTAATCATCACAGTCCACCGTCGGCTCGCCGAGGCTCATCGCCAACGGTGGTAAAATTCGCGGGTACCCGATTAATTTCGGGTTTCCAACGTGTATTTCACCGATTACGAAATTAATTTCCCGATAGCAATTATTTATTTCACAAAATTTAATCAATTAATTCCTGCAAAATTAAATGAAAATATCAAAACCCACTGCACACAATCAGCCTTAACATTAGTGGCCCAATTAACAGGCCCAATAACACAGTCCAACAGAGAAACAGGGGAGCACAGGGACACGGCCAACAAACACGGCCACCGCCGTACACACAACATACACTAACACACGTACACAACACACACACTTCACATGCACACACACAGTATCACACACACACACGAACACATGTATACACACACAACATATATATAACCAAACGGAAGCCACCAAGCCTCACCGAATCCGGCGGCGGCTGATCACCGGAAAAAGAAATAGGCAACAGGAACCGAAGAGAAACAGGGGAGGGAAGAGTGAACAGAGCACCGAGATGGAAACGCAGAGAAAAGAAAAGAATGAGACGAGAGAGAGATTTCGAGGAGAGAAATGAGAGATTCCAGGGAGATGTGAACGAGAGAGAGACAAAGATCTGGGATGTTTATCCCTAAAACAAATAAACTGACTCAGCCTCATATTAACCAAAACAAAACACGTGTCCTTGTATCGCATTATATAATTCCTAATTCGTTTCTCTGATAATTTAACGAATCAACGGTACTTTTAAAATTTATCAAAAAAAATTGAAATTTTAATACCAAAAATCTTTAAATATTCAAAAGTTATTGAATTGAAATTTTCATAATTTTTAAACCATTTTTGAATCGCACTTTATACCCATATTTCACAATTAACGAACCGAGCTACACTTAAAACAGATTCAGAATATCACGAAAATAGTCTTAAAATGTTACAAATATCCTGAAGTTAATAAAAACATAAATTTCGTAATTTTAAAATAATTCCTGAAACACAATTATACCCGCTTTTAACAATTAAACGAATCAACGCGCGGGTTAAATTAATCCCAAAAATTTCCAATATAATTTTAAAACTCTCGGAATATTCCACACTTCAATAAATATGAGTTTCATAATTTTTGAAGAATTCTAGAATTAAATATGGATTTTACAAATAAAAGTAATCATAAAATCATTTAAAGATAAATAATTAATAAAATATTGATTTCTCAATTTTATAAATTTCTAAAAATAATAATTGTAATTATAAAATAATAAAAACAATTTTTAGAGACATTCCAAGTATTTATGCGAATAAATTTGCATTAAATCCACTTTTTAAAAGTGAAACAATTCAATACCACTCCATAATTAACTACGTGAAGAACCCGGTACACAATAAATCACACATAGATAATAATCAAACAATACATAGCGGTCAAAACCAATACACATATTTTATTGATTTTATACTTCCACAATTACATATTTAAATAATTCAAAAATATACGAGTCATTATAATAAGCTTCCTCATAGCTCTTTCCCCATAATGCTCCACCTGATGCTGCATCATGTATGGGTCTAGCCTGTGCTCCCAAACCATTATAAAAATAATTGATAATCATCCAATCTGGCATGCCATGATGAGGACACTTCCTAAGAATCTCCTTGTAGCGTTCCCAAGCTTCACATAGAGTTTCTTCCGATTGCTCCCCAAATTAAGTAAGAACATTCCTGATTGCAGCTGTCTTCGCCATAGGGAAGAATTTAGTGAGAAACTTTGAAGCAAGATCCTCCCAAGTAGTGATAGAACCAGATGGTAGAGAGTGTAACCAACTCTTAGCCTTTTCCCTCAGAGAGAATGGGAATAGTCTCAGTTTCACCGCATCCTCGGACACACCATTGAACATGAAGGTGTCGTAGATCTCTATGAAATCCCTGATGTGCATACTTGGATCTTCTGTTGGAGAACACCCAAAATGGACTGAATTATGTACCATCTAAATTATTCCAGGCTTGATCTCAAAGGTATTAGTTACGATAGCTGGCCTGACAATGCTAGATTGAATGTCATTGATCTTTGGTTAAGAATAATCCATCAACGCTTTCGTTGCTGCTGTTGGATCTCCCATTGTAATGAAAATCATAGAACCTGAAACACACACAAATAAACCGTGAAAGTAAAAGAATCCGAGTCGGTGAACTTTAACCACCATTGATGTCAAGCAAATAAACTAAAAATTATTACCGAGTCCCCGGCAGCGGCGCCAAAAACTTGTTAGGGCGAAAACACGTGCTAAAATTACACTCAAGTATACACGTTCGCAAGTAGTATGAGATATAGATCATATCCGTTCCCACGTAAACTGGTTTAGGTTAATTTTAGTTATGCACTTATGCAAGAAATTATGGTTATCGTTCAATGCTAAGACAAGTAACAAATTGTGTTGATTATACTAATTAAACTAGCAGACATTAACTAAGAGAATAAAAGTGATTGAATTAACTATATGAGACAAACATGAGATTCCAACTTCATTACTACTTCATTCAAAGTCATTGTTCTTAACCTTAGCATGTAATGGCGATGACAACTAATCAGATAACACAAAACTAGTAAACGCCAACTTTTGTTGCACGAATACCCTACTACCAGACATCCACAAAAGAGATAGAAGCTGAAAAGATACCAATTATGTTGAGACCCTATATGTCTATAGAATTTGATAACATAAAGGTTTAATGAACAAGTCATCTATCGTGATTACATAGGGCAAGTAAGATGGTTTAAATTACCTACGAATCATGCATAACAAATACATGAACTTATGCTAGCATGGCAAGTTCTAAACCTCTATATTCACTTTTGCTTCAATAGAGATTAACACGCTATCTTATATGTTAGCTACGCACATAAGACGAATAAGAACAACCAATACTAGGATATCATTCAATCAGCACACACCAAGATATTGAAACAAATTAACTATAGAAATCCATCAGTAAATCTGTTAGAACCCCACGATAATGATTAGTTTATAACCGAATTCATCATCACCATGGGTTCCAATGAAAACATTATAATAAACAATATAAGAGTATTAGGGTACAAAGATAATCGAAAACAAGCATCCAAGTATCAACTATACTAAAGAAAAAAATTCATCTTTTCCGTAGCCGTCTTGTGATCTCTAGGTCTATTTATGGCTCTCCCCGGTCTCCTTGTTGTTAAAAACGTCTTATTTAGGGTATATATGGGATTCAGGATCAAACTGGGCTTCAAAATCTCTAAATCGAACTCGAATCAGGAATCTGGCTGAACGGACCAGCGCTGCCTCCTCGCATACCAGAGCGGGCACGCGCTATTTCTGGAAGTCTGGCGTGGCAGCCCCACATACCAGCAGGGGCGCGTCGTGCTACTGTAGTTGGGGAGACCATTCATTGATACAGGCCGAACTCTGATCGATGTACAGAAGGGTGAGCTTACTATGAGGGTTCAGGGTCCAACGTTACCTTTAATGTCTTCAACGTAATGAAATTTCCTACTGATGAAGAGGAGTTCTTTAAAGTAGAGTTGGTCAACTTTGTAATGATTTCAGAGCTCGATCAAACGCTAAGGACTAATGCCTTAGAGAGAGCCTTAATAAGGGAATTTGATAGTGAAGATGAAGAGGGGGCAGAGCAGCTGCAGTATTTGAATTCTTCTCCATGGAAAAGGAGATTATACTTGCCATTCGAGTCTCTTAGATTATAAGAGCTTAAAAATTATCAGGAGCGTCTCAAACCATCTATTGAGGAAGCTCCCACACTTGAACTAAAACAACTGCCTGATCACTTGAGGTATGCTTTTTTAGGTGATGCATCTACTTTGCCTGTTATTATTGCATCTGAACTTTCAGGTAGTGATGAAGACAAGCTCTTGAGAATTCTGAGAGAGTTTAAATCATCAATTGATGGACTATAGCAGATATCAAGGGAATCGGCCCTTCTTACTGCATGCATAAAATTCTTCTTGAGGAAGGAAGTAAGCCAACAGTTGAACAGCAGAGAAGACTCAATCCTATCATGAAAGAGGTTGTGAATAAGGAAATTCTTAAATGGATGGATGCAGGGATCATTTATCCTAATTCTGACAATTCATGGATGAGCCTGGTGCAGTGTGTGCCTAAGCAATGAGGAATTACAGTTGTTGCTAACGAGAAAAATGAGCTCATTCCTATTCAGAAAGTCACAAGATGGAGAGTATGCATAGATTATCGAAAGGTGAATAAATCCACCAGGAAGGATCACTTCCCGTTTCTATTCATTGATCAAATGCTTGACAGGTTGGCTGGTCATGAGTATTATTATCTTCTGGATGGGTATTCGGGCTATAATCAGATTTGCATTGCCCCAGAAGATCAAGAGAAAACCACTTTTACTTGTCCTTTTGGCACTTTCATTTTCCGTCGAGTTTCTTTCGGACTTTGTGGTGCACCTGCTACTTTTCAGAGATGTATGATGGCCATATTCTCAGACATAATTGGTACTAATGTGAAGGTGTTCATGGATGAATTTGTTGTGTTTGGGACTTCGTCTGACGAGTGCTTGCATAATCTTGGTTTGGTGCTGAAAAGAAGTGTTGAGACCAATCTGGTGCTCAACTGGGAAAAATGTCACTTCATGGTGCAACAGGGTATCATTCTTGGGCACAAGGTCTCTAGCAAAGGTCTGGAAGTGGATAAGGCCAAGATGGGGGTTATTGAAAATCTTCCTCTACCAATCTCAGTTAAAGGAATCCGCAGTTTTCTTGGTCATGCGGGTTTTTACCGGCGATTCATCAAAAAATTCTCCAAAATCTCTAAACCCTTGTGCAATCTGTTAAAGAAGGATGTCCCTTTCAAATTCGATGAAGAATGTCTAGTTACTTTTGAGAGCTTGAAGAAGAGTTTGACTACAACACCTGTTATTACTGCACCTGACTGGAATGAGCCCTTCGAGATAATATGTGATGCTAATGATTTTACAGTTGGAGCTCTTCTTGGCCAAAGAAAGAAGAACATATGCCATGTGGTTTACTATGCTAGTAAAACCCTTAATGGTGCTCAGCTGAATTACACTACTACAGAGAAGGAGCTTTTGGCGATTGTCTATGGTTTCAAGAAATTTCGATTTTACTTACTTGGGACAAAAGTGACAGTTTTTATTGATCATGCTGCTATTCGATACCTCGTCTCGAAGAAAGATTCAAACCCTCAATTGATTTGATGGATTTTACTTTTGTAGGAATTCGAGCTGGAAATCAAAGACAGGAAAGGTACATAATACTAAGTAACAAAATCATCTCTCACGACTGTAAGAACAAGGTAAGGCTTCACAGGATAACACATTGATCAATGAATCTTTTCCTGGCGAGCAACTCTTTGGGGTGCAAGAAGAAGAACCGTGGTTTTCATACATTATGAACTATCTTTTGAGTAATGTCATTCCCCCAGAACTCTCTTATGCCCAAAGGAAGAAGTTTCTACATGAGGTGAAGTGGTATCGATGGGATGAGCCGTTCTTGTTCAGACAGGGAGCAGATTAGATAATAAGGAGGTGCATTCCGTATAGTGAGATGAAGGGTATTTCGAGAGATTGTTACTCTACTGGGTACGTGGGCATTATGATGGAGAGAAAATAGTTGGCCTTATTCTTCAAGCGGGATTTTTCTGGCCAACTTTATTTAGAAATGCTCATCAATTTATGTTAAGTTGTGATCGGTGCCAACAAGTTGGAAATCTGTCCAAGAGAGACGAGATGCCTCTTAGTTCGCTTCTCGAAGTTGAGATTTTTAATGTTTGGGGAATCAACTTCATGGGGCCATTTATCTCAGCTTGCAATAATCAGTATATTCTTTTGGCGGTGGATTATGTGTCTAAATGGGTTGAGGTTAAAGCTTTTCCAACCAACGATGCTAAGGTGGTGATAAATTTTCTTCATAAGCATATATTCACATGTTTCGATACTCCAAGGGTCATAATCAGTGATGAGGGATCACATTTCTGCAATCGCAAGTTCACTGTAGTAATGGAAAAGTATCATGTGAATCATTGTGTGGCCATAGACTACCATCCTCAAACTAATGGGCAAGCTGAAGTGTCGAATTGAGAGATCAAACGAATCTTAGAAAAGGTTGTGAGTCCTTTAAGGAAGGATTGGTCTTTGAAGCTCGATGAAGCTGTTTGGGCCTATAGAACATCATTCAAGACTCCTCTAGGAATGTCTCCTTTCCAGTTGGTGTATGGTTAGGCGTGTCATTTTCCTGCAGAGCTAGAACATAAAGCGTATTGGGCTTTGAAGAAGCTGAACCTTGATATGGAAGCTGCTGGAGAGAAGAGAATGCTTAAACTTAATAAGCTCGATAAGTTCTGACTACAGGCTTATGAGAACAATAAAGTATACAAGGAGAAGGTCAAGAGATTGCATGATAGGAGGTTAGTGCACAAGTCATTTGTTCCTGGTCAGCAAGTTCTATTGTTCAACTCTCGTCTCTGTCATTTTCCAGGAAAGCTTAAGTCGAGGTGGTTAGGTCAATTCATTGTCAAAATTGAGTTTCCACATGGAGATCTGTAGATTTTTGATAAGCATCTGGACCAAGCGTTCAAAGTAAATGGTCAGAGGTTGAAGCATTACTATGGTTAAATGGCAAACCGTGAGGTGGTGAGTGCCATTCTTGTGAAAATTTGATTTCGAAGTTTCACGTCAAGCTAAAGACGTAAAACAAGTACTTCGTGGGAGGCAACCCATGCATTTATTGTATAGTAGCTTCGGAAAGAAAAAAAATCAAAAAATCAAAGGTTGAAATTTTTTCCAGAAGCACGGCGCGCCCGCACACCATAGCGGTGTGCCCGCGCAACCTGTTTGAAAAAGAAAAAAATAGATAAAAAAAAATCAGTTTAAACCCAATCCCAACCCGAAATTAACCCTAATTCTACCCTATTTCTACATTATAACACTACCACCCCCATCCTATTAGTCATATATATAAATCTCTTTATATACAAACACGTATCACTTTCACTTACAAAACCCTAGCCTCTTTATCTATTCACTACTTAATTCCAATTTGCTATCTATTGTTGTTATGACACTCAAAAGAGTGAGAACCGAGGATTCTAGTGTGGGAGGCACGGTGAACAGATTTTGTTCTCCGGAGGCACAGGCAGAGTTTACCCAGTTGATGTCTAAATCGGTTACAAAGAAGAGAGGTTTCTTACCCACGACTAAGGATGGGAAGCTTTTGGAGATGATTGTTGAGAAGGGATGTGGCAGAATTTCTGTGAGACACCCGATGCAGTCCTGTTGAGCATTATACAAGAATTTTATATAAATGATAAGGAGGACAAGAATGGGTTTTCTGTAGTTCGCGGGTTGACTGTTGATTATACTCCTGAAGCTATTCATCGAGTTATTAATCAACCCACGAGAATTTTGATTGTTGAGGATTGGGTGCAGAAGATTAGGGAGGATTTAGATTTGGATTATATTATTGCAGAGTTGTGTGTTCCAGGCACAGAGTGGAAGTACAAGGCGGGCATGAATGACCCACTTACGTTTCCTACTTCGTGTATGAATAGGTATGCTAGGGCTTGGAACCTGTTTATGTATGCTAATATCATGCCATCTTCGCATTCACATGAGGTTACTGTGAATCGGGCTATTATGCTATGGGGAATTTTGAATGAAGAATATGTTGATCTCGGCTATGTGATTCATCGGATTATGCTGCATTTTCTGTGAAGAGGGACCACGGGGGCGATTCATCATTCCTCCATTGTGACGAGGTTATGCACTGCGATGGGTGTTAGGTGGCCCAGCATGAGCAGCTACAGATGCCGAGTGCTTCCATTGATAGCTCGACGATTCAGCAGCTGAAGGAGTGGTATGGCAGTAAAGCCAATGAGAAGGGCTTGGGTTATACATATGATCATCTACCGGGTGGCCAGCCAGCTGATCAGACTTATGCAGGGGGTTCTTCTCAAGCACGTCAGGCAGCTACTAGATCCTCTCGTGGAGGCGCTAGATCTTCTCATGCACAGCAGACATGGGATAGTTCTGGACTTGGAGATGCTCAGTATAGGAGATTGGCTAGGCGCATGGATGCGATGCATGACATTCACAGTCGTTTTGCTGCGGATTTAACGCAGGCTTTGGGTACTGCTTTCCGGGCCTCTGGTGTTGAGGTCGATTGGCCTATATTTGGAGCTGATTTTGTTTACCCGCCACCTGATACTCCACCCGAAGAGGGTGATCCTACCGATGACAAGGTATGCCTTGTATCCTTATTATTACCTTAAATGAGGACATTGAATATTTTAAGTTTGAGGGTGATAATGTAGGGATTAGTAGTGTGTGTTGTGTCTATATAGATTAATATTACATGTTTAGTGTAGTTTATTCGTATTTTTGCATGATTGTTTGTATATTTGTTCATGTTATTATGTGAGTCCATGCAGTTGCAGTTGCATGTATATAACATGATCCCTTAGGTTGAGATGTTTTTGATTGATTGGGTAATGTTAATTTGAGTGTAGTGATGTTGAATAGAGGGATGATTAAGTCCAAATGAATTGATTTGCATGCCCAGAAATAAAGTTTGTCACATGTCTTATAGGTTGCTTTTGAACTAGATCATGATCAAACTTGTTGTTGTTGAAATTGAATCACTTGGTTATATTTAGAATTTTTGCTATTCCTGTAATGACGTAGGAACATGGATTTTTAAACTGGGGGAAATCTTGGATTTCATTGCTAATTATGAATAAAGCTAGGCTTCAAATGCCTAGTAGCCAGCTCATATTTTTATTAGTAGTCTAGGGTTGAATGAGATGGAGCGAAACGCAGTCATTCAGATTCATTGTAAAAAAGGAAAAAAAAAGGGAAAAAAAGAAAAGAAAAAAAATATGTGTTGTTATGTGTTTATGCAGAATTGGCCAAGGGTGAGCTCTTTAATACTCGAGCAATTAAGTTCTAGAGGACTTTGTGCTTAGTGACCTAAGGCTTTTAGAGTCTGGGATCCGCTAACCTAAAGCTTGCTATATGGGTATTATTGTAAAAGTCTTTTGGGACCTCATTCATAGCACGGTCAAATAAGCATGTGTGTTTATGTGTTCATTATAATAGCCTGAAACCTTGTATAACTTTAGTAAAAATGAGGTGTTGTGAGTCATTATGTGTTTAACATTCATTCTATTTATAAACTTGTGATTATTTTGGAGAAGAATAAGATATGATAATTGATCTAGTGTTGAGAGTATATCGGATAAGCATTTCACATACGCACGTTTCTGGCTTGTAAGTTACTTTGTAGGATTTAGTTGAGCTCTATTTAGAATCATTGCATTCTTTGCGATATTTGCTTATGGTTATGGTTATTCTAAGGGGATCGTTGCATTATCATATTAGTTGCATTCATGCATTCGTTTTGTTTTCAGTGTCGAGTCTGTTTATGCTTGAGGACAAGCATTGATTTAAGTTTGGGGGTGTGATAAGTGGAATTTATATCCACTTGGAACGCTTCATATCGGCTTAAGTTGGTGTTTTGGACTCAAGTATTTGGTATTTTTGATGTGTTTTATGTTTAGTTGTTACAGGGCATTAGTCAGAGGTTCAAATGAGCTTCAAAATGATTTTATGTTGATAAGAGATTAGGGAATAGAGTTGCGGAAGTTTGCATGAAGATCAGAGCAAGAATCAAGAAAATACAGAAAATTCTCCACAGAGTAGGTGCGCGCACTCCTGAAGGAGCACATCCGCGTCCATATTTCCAGAGAGAGAGCGCCTGCGCTAGGTAGAACACGTGTGGCGCCCCAAAACTCGGGGTCAAGAGTCTCGGAAGCCACGCCATCTAAACTCACACAACTCACACTACAATAAATAAATACTCACGCTTCACGACCCCACACTCATCACACACACTTACAGGTTAATATCTTGGAAACGAACCATCATAACTAGAGTAATTGTTAACCATCAAGTGATATTTATTACAATCCAAAAGTAATTAATCTTACCGGGGAGTGACCTTTAGGTAAGGCTAGTCCGCCGGCCAAATATACGTTTCTTGTTTCTTATCTTACCTAAATCATACTTATAAATAAGCCGAACTATAAACAATTGAAAACTAATCCAGTTTATTCTGACTACTTGTGGTACAGCACCAAATAATCTACGGAACAGCTGGCCATTTCCTACCCGTTTCCTGGCTGTGGTTCT
The DNA here is from genome assembly GCF_009905375.1 of Apium graveolens. NCBI lineage: Eukaryota > Viridiplantae > Streptophyta > Magnoliopsida > Apiales > Apiaceae > Apium > Apium graveolens. The sequence goes on along the minus strand of NC_133648.1, from coordinate 302,171,506 downwards.
CATGGCAGGTATCTTGATTCACTGTTGTGTTGTGTCAATTTAAGAAAATAAGTGTGAGCTATAATGCTCAGCATAATAATGTACAGTATGGAAATGATTGTATGATAACATCATATATTATATATATGTTTTATTCAAAAATAGTTTTCCTTGGTGTCACACACCTTCTTACGAAGACAATTCTTTAAGGGGGTTTTAATAACCTGCGAATACCTTAATAGTAATCCCAGCACCTAGGCTTGGGTTATGGTATTGCATTTCAATTCCAATTGGAAGAGTTTGGACATTCACCAGAGTCACCGCATACGATGATCAGTCGTACTACGGAAATAGTAACATTTTCTACTAGTAGAAGGACGAAACCGTCATCCCTCGGGTATCACTCTTGCCACATTCGGGCTACGTGTCCCATTTTCGGGTATACACATACTTCATAAGTTTCTGAGTACACTGAGTAACTTCGCCTGCGGTACCTTTGGTAGCCCATCTAGCACACATAGTACCAGAGTCTACCCCTCCCTTGTCCTTAAGAGAATTCTATCAATCTCGAGAACTCGAACCACATCGAAGTTCCCCAAGCGTTTTGCTTGTTGATAGAAATAGCTTATCTTTTTAAGATATAAGTGTATATATATGCATATACGTACTTCCGAGAATTTCGGAGGAAGTACTAAGGATGTGAGTTGACCGTTGTCAACAGATAATTATTAAGGGGGAAAAAGTTTCTTCTCGAAACTATATTCAATATATTAATAAGTCGGGATAATATTCACCGACGATTTGAAATTATTCGAATGATATTCTATAATCAGAAGTATATTTTAAATTAGGATCTATGATTTTTAAACCAATAGTAAACCCTTTTAAGAATAAAAATTCAATAAATAATAGTCAATAAATAATTAAACCTCGAATGAGTTTATTTTCTAGAAGGTTTATTTAAAATAATATTTCTCAACTAGTTTGTGTCTACGTAATTAATATCTATAATGATTAATCGGGTTTGAAATAAATAAACGTTGGAGTATACTACTCCCATAATAAAGGAATAAGTATAGAGTATTTATTATCCGAACAATGAAATATAGTTGAGTGAATATGATCGTTGGGAAATCATTTTAATAAAAGTTCGAGGTGTTTTAATGTTTCGTAAGTGGACGATGAGTCCCTTTAAAACATACTACTATGGACTTATAACCGTCCTATAATATCTCCGGAATGATTCCCGGGTTTTGTCTTTAATCCCGACTGATTCTCGGTCTTATATAATATGTCACGCTTAAAGCGAAATAACAGTTCATGATATATACTTATCGTACAACATCGCTACATTATGCGAAATTCAACAACTATGTATCATGGAAAACATGGTATTTATGCGATGATAGTAAAACAATCTTTTCACAACACAATAGTAAAAATGGAGTTTGGTTTGTAAACTTGCCTGGGTCTCTCGAGGTGGAGGATGCTCTAGGTTCCTCTCGGAAATCTATAACCATAAACACATTTCATTTCGTTAGGTTCCGTTCTAATTTATGGTAACTCGCACTCATACGCTACTCATTATGAACCCTCTCAACTCATACCGCTCTTAACATTCTTTTAAGTCATATTCATATTATGGTCACTTCATTTTTCTAAGTATCTTGGGCTCATTCTCATTATCATCGTCGGCTCCGCTTATGGATTCTCTTGGCTTCTACTCGCGCGGTCTCGGCTCCGACATTTTTATAAAATTGAGAAATCATTATTTTTACTTGAAATTTTTATGGAAGTTAGGAAACTCAATATTTTACTCTCTGTAAAAATTTTATGATTTATGAATACTTTATGTCTATCCTTTATATTTTCAAAGTTCGTAATTCGTAGCAGTTTTTGTCGCGTAAATCACTTTTACTAAAACGACCATAACTTTTGATCCGTAAATCGGAATCAAGCGATTCAAGTGCCTAAACGATCCTTATGACATTGTCTATCCTAAAAACATGTTATTTTTAAGAATTTACAGTTTACAACTTCGGGACTTTCTGCAGAAACTTAAAGTTACTGTTTGTTGGTTTTAATGAAGTTACGTTTACGATCGGGATTACGCTTACGCCCTAACTATCAACACAACCACCAACAATCATCATATCATCATCAAAACACAAACTCCTCTCAAGAACATCATGTTCTTGAGGCAACAACAACCAATCTTAAATCTACTTAACTTAATCATCATGATTTCATCAATACTACTTAGTAAGCTAGGTTTACTACCACATACTAAATGGATCTTAAAAATGAACCTTAAATAAAGATGGGCCAAAGATTTTTACCTCTCTTGAAAGCTTGAGATGTGTTCTTGAGGATGGTGGAGTCCTGGAAGTGCTTGGTATGATTTTTAGAACCTAAAACCACCATTGAAATCAAGAAACCAAAGAGAGGTTACTACTATTCACTAGTGAGTTTCTTGAATTTATTCCACCCATCAAACCTTGATAAAAAGAGATGAAAGAATTTTCTTACCTTAGTTTAGTTGCTAGGAGGCTTGGGAATTAATTGGGTGATTTTATAAGAGCTTGAACTTGGAGTTTTGAATTCCAATTCTTCCTTTTTTTCCTTAGGGCCGAATGGAACAAATGGGGATGGGGAGTATTTATACTACTTGGTTGCTTCTCTTGGATGCTTTGGATAGGTTGTGTAACACCCCCAAATCCGGGGTCGGGGATCCGGGTTGTCATGAGTTCCAATTCCCTTAACAACTCTTAATCATAATAAATAACCAACCACTGCGTACCGTGACCCCACAATATACACACACACACCACAAGTTATAGTCTCAGAGATGAATACCAAAAATAACACAAGTCATTTTATTCCACAATTATAAGTCATTACACCTCAAAAGGGTTTCTGAATAAATTTACATATTCTTTGCCATTATTACAATTCATAAATATACATAAGTCTGGTACAACAAAAGTTGAAAGCCTAGCCTATTGGCATCAACGCCTACATGAAACTGCGGAATGTTTCCTAAACGCTCACGAATTGGGAGCTTGATCATGTTCATCTTGTCTATCTGTTGTTGTGTGATGAAAGAAGAAAGCAAGGGTGAGCAACAAGTCCACCGAAATAATATGTATTATAATTAACAATATATGAGCATTCTCATAGTACTCATGAAAGTCTTGGTCAAGAAGAAATGAACCAAGTTTGTTATTTTAATACGACGAAGTCGCAAAATATTCAGTATATATATACATATATACTTCTCAAATCTTTGAAATCCTCTGACATGTATAATATACACAGAGTTCCAGTTTATAACAGTATAAAATATCGTTGCAAGCTGATCTCATATATCTAACCTTGTCTCAACGTTTTTTTGAAAATCTTTGTCATGCATAAGATAATCATTTACTAGATATAAGTTGAAAAGATGAAGTTACAAGATACTCCAATATACTTATATCTTTTCCGAATACTACTTGAACTACCACCGTTCAAGTTATAATTAGTTTCAAAAGTTCATCACACAGATGAGACTACAAGATAAGACTTGAATAGATTCAATCTTTGAAATATTATTGAATGAAATGAAGTTACGAGATACTTCATTAAGTCCCGATATATATATATATATATCCATATATATCTTTCATACATTTCCTGAAAACCTCTGTCATGTAAAGTATGAACAGAGTTGCAATATCCAATGAATTTGGAAAGAAAAGAATTTTGGCATAAACCCGATATCTTGCTGATCAGGCAAAGATACAAATAAGTAACCTTTTCTACTGTAGATGGATTAATTCCTCCCCGGTCATCACCCTGGTCGCATTAGGACCTCGCGCTAGACCGTTACCCGGCCACTCACGCGTGGATGGACTGTCACCCAGCCTCTTACACCTTCATAGACCGTACCCCGGCCTGTCGCTTATGCCGACTCAATTAGATGGACTTACTTCCCGAACGTTGGGCAAGTAATCAAATTGTTTTCTCAAAACAGCAACCTCGTTGCGAATATAAAATACACCACAGAGCCGGATCCCCAAGATTTTTGAGCGAATATTCAAGTCTCCTTCGAAAGGAAGACCTTAAATCTGAAAAGGAGTTTTGGGATCCGCTCGAAATTTTAAAATCATTTTGAAGACTCGAAAACAGTTTTAAGAATGTTTGGAGTAAAGCCGATTTAATGAAATAAATCAGTCCCGATATATTAGAAAATATCTGAATATTATTATTTAAATAATATTCCCATAAGGATAATCCTTATAAAAATAATTGAAGTAAAAGTTTTAAAACTTATACTTGAAATGAATAATAAATAACCAAAGATATACTTATACGAAAGTACGATCTTTATTTAAATTATCGAAAATAAGTTTGATTATCGAAACATTATTCTTTAATAAAATAAAGAATATTATTTAATAATTAAGCGGAGTCATAAGCCCTCAAATGAATATTCAAAATAATATTCATTAAATATAATAAACGGAGTCTTAAGTCCTCGAATGAATATTCAAAATAATATTCATTAAATAAAGTAAGCGGAGTCAGAAGTCCTCGAATGAATATTCAGAATAATATTCATTAAATAAAATAAAGTTATCGAATAAACCTTATTCGATTAATAGTTTTGAAAACTATATCAATATATATATATATATATTATACTCGGGAACATCGACTCCCGATTTAGAAAAATGTTCACCTTTGGGTCCCCTATACTAAGGGTATACGCAACTACTGCTTATATCTAGCATAGGTATTATGCAACTTATAAGCAATTGAATCAACAATTAGATATCAAGATTATGAAACAGACATGCATATATACCATATCACATTCTCCAATATATCGCAAGATTTGCTAATAACAATCATGCACTTATCACAAGATAATACATATACATATATTTACATCACAACAACAGTATAACGGGTAGAAAACTTGCCTGAGTGCTCCGGGGTAGACTTAAGCTTAGAGTGGGTCCGGTAACCTATGAACAACAACATAAGCCGGAATTAAACCACGGTCGCTTAAGAAACTAGGCTTTAACCAATTGAACCCTAACGTTTGCTTATGGTCATTTCTAAGCTTAACAAATCACCTAAGTCGCTCGAGTATCCTCGGCTCCATCATTTTTAATAAATTAACCATTAAGAATTTTATGGCGATTCTTTCGCGAATACCCTACCAACTGCTTAATCCATTTTACATAATTGTTTCATACTCTAATTAGTCATTTAAGGGTCTTAACCAAGGTTTCAAAGTAAGGTTAGGGGTAAAGGTTCGTTCGCGAAACGCCGTTACTTAAAACGGTCGTTTCTCCTAAACCGTACATCGGATTCAAGCGAACCACATATCAAAACGAAGCTCGTAACATGAAATATCTAAACATGGCAAAGGTTAGAATCTTTCAGTGAGTTCACGGGTCCTAAAGTTAAGAACAGAACAGTTAAAGAAAATCGGCCATTATGACGTTTATGTTTACGCGATTTCCAATTTTTAAACCACTCCGAACAACCACCATTCAACTCACAACCAACAATACAACCAACCCTCATCCAAACCTTACTACATCAGTCCCCAAACCTCAAGATTTTCCAATTTATACAACCCCACACATGAACTACTAGCTATACTTAAGTTTCATTAACTATAAACAAGATTTCAACATCCAAATCACAACAAATCCAATCCAAACTCTAAACACACAAGCATCATGCTTCTCATTTACTATAACCATCAAAACCATCATAATACTCAAAATAAAGTTAGGGTTTGGAGGTGTTATACCTTCCTTGGAGTGATTAAAGTAGCTAGGAAGTCTTAGGGAGCCTCCTACAAGCTTGATCTTTCCAAAGAAATCAAGAACACAAAGTTAGGTTTTAAAGTTTCTAAAAGTCAGATTGAAAGAACTATCAAAACGAGGGTTTTACCATGCTTATTTGGACGAGACTTGTGACCAAGAGTTGTAGGCCATCTCAATACCTTTCCAAAGAGCTATAGAACATACTATTTGAGTGAGTATTGAAGGAGATATGGTAGCTTGAAGTTGCTGCTCTGGTTTTGGCCGAGAGCTTTTGTTCTTGGAAAGCAAAAGTCAACTTCTAATTTGTGTTTTGTGATTTGTGTTGCCTTGGCTTGGTTGTTTTGCTTTTATTTTGATTAATTACCTTTTAACCATGGTAAAATTTGTGTGGTTTATAATCAACCAACACTTCCTTCCCTTTTGGTCATGCTTATGTCATCCTCCCATGTCATCTTCCCACACTTGTCCTCTTCTTGTTGGTGTGATGACATCATCATCCACCAACTCTTTGATTAACTCCTAATTACTTGGCTAATGACCGCTGATCTGTTATACGGTTCGCTTAACTTTCGTTCTCGTTTATCGTTTGAGGGATCATACCCGGGTTCTTATTACTTGGGTTCCTTTAACCTTTCTCAATACATTATATTTCTTTTATGATCCTCTCTTATAATCCTTGAATTTAAATCCTTTTAATCATGTTACCTTGTACTCAATTCATTCGGTATCTAGTGGATTTTCGGGAAAAAATCAAAGTGTTCGAATTTGGATTCTGACGATCTTTACATACACTTATTTACTTTATGGAATACTAATACGATCGTAGAATTTCCATAACAGTACTCCTATATAGCGTGGTCTGATAATTTTCCTTAATCAGCATCATCAGCAAAAGTTACTATTCATCCGTGTTTCAAAAATTCCAAAAATTGGGGTTATTACAGTCTCCCCTCCTTAAAATGATTCCGTCCCGGAATCGGATAGAAAATGAATAGGGATGCTCTCTTAGGATTGCACTTTCTAACTCTCAAGTAAATTTTCCGACATTGTGGTCCTGCCACAACACCCTGACTAGTACGATAACCTTTCTCCTAAGCACTTGTTCCTTTTCAATCTATAATCCTTCCTGGTTGCTCCATACAGGTTACGTCTGGTTGCATGTCTATGCGCTCATATGCCCCTATTTATCTGGCATCCGAATTACACTTCCTTAACATTGATACGTGGAACACGTTATTAATTTGCTACATGTTCGGGGGTAGGGCTAGCTCATATGCTAACTTCCCAATACGTCTTAATATATCCAAGGGTCCAACAATTCGTGGGCTTAGCTTTCCTTTCTTTCCGAACCTCATCCATCCTTTCCCAGGGAATACTTGTAACAACACTAGGGCCTCTACTTCCTATTCTTTGTCCTTTCGTGTCAAATCAACATACTTCTTATGTCCATCTTGGGCTACTACCAGCCGTCCTCTGATTAGATCTATTATATCCTTGGTCCTTTGGACTGCTGTGGGTCCGAGCATCTTGCGCTCTACAACTTCATCCTAACATAAGGGAGATCGACATTGTCTTCCCTTAAAGATCTCATAAGGCGATATCCCGATACTGACATACGATCTATTGTCGTAAGAAAACTCAATCCGTGCTAAGTGACCATTCCAAATTCTTTCAAGTCTATTGAACAGACTCTCATCATAGCTTCTAGCATTATAGCTTTTGCTTCTCAATACCCATTCTTTTCCAGTTCGTAGTCGTTACTATCTTCCGTACAGAATATTATTCTAGATATACCTTTACTCGCTAGAGTTTTATAACCTTTTAATAAATGCGTCAACCTTAGTATCACGAATGTGTTTCCATTCCGAATACCACCATACTTGATACCACTTCATCTCTAGCTGCCTCCATCTTCGAAAGCTTGGTCCTTCGTGTAGAAGTAAAAGAATTTATTGAGAGATCACTATGATCATGAACACTTGTTACATTGCATAGTTAGTACAGAAGGTGGCCAGCCTTTAGTACTTGACAAGCAATTAAACAATAGATGGTATCCTACTAGGCTTCTATCACACAGATAGATAGTCATTCGGCAATACCTCCCCTTTTGGAAGGGTTGTTCTTCTCAGCTTATATGAAATGAAAAGGAGAGAAAAGAACGAATTGAAGAGAATTGTATATATGTAAAAATATACTGCCACAAAATATCTGGCTTGGAATCTACCTCTGAACTATAGGGGTTTGTCATAGGAGAACAAAACATATATGTATATATATCAACATCAAGTATTATAGCAACGCATTTCACATGCCTAAATATTTATGCTATTCCGTCCATCATTCTATGGACCCATGCTCTTGCTCGAGCTCATAAACACTCACCATTGAAACTCCATTGACAACGAAAATCGAATCTGGGATTTCATTCTAGACATCATCGTTACTAGAATTCTATGCTTGCACCGCAACCTTCCTCGTATAGTAATACGACTCTCTATTGATAAGAAGGAATAAGTATTCAATAGGTAGATAATCTACTTAATTAGTCTATCAATGATAACTTATACACCACCACGACCCGATTAGTGGTACTCAATCTCAACATCCATTCCAATACAACTCTCACGGTTATAAATAATCGGCTCATTACTTATAGAATCATTCCTGCATTACTATGGTCCACCGTTGACCTACTGTAGTCGTTCGTTTTCCTTGAAGTCTTATTAGCTAACAATACGGATTCCATATCTGCCGTATCGGATTCTTCTGAGGAGGTAACATAATTACCATTCATGATTTATAAAGAACACTCTAGATCCTGATGTACATACATGACATGAAGCAGATAAAATTGCAGAAGAGTTTCAATCAAAGCAACGATAGCAGACTAATACCATTATTAACCATATTTCTTTACTGGGAGACATGAATCTCAAAGGTTCATTTAGTCATTTTGTAACATGGTCCTGGCTTATCTCACAATAGTACATTCTAAGATAGATAGCCCGCTCATGGTGATTACACGAATTAAACCTTTACCAAACTACTATTACGGTAGGGTATCGTACAATCATCAGAAGAAATATCAATCTTTCAAACCATAATACAACCTTCATGGCTTTAACCATCGTCACTGTATTCCTCTGGCACGTGTGCTTATAATTGTCCTCTTACGCTTAAAGTGTCGGCCACCTCTTTGGCCTTTCCTGATAGTAAAATTTCCTTACAATCAATGTCATTTTAACCACCTCCAAATAAATTTTCTACCTCATTTCAATCACTGCTTATGTGAAGATGTTTTCCTTAAAATCTGATGAGTAAAAAAAAATATCACCATTTTTCCCATAAGTTATTGCCTTAGTCTTTAGAGGTTAATCATTGTCATGGCTGACTCTCGATCATACTTCAGATGTCTCTTATCTTGGGTCCTACTTGTTTTCACCAATCTCGAACCTTATTGGATCGATCTATACTTTCTTATGGTTCAACACGTTCCCCACCTGACATTATTATAATTATGTCATATTTCCTTCATCAAAATTTCTATTCTTGAGAACTTTGGATATTACCTTTCTCCTTGTAAAACCTCTAAGGTTATCCTTAAATCCTTCATCAGGTACACCCTAGGCACAGGGCATATCAAGATACCATTTACTAATACCAGAATCATTGTCTATATACTTCTGAAAAATTTCTCCACTGATACTTAAAGGTTGTTGTTACCTTAATCCTTCGTTCCATACTAACCAAACTCATAATGTCCCTATTAAGGGTGAAATGCCATCCTTTATGCATCCCCCATGGTTCATCTCAAGCTATTGAGGTTATGTCCTTAATCCCACCTTTAAAAAGGTACTTGCATCCTTTCATGGATAAATCAAGTCATATACCCCTGATAAGGATATCTTATTCAATCATTTCCACCTCGATATTCTATACCAAATTTCATAATAGTATCCTTATCCAAAATGAGGTCAATCCATATGGCCTCCAAAAGATAATAACGGTTATCCACTTTTCTTGCCTGATTCGGTAATGATAATAGGGGTGTTCTGGAAGATATTGGTCATGTTCAACGTGAACTTCTTCTTAATAATTCCTCATTTATTTTTGTTGTTTATCTCAACAGTCATCTCAATGTTGGGATATCTTTCCTACCTGGCGTCTCCCTTTCTGGGTATCCTGCCACCGGTCTTACACTTCACATTCTTGAAGGTCACTTCCTTCATCCAATTTTTCCTAATTTCTTACTTTCTTGTCTCCTCAGTCCATCCGCGTTTCCTTATTAATCAATCGTTCTATCTCAAAGTTTCTTCGAATACTGTCAACTTCAAGGGAATTAACTATACGTATTGCTTACGCCTTCAAACCTTGAATTTATCTCATGATCAGTCACCATCGTGCTGATTATGATACACTTCTCTATATTTATTGCAAGGGTTTCTTAGGGTTTCCCATACCTAACTCCCCTATCACTTCTCAACTCTATTTCCTTTATATCCCTTTATACTCCTGCCCTTTTCAGTCTTTTATTTTCGTTTCCATTACAACCATTACATGAACCAACACAATATAAGCATTGATTTCAAACATCCCGTCATTCTAGATTCGTGTCCTCAAAACGAATCTTGACAACTTTTACAAATTAGATTCATAATTCATCATACTTGTCCGCTTTTGTTCTGGCTCTAAAGCGTTTATACTACCTTCATAACCTTGGGAAGTACTTTCCCAAAAACAATTGTCTGAACTTTAATCAATTTATTATAACCTCTGGCTTCGTGCCTTTCTTAGCCTTTCACCAACGGGTGGCCTCTCTATTAGGAGGGTAAGTGACAAAAACAGTCTTTTGTGATTCGTCAATCATTTAGAATCTCACATGATTCCTATATTTCCTTTAGCCAGGCTCTTGCCTCGACTGGGTCAGCTTGTTCCTTGGAACTCTGAGAGCTTAGCAACTTAAAGGTCCTGAAAAAATTTCTCACCGCATTGTTTCCTCAGGGTAGTGGTTGGGGATAATAGTCTAAGTTCTGTCTAGAAAGGTCCATAAATTATCGTATAAGAGTACCGTCTCGGGTCTCCTTTCCTTACTCGACTTCTGTTTCCTTAATCTGAACGTTCCCTCCTCTTCCCCATAATCGGGGTCATCCTACATGTTTTAAATCCTCATTTTCCACTTCATTATGTTATGGGTTCCTTCTATCTTGATGGCGACCTCCTTGACTATCACGTTCAGGGTTTGCTCTAAATCTTATTCCTCAAACTAGCTTTCATCTAAGATCTCATCTTTAAGCTCTTGAACATTTGGAACCCAAATTCTGTAGGAATACCTCATTATTCCCTTATCATCTTTCTCGGTATTAATCTCTTATCTATTTGTTGGCTCTCTGCCTTCATTCATCACTTTTTCTGGCACAATATGTTATTTTCCAATAATTCGGGCTGTATTGCAATCTCAAATAGCTTTTCGGTACCGGCTCCGGTTACCTTCACTTCTATTTCCATTTTCTCAAAATCTCTTATAAACTCTCCCAAAGACATTATCATCTTGAGTTTCTCCTTTTTACTAAGGGCATCAGCCACCACACTGGCTTTCCCCGAATGATAAAGAATCTCCCAATCATAATTCTTGATTAGCTCTAACCACCTCCTCTAGTGTATGTTGAGCTCTTTCTGCATAAAAATGCACTAGAGCACTTATGGCTTGTGTAAATCTCGCACTTCTCTCCATACAAGTAGTGCCTCCAATCTTTAGGGCAAAACTATTGCCACGAGCACAAGCTCATGGGTGGGGATATCGAATTTTATATTCCCTTAATTATCTTGACGCGTACGCGATTACCTTGTTGTGCTGTATAAGAAGCACCCTAATTCCTTATGCGAAGCGTCACTACACATCACAAAATCTCCTTTTCCATCCGACAACGCCATCATAAGGGTCGTCACTAATCTTTGCTTCAGTTGTTAAAAGCTGATCTCGTATTTTTCTGTCCATTCGAACTTCTCAGTCTTACGAGTAAGCCGCGTTAAAGGGGCTACTATCTTTACAAAGTTGAACGAACCTCCGGTAGTGACCGGCCAATCCTACCTCTGGTAGTCGCCCTAACCATGGTTATCAATTCCTCAGTGGTCCTTTATTCATTCTTGTCAGGATCCTCCACGGGATTCTTCTCAGCAATAATCCCTTCTAGGACAACATCCTTAACCGCTACATCCTCAATATGTACATCATCCGGTCTCGTGTTAGGACGCTCTATCGAATCCACAACCTGATCTCCAATAATTAATAAAACATCATCGCGTTGTTGCTCCTCAACCTCAGGGTTCGGAGTCCCGCTACCATATACGATAACCAACTACGCTTCTATCACGATATTTATAAGGGTTCCCATAAGGGTTTTAACTGTCAGTACTACGTTAGGTAGTCCGACTATGAACTTGGCAAGAGTTCTTATTATCTTAGTGAACTTATTATTTTAACATCGCATCATCTCTGAGGTTTATAACGCTTAGCTCTGATACCATTTCTGTAACACCCCCAAATCCGGGGTCGGGGATCTGGGTTGTCACGAGTTCCAATTCCCTTAACAACTCTTAATCTTAATAAACAACCAACCACTACGTACCGTGACCCCACAATATACACACACACACCACAAGTTATAGTCTCAGAGATGAATACCAAAAATAACACAAGTCATTTTATTCCACAATTATAAGTCATTACACCTCAAAAGGGTTTCTGAATAAATTTACATATTCTTTGCCATTATTACAATTCATAAATATACATAAGTCTGGTACAACAAAAGTTGAAAGCTTAGCCTATTGGTAGTTCCTACCTCAGCTACAACGGCATCAACGCCTACAGGAAACTGCGGAATGTTTCCTAACCGCTCACGAATTGGGAGCTTGATCCGATTCATCTTGTCTATCTGTTGTTGTGTGATGAAAGAAGAAAGCAAGGGTGAGCAACAAGCCCACCGAAATAATATGTATTATAATTAACAATATATGAGCATTCTCATAGTATTCATGAAAGTCTTGGTCAAGAAGAAATGAACCAAGTTTGTTTTTTTAATGCAATGAAGTCGCAAAATATTCAGTATATATATACATATATACTTCTCAAATCTTTGAAATCCTCTGACATGTATAATATACACAGAGTTCCAGTTTATAACAATATAAAATATCGTTGCAAGGTGATCTCATATATCTAACCTTGTCTCAACGTTTTTTTGAAAATCTTTGTCATGCATAAGATAATCATTTACTAGATATAAGTTAAAAAGATAAAGTTACAAGATACTCCAATATACTTATATCTTTTCTGAATACTACTTGAACTACCACCGTTCAAGTTATAATTAGTTTCAAAAGTTCATCACACAGATGAGACTACAAGATAAGACTTGAATAGATTCAATCTTTGAAATATTATTGAATGAAATGAAGTTACGAGATACTTCATTAAGTCCCGAAATATATATCCATATATATCTCTCATATATTTCCTGAAAACCTCTGTCCTGTAAAGTATGAACAGAGTTGCAATATCCAATGAATTTGGAAAGAAAAGAATTTTGGCATAAGCCCGATATCTTGCTGATCAGGCAAAGATACCAATAAGTAACCTTTTCTACTGTAGATGGATGAATTCCTCGCCGGTCATCAACCTGGCCGCATTAGGACCTCGCGCTAGACCGTTACCCGGCCACTCACGCGTGGATGGACTGTCACCCGGCCTCTTACACCTTCATAGACCGTAATCCGGCCTGTTGCTTATGCCGACTCAACTAGATGGACTTACTTCCCGAATGTTGGGCAAGTAATCAAATTGTTTTCTCAAAACAGCAACCTCGTTGCGAATATAAAATACACCACAGAGCCGGATCCCCAAGATTTTTGAGCGAATATTCAAGTCTCCTTCAAAAGGAAGACCTTAAATCTGAAAACGAGTTTTGGGATCCGCTCTAACTTTTAAAATCATTTTGAAGACTCGAAAACATTTTTAAGAATGTTTGGAGTAAAGCTGATTTAATGAAATAAATCAGTCCTAATATATTAGAAAATATCTGAATATTATTATTTAAATAATATTCCCATAAGGATAATCCTTATAAAAATAATTGAAGTAAAAGTTTTAAAACTTATACTTGAAATGAATAATAAATAACCAAAGATATACTTATACGAAAGTACGATCTTTATTTGAATAATCGAAAATAAGTTTAATTATCGAAACATTATTCTTTAATAAAATAAAGAATATTATTTAATAATTAAGCGGAGTCATAAGTCCTCAAATGAATATTCAAAATAATATTCATTAAATATAATAAACGGAGTCTTAAGTCCTCGAATGAATATTCAAAATAATATTCATTAAATAAAGTAAGCGGAGTCATATGTCCTCGAATGAATATTCTATTTAATATTCATTAAATAAAATAAAGTTATCGAATAAACCTTATTCGATTAATAGTTTTGAAAACTATATCAATATATATATATATATTATACTCGGGAACATCGACTCCCGGTTTAGAAAAATGTTCACCTTTGGGTCCCCTACTGCTTATATCTAGCATAGGTATTATGCAACTTATAAGCAATTGAATCAACAATTAGATATCAAGATTACAAAACAGACATGCATATATACCATATCACATGCTCCAATATATCGCAAGATTTGCTAATAACAATCATGCACTTATCACAAGATAATGCATATACATATATTTACATCACAACAACAGTATAACGGGTAGAAAACTTGTCTGAGTGCTCCGGGGTAGACTTAAGCTTAGAGTGGGTCCGGTAACCTATGAACAACAACATAAGCTGGAATTAAACCACAGTCACTTAAGAAACTAGGCTTTAACCAATTGAACCCTAACGTTTGCTTATGGTCATTTCTAAGCTTAACAAATCACATAAGTCGCTCGAGTACCTTCGACTCCATCATTTTTAATAAATTAACCATTAAGAATTTTAAGGCGATTCTTTCGCGAGTACCCTACCAACTGCTTAATCCACTTTAAATAATTGTTTCATACTCCAATTAGTCATTTAAGGGCCTTAACCAAGGTTTCAAAGTAAGGTGAGGGGTTAGGTTCGTTCGCGAAATGCCGTTACTTAAAACGGTCGTTTCTCCTAAACCGTACATCAGATTCAAGCGAACCACATATCAAACGAAGCTTGTAACATGAAATATCTAAACATGGAAAAGGTTAGAATCTTTCAGTGAGTTCACGGGTCCTAAAGTTAAGTACAGGACAGTTAAGGAAAATCGGGCATTATGACATTTATGTTTACGCGATTTCCAATTTTTAAACCACTCCAAACAACCACCATTCAACTCACAACCAATAATACAACCAATCCTCATCCAAACCTTACTACATCAGTCCCAAAACCTCAAGATTTTCCAATTTATACAACCCCACACATGAACTACTAGCTATACTTAAGTTTCATTAACTATAAACAAGATTTCAACATCCAAATCACAACAAATCCAATCCAAACTCTAAACACACAAGCATCATGCTTCTCATTTACTATAACCATCAAAACCATCATAATACTCAAAATAAAGTTAGGGTTTGGAGGTGTTATACCTTCCTTGGAGTGATTAGAGTAGCTAGGAAGTCTTAGGGAGCCTCCTACAAGCTTGATCTTTCCAAAGAAATCAAGAACACAAAGTTAGGTTTTGAAGTTTCTAAAAGTCATATTGAAAGAAATATCAAAAGGAGGGTTTTATCATGCTTATTTGGACGAGACTTTTGAACAAGAGTTGTAGGCCATCTCAATACCTTTCCAAAGAGCTATAGAACATACTATTTGAGTTAGTATTGAAGGAGATATGGTAGTTTGAAGTTGCTGCTCTGGTTTTGGCCGAGAGCTTTTGTTCTTGGAAAGCAAAAGTCAACTTCTAATTTGAGTTTTGTGATTTGTTTTTCCTTGGCTTGGTTGTTTTACTTTTGTTTTGATTAATTACCTTTTAACCATGGTGAAATTTGTGTGGTTTATAATCAACCAACACTTCCTTCCCTTTTGGTCATGCTTATGTCATCCTCCCATGTCATCTTCCCACACTTGTCCTCTTCTTGTTGGTGTGATGACATCATCATCCACTAACTCTTTGATTAACTCCTAATTACTTGGCTAATGACCTCTGATATGTTATACGGTTCGCTTAACTTTCGTTCTCGTTTATCGTTTGAGGGATCATACCCGGGATCTTATTACTTGGGTTCCCTTAACCTTTCTCAATACATTATATTCCTTTTATGATCCTCTCTTATAATCTTTGAATTTAAATCCTTTTAATCATGTTACCTTATACTCAATTCTTTCGGTATCTGGTGGATTTTCGGGAAAAAATCAAAGTGTTCGAATTTGGATTCTGACGATCATTACATACACTTATTTACTTTATGGAATACTAATACGATCTTAGAATTTCCATAACAGTACTCCTATATAGCGTGGTCTGATAAATTTCCTTAATCAGCATCATCAGCAAAAGTTACTATTCATCTGTGTTTCAAAAATTCCAAAAATTAGGGTTATTACAGGTTGCTTCTTGGAAGGTGACTTGATATCTTGCAACTTGATTTTATTCTTCCTAGTATAACATTCTACGTTTATTCCTTGTTGCCAAATCCATGGACATATCTTTGTAGCTTGCTAGCTTACAAGCTAAACTACAAGGTTAGCTTCCTTAGCTCACTATTTTCTAGCTAGCTTGGTCATCCTATGGTCAGCTCACTATTTGATGAAGTAACCATGGTTACTTCCTTACCATGGTTTAGTTAGTGCGTTACGTTTATTTAATCATTTACGCGTTCGCTCGGTTACTTAAACGTTTTCCGTAATAATTACCCGTAAATGGTTCACGATGTAACTCCTTTCGTATTTATTCCTTATATTTTTATTTATCCTACTTGAATATAAATCTGTGGGATTTTAATCTCGTAATTATATTGTGATTCTTGTAATCCTCGATAAGTCGTAAATACGGTCGTTTTTCAAAGTTTATTTTTTCGAAAACTAATAGCGTTTACATACACTCATTTGGTACGTATAGTCGTAATATCAATTCCGAAACTTATTTTCTCATGCACTACATAGTGTGGGCTCAAAAGTTTTTACCGGCTGTCAAGGTTACTATTCATTAAACGTTTTACAAGGTCTCAAAAATTCGAGTTATTACAGCACGCCCGCGCCAGACACTTACTACAGAATCCTGATTTGAGTCTAATTGGGTGATTTGAAGATTCCAAGTTAATCGGGGGCTTATATATAATGAAGAGAAGACGTTTTTAAGGAGAAGGAAGTTAGGGAGAACATTAAGAAGACCTAGAGCACATGAGACGGGTAAGAGAAGAAGAATTAGTTCATTCTTTTGTATTCTTCGATTTAGGAGATACTTTTGGATGTTTGTTTTGTTCTTGTTCTAAACCCTAGTACTTTTATATTATCTCGTAGCATTCTGAACTTATTTATTACCATGTTTTGATTGGAACCCATGGTGACGATGTGTTTGATCATGCACTAATCATTATCATGGGGTTCTAGCGGATTTATTTATGGATTCCAATAGTTGATTGTTTAGATCTTTAGTGTGTGGTGATTTATGATTTCCTAGTTTGGTTGTGGTTATTCGTCTTTGATGCGTAGCTAACATCTAAGATTGTTTGTTAATCTCTATTGAAGCGACAATGAATATAGAGGTTTAGAACTTGTCATGCTAGCATAAGTTTATGTATGAATTGACATGCATGATTTGTAGTGTAATTTTAACCATCTTACATACCCTATATAATCATAATAGATAACTTGTTCTTAAACCGTTATATTTTCAAATCTTATATACATATAGGGTCTAAGCATAATTGGTTTCTACTCAACTTCTATCTTGATTGTGGATGCTTAGTATAGGATATACGTATATCGAAAGATAGCGTATATTAATTTCATGTTATCTGATTAGTTATCATCACCATCACATACTATTGATAAAGACATAAACTTTGATTGAAGTATTTAATGAAGTTAGAATCCCATGTTTTATTCTCATATAAGTAAATCAGTTTTAATCTCTTATTTAATGCATGCTAGTATAATCTCTTGAGTAGTTATTCAACTCAAATTTGTTACTTGTCTTATCTGTGAACGATAATCATACATTGTTGCATAAGTGCATAATCTGAACATAACCTAAACCAGTCTCTATGGGAATGAACTTGACTTAAACCTTATACTACTTGTGATCGCGTACGCTTGCGTGTATTTTTGTGTGTGTTTTATTGTAAACAGTATCGTGATCAATCTTTTCTTCAATTCCTGGAAACTTTCTTCACACTTCTCATTCCATATAAACTTCTCATTTTTCCTAGTAAGCTTCGTCAAAGGTGGCACAATCTTCGAGAAATTTTGAACAAATCTTCGGTAATATCCTATTAATCCTAAGAAACTTCTCACTTCTGTTGGTGTTTTTGACTTTTCCCAATACATAACAGCTTCAATCTTCACTGTATCCACTTTGATTCCTTCATTACTGACTACGTGTCCTAAGAATTGAACTTCCTGTAACCAAAACTGACACTTTGAAAACTTGTCATACAACTTTTCCTTTCTTAAAATTTCCAAAGATATCCTTAGATGTTCCGTATGGTCTTACGTTGACTTTGAGTAGATCAAAATATCTTCGATAAACATAATTACAAACTTGTCCAAATATTCCTTGAAAATAATGTTCATTAAGTCCATAAATGTTGTTGGGGAATTGGTCAATCCAAAAGACATCACTAAGAAGTCATAATGACCGTATCTTGATCTGAAAGCTGTCTTTGATATATCTTCAGGTTTAATCTTCAGTTAGTGATATCCGGATCTCAAATCAATCTTAGAGAAATACTTGGCTCCTTTCAGCTGATCAAACAGATCATCGATTTGAGGTAACGGATACTTATTCTTGATAGTAAGCTTATTGAGTTCTCGATAGTCGATGCATAATCTCATGCTTCCGTCCTTTTTCTTAACAAATAGTACTGGTGCACCCCATGGGGATACACTGGGCGTAATAACTCCTTTCTCCAATGATTCTTGCAATTGCTTTGCTAGTTCCTCCATTTCAACTGGCGCCATTCTGTACGCGGCCTTAGATACTAGTTCCGTTCCAAGTGCTAAGTCGATTGCAAACTCAATTTCTCTGTCTTGAGGAAGTCCTGGTAACTCGTCTGGAAACACGTCTGGAAATTCATTTACCACTGGAATGTCTTTCAGTTTTGCTGGCTCCTAATCCCTATCTATCACATAAGCAATGAAATGTTCGCATCCTTGTCGTAGTAACTTCTTGGCTTAAATCATTGTTAAGAACTTCTTTGTTTGACTTGACCTTTAAACGTTACCACTTTCTCATCTGGCGTCTTCAAGATTACCTTCTTATTACGACATTCTATCTGAGCATCGTGCTTAGATAGCCAGTCCATTCCTAAAATAATGTCAAACTCTCCTGACTTAAATGGTATCAAGTCAGCACCAAAATTATTACCAAAAATCTCAATCTCATAGTCCGTACACACTTGATTAACAGATACACGCTCTTGATTTGCTAATTCTACCATCATAATCTCACTTAGGAATTCAATTGGACAATTTAACTTATCAACAAAATCTTGGGAAATAAATGATCGAGTTGCTCCCAAATCTACTAGCACTTTAGCACATAAAGAATTCACAGTAAGTGTACATGCCACAACATTAGTGTCCATGATAGCATCCTTCACATACATATCATTAACTCTAGCTCTGAGAGGTTCATTCACTGTTGGAGTAGCTCCCATAATTCTCAGCGTATTATTGACTAGAACTGGTGCTTTGCAATCCCTTGCTATGTGTCCTGGCTTTACAAACTTGGAACATGTTAACCTAATTGCCGGAACCTTGCCTGCCTGATTCCTGATAGGTTGATCCTTATTTGTTGGCTCTCTGGCTGGTTGATTACGGCACTCCCTTAAATAGTGCACCCTTTGGTTGCATCTATAGCAGACCACATTCAGCTTTTTGCAACCTCCTCCATGCTTCATTCCACATACCTGGAAGTCTGGTATAACTGGCCTCTGCTGGGTTGGCTAGTTCCCAGTGGCTGAACGGTTACCTTGTCCTTCGTCGCCTGTATTCTGCCTTCTAAAATTAAAATTCCTTCCAGGCTGAAACTTGCCTTTCTTCTGATTAAAATTTGGAAACTTCCCTGCTTGTGACTTTCCTTCACCTCCCTCAAACTTCCTCTTCTCACTCTCCTTCTGTGACATTTCACTCTCCGTCTCCGCAATCATAGCTTTCTACACTACTCCCGCATACATATCCAATTCAAATATGGCCACCTTCCCTCGGATCCGTGGCTTAAGACCTTGCTGAAACTTTTTAGCTTTCTTTCTATCAGTGTCCACATATGATGGTACAAACTTGAAAAACTCCTCAAACTTACTTTCATAATCTTCCACTGACATATTTCCCTGTTTTAACTCCAAAAATTTAAATTCCATTTGATCCTGAACAAACTGAGGGAAATACTTTTCTAAAACCAACTCTTTGAATCTATCCCACGTAACATCATCTGCACCTTCCAATGTCTTAACAGTTTCCCACCAATAGGTGGCTTCATTCTTCAGGTAGTAACTTGCAAACTCCGTTTTTTGTTCCTCTCTCACCTTGACTAAGACAAATGCCTTCTCAATTTCCTTCAACCAAACTCTTGCCTCAATAGGATCTACGAAACCTTTAAATTCCGGTGGATTCACCGCCTGAAAAGTCTTAAAGGTTACCTCAGGATTGGTCTGCCTTTCTCATTATTGAATCAGGTGAACTATTTGTTGGGGCAAGAATTGAAAAATCTGGGCTACAGTTGGGTCTATGGGACCTGAATTTACATTCAGATTATTGTTGTCTTGGTTGTTGTTATTGGTTTTTTCATTCTACATAGTAGAACGGGTATTTCTTCTGGGAGGCATTTTCTATAAAGAATCAAACAACTTATTTAGCCTTTAAATCAAATTCTTTTTAGGAAACATTTTGGTAAAACAGAAATATCTCCTTTTTGAAAACATTTTCAATTGTTGAACTAAGTAAATTGCATGCTTCTTTACAAAATGTAAGCAATTAGGTGATAGGGTGCATATTATCAAAATAGTGTGTAACTGGTGTAGTAAGTGGGATAAAATAGGTACAATAATGTAAATGACAATGCTGGAAAAAGGAAGGTACTGATATATATGCATGTCAAAGTTTGGTAGTACAATTGTAAAAACATTTCGGCAAAGGAAAAGCTACAACAGGCCTATCCATTAGTCAGCAAATCTAGTTTATTTATATACTCATCAAAAGTCTGATGATACACATTACACACTATTATACATATATCAGCTTTCATATCATTTTTGTCGTCTATTTTCAGGGAAACTCTGGTCCACCAAGCCTCGCAAAATCCTCCAATACCTCTCTGGCCCACCCCATAAGAGCATCTGGGGCCGCATACTCACAAATAACTCCATGAAGTCTGGCCTCAAGTATTCTCCAGGTCACCTGAATCTCATTCCGAAGCTCCCTCATATTCCTGTCAACATCTATAGTCCTTATAATATGTTGTAGCTCCTGAATCTGAGGCAACAAGGCCTCTCGCTCTAAAAGAAGAGCCTCATACTTATGGTATGGAATAGGGTGTGGAGTAAACTGAAAAGATGCACCCGCAACCGAATGTCCGGTAGAGTCAGAATCAGCAAGTGGGGGTCCTCGAGTAGGCGGTCTCACACCAGGAGGTGGAATAGCTCGCAGTGGTGCAACCGCCACAACTGGTATTATAGCTGACACTGGTGGAAGAGCAGGGCATGGATCAGATGACGGTCCTCGAACTGAAGGCTCCGAGTGATTAGATGATATTGGGATAAAGGAATCTGCCATCGCTGCTATCTGAAAATCTTAACTTGTTTAAGACTCGGTTTCCTTTCTTTCCATATCTCATATGGAGTTTGAGGAACAGATTTGGAAGGTACCTTATTCAGTAAATTATGCTGAGGTTTCCAATACATAACCCCATAGGAATACTGGAAGATTCGCATAGCTCATCATGGACCGAACCATGTCTAACAAAGTTTGATTTCTCCTTTCAGATACCCCATTCAATTGTGGAGTATATGGAGGAGTCCACTGGGAGACTATACCATTTTCTTTGAGATAATCTAGAAACTCTCCATTCAAGTATTCACCACCTCGATCTGATCGAAGAGTTATAATACTGTGTTTGGTTTGTTTCTCCACTTCATGTTTATATTCTTTGAACTTTTCAAAGGCTTCAGACTTGTGTTTCATCAAATACACATATTCGAATCTAGATCTATCATCTATGAAAGTAATAAAGGATGAAAATCCACCCATGGCTTGCGTAGACATTGGTCCACATACATCTGTGTGTACCAATCCTAGAAAATCTGCAGCCCTCTCTCCATGTCCACTAAATGGAGATTTGGTCATTTTACCCAATAGAAAAGACTCGCATGTAGGATATGATTCAAAATCAAAGGGGTCAAGTAACCCTTCCTTATGCAATGTCCGCAGTCTATTTTCATTAATATGACCTAGCCTACAGTGCCATAAATAGGTCAGATTTTCATCATCTTGTTTTCTTTTAATAGTTTGTTCAATCTGAAGTAAATCATGCTCTACGTCACATACATACAGACCATTATTGAAAATACCACATCCATAAAGAACATTATCTCTAAGAATAGAACATTCATTATTCTTAATAATAAATGAAAAACCATCCAAATCCAACATAGGAATAGAAACAATATTCCTCACAATAGAGGGAACGTAATAACAATTATTCAAAATAATAGTCTTGCCCGTAGGCATATGTAAACTAAATGATCCTACAGATATGGCCGCAACCCTTGCTCCATTGCCCATACGTAGAATCACCTTATCTCTTTCAAGAGTCCTACTTCCCTTTAGTCCTTGCAACGAATTGCAAATATGAGAACCACAGGCGGTATCTAATACCCAAGTAGAAATTTGACCTAGTGACATATTAACTTCGATCATGAACATGCCTGAATCAGAAGCGGTAGTCTCACTACCCTTCTTCTTCTTCAATTCTGCAAGGTAAACCTTGCAGTTCCTCTTCCAGTGCCCCAACTTGTTATAGTGAAAACAAACAGCTAAATTAGGACCAGTCAACTTGTGAGCATCTAGTATGCTCCGGAGTGATAGTGCAAAAGACATAACGAATATAGTAAATCTGTAAATGATAAACACATAACAACACTTAGCAAATATTCAATTTTATTTCAAAACACTATATGAATCGGGTCTTTATTCATAAGTGGCTCCCACTAGTTTATCTAATTTATACAACCCCTAAGTGAAAATTAAGCATTCATAATGCTAGTGGGAATAGGGATCCTACATTCCATCACACAACCTCGGCTGTAGCACGAAACGTCATGTGATGATCAATAGGCAGACAACTCTTGTCAATTACATCTTATGTTATTCCCTAATATAACTTTAGCCTTTTGAATAATTGAGTCACGGCTGTAGCACGACAAACTCAATATTCTAAGTCAAGTCTAACCCAACATTTCGTACAATTGAATCAGTCTCCCACGGCCCACGGCTGTAGCATGTAACGACCTTTAGATTCTAATTCAATGTACACATCTCTATGTAAATAGACAAGTATTTCTTATTTCGAAATCAAAGCCCTCGGCTATAGCACAAAATGACAATGATCTAAAAATAAGAAACACTTTCTATCATTGTGGAAGGCTATGACCGACAACAAGCCCGTTGTGTTATTGGCCAATTACTACTTGATATTATTTAATTTTAGAGGGATTATATTACGTTACAATCATAATCATATTATAAAGAGATTCTTCCTTTTAAATTAAATATTTCAAATCAATAATCGATAATCAGATGATTCCCAAATCGGGTGGAGCATTGTCAAGAGGCGTCACTTAATAACTCTTTCTTACAGATAGAAATCTGTTGTTGACAGAATCATCCTTTCTCTCAATATTGAAAATTCATATTAAATTACGTGTTTCATAAATACAAGAATCTCATGATCGTATTCATAATATTTATATTAACGTCATGAAACAATTTCACTATACTAGATTGTCTAACAAACGCCTTATGTTAATTAAGTTCACCTAAATCTATCATCGCATGATAAACTAAGCATATATCACATATATAAGCATGAATAAACGTAAAGGTAGGCATGCTCAATAATGTAGCATATTACTCTAAGCATTATATATCTCTATGTATCACATGAGGCATTTAAAAGCAATTAAAACAGTCAAAAACAGCTTTAAAACACTACTGTTAGCTATAAACAGTCAGAAACAATTTCAGAAAATATCATATAATATACCATTAGATGGGTCTCGAAAAGACGAATCCAACGGCACCAAGCACGCCTCATTCAGACACTCCACGCGCCTTCACGCGCCCCGAGAAGGTAAACCACGTGCTGCCACGCGCACACGCGCTCTCAGGCGCGTGTCTGACTGTCTTCCACGCGCCCCACGCGCAAACGCGCCTCATATGCCCCAAACCCTGAGCTGACGTCAGCATGACATCATCTGATGACGTCAGCATGACATCATCTGATGACGTCAGAATAACGTCAGCACAGCTCTGACCATTGACCCGCGCATGTCTGACACGCGCCGCGTGTGACACACGAGCGCGTGTGCCCCACGCGCGCACGTCAGACGCGCGCTCCTCCGCTTTGTTCTGACTGTCGCCGTTTTTTTTTATTCACCAGCCGCCGCCGCCTGTCGTCTAACACCGAAAAGCGAGCCTCCCACCATCAACATCAGTGCAGCAGAATAATCTTTTCCCAACAGCAAACAAAAAAATATATATATATATATATATACTATATATACATATATTTAATTACGAAATTTAATTAAAACAACTTCAAAAATTCATAACAATTAATCCATACATCATAAAATTATGAAAAAAATACCCAGACGATCTACAACACTTGTAGAACCCAGATCTACAGTCAAAATAATTCGGAGAAACAATTTCTAATCAGTCATAATTAATCCATGAAATAACTTGTAAAAATCATAATTAATTCATACAAGCACATAAAATTCTGAAATTTTTATCACAGATCTATATGCATACAACCTATGATCTGATACCATTGTAGGATTTTAAACATTACGGAAGCATGGTAAAACAATTATTACGATATAAAATCCATATATTACGCATACAGATCATGAATTAAATCGAGGGATCGTTTCTAATCTCAAAAATATTAGCCCTGATGGCTGGCCTGATGACGCTAGACTGAATGTCATTGATTTTAGGCTGAGAATAGTCCATCAAAGCCTTAGGATTTTCTACTTGATCCCCCATCTCTACTAAAACTGGTTCCTCGACTTTCTCTTCTTTTTCTACCTTCTTTTCTTCTTCAAAAACTTCCTTTCGAACCACCACAACACTATAAGGATCGACTTATTCCTAAGGACTCGTTCCTTACGATCTAGGATTTGAACCGGTTGTTCCACATAGGACAAATCTGGATGAAGCTCAATCGGTTCATATTCTATAACTTGATTCGAATAAGGGACATATGGCTTCAACATAGACACGTGGAACACATTATGAATGTGCTTCCACTGCGGTGGTCATAAGCGACCTTTCCCACTTTCTTCAAAACCTCAAAGGATCCTATAAATTTAGGGCTAAGTTTACCCTTCTGACCAAATCGTACTAACCCTTTCCAAGGTAATACCTTTAGTAACACCAGAGCTCCTATCTCGAAGTCCATATCTTTCCTATGTAAATCTGCATATTTTCTCTGTCTATCTTGGGCTGCTTCCAACCTTTTTTGAATAAACACTATGGCATCTCTGGTTTGCTGAACCAACTCAGGACCTAGCACTTTCTTTTCTCCTACCTCACCCTGATACAACGGTGATCTACACTTTCATCCATACAAAGCTTTTTAAGGTGGCATCCCGATACTGGCATGGTAACTGTTATTATACGAGAACTCAATCAAAGGTAGGTGTTCATCCCAACAACCCTTAAAATCCAGAACACAGACTCTCAACATATCCTCTATAGTCTAAATCGTTCTTTCACTTTGGCCATTCGTCTGAGAACGATAAGCGGTGCTCATATTCAATTTCGTTCCTAGGCACTCTTGGAGTTTAGTCCAAGACCTGGAGTTAAATCTCGGGTCTCGATCTGAGACTATAGAAACAGGCACTCCATGTTTGGTAACTATCTCATCCAAGTATAATTTAACTAGCTTTTCCAACGAATACCTTTCATTGATCGGAAGAAAATGCGCTGACTTAGTCAACCTATCAATGATTACCCAAATAGCATCATGATTTGCTCTCGTCTTTGGAAATCCCACTATGAAATCCATAGCAATCTCTTCCCATTCCCACTGGGGAATTTCCAAAGGTTGTAACAATCCACTCGGTCGTTGATGCTCTGCTTTCACCGTTTGACATACATGACACTTACTTACCCAATTGGCAATATCCTTCTTCATTCCGGGCCACCAAAAATTTCTCTTCAAGTCCTGGTACATCTTAGTACTACCAGGGTGGATAGAAAACCTAGAGTTATGTGCTTCGTGTAATACCTCGTTCTTCAATTCTGTTACATTAGGAATCCAAACTCTGGACGAAAATCTATACAAACCTTGACTATCTTTTTGAGTACACAACTCTTCTCCCGTCAAAGTATCCAACTCTTGTTCCATAACTACTTCTTGACACCTTTTGATCTTTTCTGAAAGACATATGTCATAGCCTATTTGTTTATTCGAGGATTTAATTCAACTCAAATAAGAATGTAATAAGTAAATAGTAGATCCACCGTCAAAGAGATCTCTCAAAGTAACATATGCCAAAGGATTCAGAAACAATGTTCATTTACAGACTTGAGGAATTACTTCACTAGAAGAAGTTCAAGAAATTGATCAAGCCTCAGTGATATAAATCAAGATTGTTGATTTAATCAAGTGACAGATATCTCGTCAGGGTATCAATTAATTACAGGGATTTAATCTGAAGAAAATCATGTTATCAAAGTCATGAAGAAACGTCACGGAAGTTAGTCATTCATGAACCAGACAGTACATCGAATGTCAACATTGAAGTGGTGGAATTGATTCATAATTTTCAGTGATTTTCAGAAGATTGTCAGAAGAGTGGTTGTTGTTCAAGAATAATATTAATTCTCTATTAATTAATTAAGTCATATAATTTAATTAAGAAAATAAATTATATCTGTAAAGATTAATTTATTGATTAATTGAATTAATTAGTTAATTAATTCTGAATTAATATTATGTGTTTTCAGAATTAATTTTGAATTAATATTCAATATTAATTCAACAAGACAAACAGTTGAACTGGTATGACAATTTAATTGTCATATCGAAAGTCTTTCGAGTACAATTAAATTGTCATACCGAAAGTCTCTTCAGCTCATTCAATTGTCTTGCCGATAGTCTCTCGAGTTCATTCAATAGTCTCACCGATTGTCTTGCTAGATCAACGGATTGTCTTGCCAGTACAATTCAATTCTATTGATTGATTACTAAAGAAAACAGAAGCAGATCATTCAAGACAATCACATTCAATATCCAACAACTCAAGAACATAAAAGGAAAGCAGCAGAGAACTTATTATCTTCAACTGCAATATTTCAGGACATTAATTTCTAGTATTTATTGTTAAATCTAAACCACTAGAAATCATTCTCTTGTTCTTGTGTAATTATCTAGTGGATCAAAATCCCTAGAACTTAATCTCAAATTGCTTTCAGCATTTGATCTTTTTATTTTAAAAATAGAAAAAGATCATGTCGAATTTATTCTAGATTTGGAATAATTTATTTGAGATTAATCCCTTGTAAACGATACCGTTGTTGTAACACCTTTCAAGTTTAATAATAGTTTTATTTAACTTGAATTTTGTTTCACTTTTTATTCCGTATTTTATTCGATTAAACGGTATAGTTTGTATTCAACCCCCCTTCTACAAACATATTGGGACCTAACAATTGGTATCAGGGCCTTCTGATTTACGAATAAATCAAGATCCTAGACTTTTGTGATTCTTCCACTCCTTGAATTTTTATTTATTCAAAAATTCATAATGACTTCACAAAATGTTGGAACCGCTAAAATTCCACTGTTCGATAAAGAAAATTATATTATGTGGAAGAAGAAGATGCTCTTGTTCTTACAAGTTGCAAATCCCAAATATATGGATATGTTAAAGAAGGGTCCAAAAATTCTGATGGTTATTGAACTAGAGGTTATAGAAAATGATGTTGTAATTACCAAAGCTAGAACCTATTCAAAAGAGCCTGAAGATTTTACTCCTGCTGAAATGGAAGAAGCCTCCTTGGATGCCAGCTTTCAATTAATTTTAGTTGATTCCCTTGATTCCTTGATGAACAGACATGTGATGAACTGTAAAAATTCCAAACACATCTGGGGAACTATTGAGGTGATTAATGAAGGCACAGAGGAAGTTAGGGAGAACAAGTTAGAGATCCTAACCTCTGAATATGAATATTTCAAATCCAATCCAGGAGAAGGAATTACTGAAGTGTTTAAAAGGTACAATGCTTTGATCAACAACCTGAACATAAATGGAAAATACTATTCAATCAGGGAGGTCAACAAAAACTTTCTCTTAACACTGCCAACTCATCTTGAACATAGAATCATTGCCATAAGAGAAGCAAGATATCTGAGTGAGATTTCTTTGGAAATGCTCTATGGTGTGTTAAAAACCTATGAGTTGGAGCAGATTCAGCAGAAAGAAGTCTACGGGAAAGGTAGAGTGGTCAGCACATCTACTGCTCTAGTAGCTGAAGAACAACAACAACAACCACAACAACAACAATCTCAACAGTCAGAGAGAATGGTACAGTCTTCCAAGGCTAAGGAAAATGTGATAGTAGCGGAATTTTATCCTCCTACTATAAATCAATCAGGAGATGAGTTTTACTCCTTGGAAGAACTGGAGCAATTGGAAGATGAGTCAATGGCCCTGATTGTCAAGAGATTCTCCAATGTCAGATTCAAGAGGAATCCCAAGTTCAAGTACAAGTCCAACTACAACAGATTCCAGAAAGGTGGATCTTCATCCTCTAACACCAGCTGTGGTGGATACAAAACAGGGATGGTTGATCGGAGCACCATTCGATGCTTTAACTGCAATGAGTTGGGACACTTTGCCACAGAATGCAGGAAGCCAAAGCAAGTAAGGAAGAACTCTTATGATTCTAATCAGAAGAGTAAATCTGAAAGGGCTTACCTGGAAAGGGAAGAAGCTGGGATGATACTGATAGTGAAGATGAAGAAGTTGGAAATCTTGCTCTTATGGCTATTGATGGAAACACTTCATCGTCAAGAAAAGAGGTAAAATTTACTGATGCTGAATTAGTTTATCATCTAGGAAGCTCCTTAGATTGTGCTCGTCGTGATAATGAAATGTTAACTCAACAAATCAAAGACCTTGAGAAAGAGGTCAATGAATTAAGACTTGTGCACATTAATCAAGACAAATTAAAAGAACAAGTATCTTTTCTAGAGAATAGAGTTGACTGTTATAAACAACTCAAAACTATTCTCAAAGACAGGATCACCGGTCTTGAGACTAAGGTTAAAGCTTACTTTAATTCTTGCTCTAAGGCTAAAGAGTTCTACAATAAGCAAGCTATTAATCAAACATCCGGAGTAGGTTATGATTATAATGTTGCTATTGGAGAATTAGGCATAAACTCCCCTCCTCATGTCTGTGCTAAAGATAGGGAAGTACCACATGTGCTTAAGGGTGTTGATAAACCCCTCTATAAAGAATCAATTGCTGAACCATTTGATGAGACCTCCTTTATTATTCAAGAAGAAATACGTGCTAAAGATCTTGCTAATGAGAAGGTTGTTTCCAAGCCAAGTGTGTCGAAAGTTCCAGTCAAAGTTGTGAAAGCAACTAAGACTAACTCAGACACACCTGAGTTGGATAACAAAAATGCCATGCCTACCATACATAATTTGCCTGTTGTTAATTCCTCTCATAAAGTATGTGGAGTTCCTAATTGCATGTCTTGTGCTTTTAATTTAATGTATGCTTATTTTAATGGTAAGCATGTTTCTAGTGATAAGACTACT
Source organism: Apium graveolens (assembly GCF_009905375.1). Classification (NCBI taxonomy): domain Eukaryota; kingdom Viridiplantae; phylum Streptophyta; class Magnoliopsida; order Apiales; family Apiaceae; genus Apium; species Apium graveolens. The sequence goes on along the minus strand of NC_133648.1, from coordinate 302,141,431 downwards.
CCTCATCATCATGTGAATAATAGGAAGCATAATAGGTCTAAGACTGCTAGTCCTCCTAAAGCTATAAAGGAGACATTTGTGCCTAAGCCTAAACATAAATTTGTCAAGGCTGTTTACAAGGTTAAATGTCCAGTCGTTGAGAAAGTTGAGAACATAAAAGTTAAGAATGTTGTTTTGCCTGATAAAGGCCAATTCTACAAGTATGCCGGACCCAACCAAGTTTGGGTTCCGAAGAAGGTCTAATCCATTTATATTGCAGGGCATTAAACAGGTGGAACTGGTAGTGTGGATTCTTGACAGTGGATCGTCAAGACATATGACTGGAGATAGAGCCCTGCTATCAAATATGGTTGAGAAAGCTGGCCCAGTGGTTACCTTTGGAGATAACATCAAAGGTTTAACTGAGGGATATGGCTGTTTGCAAGCTGGAAATGTTATCATTGAAAATGTGTATATTGTGCAAGGACTTGAACACAAACTGCTTAGTATCAGTCAGTTCTATGACAAGGGTTACTATGTTTTATTCGACAAGCTAAAGTGTCAGATCTTGCACGAGAAAAGTGAAAAACCCTCCTTGATGGGAATTCGGAAAGGTAATCTGTTCGTAGCTGACATGAACTCTGGAAGCAGTCCTGAAGTTAACTGTTTCTATGCAAAGGCATCGTCAAATGAGAGCTGGCTATGGCACAAGAGACTTTCCCATCTCAATTTCAAAGCAATGAATTCTCTTGTTAAGAGAGAATTGGTCAGAGGTCTGCCTCAACTGGAATTCTCCCCAGAAGGACTGTGTGAGGCATGCCAGAAAGGAAAGTCAAAGAAATCAAGTCACAAAGGCACTGACACATCCTCCATAACTGGTATTCTTCAATTATTGCACATGGATTTGTTTGGACCAGTTAATGTTCTTTCGATGTCAAGGAAGTGTTACTGTCTTGTGATAGTTGATGACTATTCCAAGTATACGTGGTTTTTATTCCTTCACTCTAAGGATGAAACACCATAAGTTGTGATTGATCATATCAAGTTGATCGAGTTAGATTCTAATGTCCCTGTCAGAGCAATAAGGTCAGATAATGGAACAGAATTCAAGAATTCACTTCTCAATGGATTTTGTATAGAGAAAGGGATTACCAGACAATATTCAGCTCCTAGAACCACTCAGCAGAATGGAGTGGTAGAAAGGAAGAATCGTACATTGATTGAAGCTGCAAGGACAATGTTAAGTGAATCAGGTCTTCCAATGTACTTTTGGGCTAAAGTTGTCAATACTGCATGTTATACTCAGAATCGAACTCTAATCAATAAGGACCTCATGAAGACTCCTTATGAGATTATGAATGAACTGAAACCTTCTATCAAATACTTTCATGTATTTGGTACCAGATGCTTCGTGCTCAAGGATGGAGATGATCGTCGTGGTAAATTCGAGGCAAAGGTATATGAGGGTATTTTTGTTGGTTATGGAAGAAGATCATACAGGGTGTATAACATTGATCAACACAAAGTAACTGAAAGTGTCAATATTACATTTGATGACACTAAACTCCCTAGTATCCAAACTGAAGATCCTTCTGAGAAACTGAAGTTTGATGATATGTCAGATTCAGAATCAGAAAATGATCAAGACCCTGAGGTTGCTGCTGGTGAAGAACCTGTTAATCATGATGATACTCAAGGTAATAGTGATAGAAACATTGGCAAAACTGGAGATACCACTATTACTGACGAAGAATCATCAAGTCAACCTGGCAACAAGTCAGGGGGAGATGCTGAAGGATTAACTAGTAGGACACAACATCCCAATGTATTTCAAGGCAATTCATCAAGATCAAATCTTCCAAGACAGACTGTCTGGAATAAAGCTCATCCTTTTGAGTTGATTATTGGTGATCCAGATGTTGGAGTAAGAAGTAGACGTGCTACTCAAAATGAATGTCTGTTCTCAGGATTTCTTTCTGAGATGGAACCTAAGAAAATGAAGAAGCACTGACTGATCCAGATTGGGTGATTGCTATGCAAGATGAACTCAATCAGTTTGAACATCAACAAGTCTGAAAACTGGTACCTAGACCTACACACAAGAAATCTGTTGGTACTCTGTGGGTATTCAGGAATAAACTAGATGAAGATGGTGTGGTTACAAGAAACAAAGTAAGACTGGTAGCTAAAGGGTATTCTCAAGCTGAAGGCATTGATTATGACGAAACCTATGCTCCAGTGGCTAGACTTGAGGCCATCAGGATATTTCTGGTATTCGCAGCATTCTCGAACTTTAAAGTTTATCAAATGGATGTCAAGAGTGCCTTTCTGAATGGAATGTTGGATGAAGAGGTATATGTAGAGCAACCTCCTGATTTTGAAGATCCAGATCATTTGGATTTTGTCTACTTTCTTTTCAAGGCTATCTATGGTCTCAAACAGTCTCTGAGAAAATGGTATGACACTCTTTCTGAATTTCTAATTGAAAATGGCTTTACTAGAGGTGTCATAGACAAAACTCTCTTTTCTAAAAAGCATAAGAATGATACTTTATTAGTCCAAGTCTATGTGGATGATATAATATTTGGGTCTACTAATGATAGTCTCTGTAAGAGATTTGCTAAGTTAATGCACAACAAATTTGAAATGAGCATGATGGGTGAGCTGAAGTTCTTTCTCGGATTACAAGTAAATCAAAGGTTAGATGGAATATTTATTTGTCAATCCAAGTATCTCAAGGAACTCCTCAAAAAGTATAATCTAAAGGATTCTGCATCAGCAAGGACTCCGTCATCTACAGCTGTTAAGCTTGGACCATGTGAAAACTCCATTAAGGTAGATGTCACAAGCTACATAGGGATGATTGGCTCGTTACTCTATCTTACTGCAAGTAGACTAGATATTATGAATGCTACATGCTTATGTGTAAGGTTCCAAGCGGATCCTAGAGATATTCATCTCGTTGCTGTTAAACGAATCTTGAGATATCTTAAGGGAACACCAAATCTAGGTATTTGGTACCCTAAAGAATCTGGTTTTAACCTTGTTGGATATAAAGATTCAGATTACACAGGAAGTGTTATTGATAGGAAAAGCACCTCAGGGAGTTGTCAATTCCTTGGTAGCAGGCTAGTCTCATGGTACAACAAGAAACAACAAACAGTTTCCAACTCAACGACCGAGGCTGAATATATTGTCGTTGGAAGCTGCTGTGCTCAAATCTTATGGATTAGGAACCAGCTACGGGACTATGGCTCTGTATTGAACAAAATTCATATTCTATGTGATAATACAAGTGCAATAGCCATCACTAACAACCATGTGCAGCACACAAGGACCAAGCACATTGGCATCAGGTATCATTTTATTAGAGAGCACGTCATGAATGGTACTGTTGAACTATTTTTTGTTCCAACAGAAGAACAAATAGCAGATATTTTCACTAAACCACTTGATGAATCCATATTTACCAGATTAGTTGGTAAATTGGGTATGTTGAATATTTTTAGTGATTAAACTAGTTAATATCTGAGATCTGTTCTTGAATCAATTTACAAATGAATTTTTCATGAATGAAAAATTCATTTGCATATTTATTTTATCATGTTTACCATATTCCTTGCTTATTTCTATGTAATTTTTTATTATCTTATCTTATTTATTTATTCAACTTGTTAATTTTAATATCTCAGAATATTTTATTTTCTCTAAAAATATTTTTCTATGAATTTTATTTGCTAAAATTCAAAAGAAATTTATTTTTGGACTAAAATATAGTTATTTCTGAATATTTTAATTTTGTAAATATTTTTTGTAGTTTTACTACATTAATATAAGTTTTTATTTGTATTTTCTGTATTTGTAAATACTGTTTAAGTTTGTTTTATAACTGCAATGACAATCGGCATGACTATTGAAATTGTCTTGCTGAAATTCATTCCAGTTTATATGTGTTTAATTTAAATTTTCAGTATAGTTTTATACTGGCAAGACAATCAGTATGACTATCAATTGTCTTGCCAGTTATAAAACTTATATTATATATATATATTTCTTTTTATTTTTTGTACTAGAATGACAATCGGTATGACTATCGATTGTTTTTCTAGTTTATTCGGTTAAAATTCTTTTTATTTTGTACTGGTATGACAATCGGTATGACTATCGGATTGTCATACCAGTTATTTTTAGTTTCTTTTAAATTCAACCGTTTGCCTGGTATGACAATCGGTATGACAATCCCGGATTGTCATACCAGTTGTAGTACTTAGGCAGTTTTCAGTTCACAAATCATTCACTCTCTATTTTCAGTTCACCAATTAAAACAATCTTCTTCGAGCAACCGCCTTTGTTACCTTCCTGCTCGAGTTTTTACTCAGCAAACCAAAATTCACTTCTGATATATATACATACGTGTGTATACATATAGAAGTGCTGCCCGTTTTATTAAAAAAAAAGGGTAAATCAGTCCGTTTAATTGATTGGGTGTCCTGTTGTTACTTTGTTTTTATATTCCTAAACCCAATTCAGTTTTTTTTTTTAAAATCGGGTATTGCATTGTATTGTGTGTTTGCTTCCTCTGTTATTTCAAGTGTGTTTGTGGGACTAAAAATCAACCAGACACAATTTTTTAAATTTTTTGGATTTAATTGAATTAATTTGAATTATTAATTAATTTTTAATTCGAATTTTCTTAATTTCATTCTTAAAATTCTGAAAGTGCGTGTTTTATTGAATTTTTTAAATGGCTCTCAATTTCCAAATTGTCTCGCATAATCATGTTGGTTATTTTAATCGAGAAAAGTGTGATGTGGAAAAATTTAAGCCGTAGATTAGATTTTTAAATGACCATTCGATTGTTAGCTCTGCTATTAAATCAAATGTTCTATTAAATGTCGATCTGCTTAGACTGATTTGCACAACCTCTACTGTGGCCGCTGATTCTAAATCTTTTTCATTCACCGTGGCAAACACACAGTATGTAGTTGATGAAATAATCATCAATCGAGCGTTAAATTTTCCAATGGACAATTTCTATAATTTACCCTCTGATAATGAGATTTCAACCTTTTTCCATGCCATTCACTATCAGGGGGTGATTAATTTGACCAAGCTGTCTAAATCCAATTTGGTTTCTGAATGGGATATTTTCTTCGATACACTTTCCAAAGTGTTTGCCAACTGCACTAAATCCTATTTTCATAACATCACTTCCACTCTGCAGTATATTGGTCTTGCAGTTGTTTTCAATCAAAGGATCAATTTTGGAAAATCCATTCTTCTGAGACGTCTCACTGCAGCTTTGCGTGATCATTCTACGAATCGTAGGGTTTCGTGCTACTACGCTCGTTTTCTTATGCTTATAGCAGAACATCTTCTCACACCTGAGCATAAGGCTCTTTTTGCTAACTCATCAGTAGCTGAACCCCCTCCGGTAAGCAAAAAGATCTACACACGCCAAGACACTACCTTCAAATTCATGCAAGTTCCAGTACTTGTGTCTGCTTTCATGGTCACTTTCATTCCTTTACCAATTTTCAATCTTCCCGGTCATGAATAGCAAGCTCAACCTCCAGTGGTTCAAGCCACCCAGGCACAAACATCTGATGCTCTTCCACTGCAGGTAATAATTCCTCACTCTCAAACTATTCCTACTTCTGTTGAAAGACCCCCAGTGGTTGATAGGGCTGACGATGAAGTTATAGAACCGCAGCTTTAATCCCAGGTCATAGAGCCAAACACAGAGTCAAAACCTGTCTCAAACTCTCCCCCACTATCAAAAATGTTATCGAGAAGGTTAGTAGGAAGTAGTGTGTTTTTGGATGTGAATGAACCCTCAGCTCTGCCTCCTCCCAAGAAAAGAAGAACATTTACCGAGGCATCTGAAAACCCATCCTTGTCCTCCCAACAGGACATGGACTTTGAAATGGCCAATGAACAGTTACTAGAGACATTCTCTCAATAGGATGAATCTATTGAAATTCGCCATAGGGCCATGACATCTTGTACTGAGTCAAGCACACTTCCATTACTCACAATGGAAGCATACATACCAATAGATGACACTCAGGATACAGAGAGAGAAGTGCACATTGAGTCGGTTACAGTGCCTTCCATAGTTACGGCAGAAGAGCAGTCACATGCTTCAGAGGGAAAATCTGACTCTCAGCCACCTCTAATAGAGTTATTTTTTCCCCTCCCAGATCCAACACCTCTGGCCCCCTCACGGGATTCTCCACTCGCAGATTTATCTGGAGAAAGTGGAGGGCAACTCGGTCAATCTATCCCTGAAGCAATTCAGACATCTATTTCACATGAAAAGATAGATTTGACTGAGGATCAGGACTCGCGAATTCCCATTGCACCACCACTGACCTCTCTTGAAGAGGCTAGGGTGATTTCAATTGCAGGTACAGAACACCAGCAACAGGATGGCTCCTCACGAGCAATTATATTGAGAGAAACACAAACACATGAGATGAGTGAACCAGGAACGAGAGATATTCAGGTGAGCGCACACACAGACACAAACACTGAAAACCTGTTAGCTCAGATTTCTACTCTGAAAGAACAACTTGCTAAAAGTCAGGCTGAGGCTCAAACATTCAAAGCACAAGTGGTTGAACGGTCTTCTTTTTCCACCTCTGTCAACAATCAGCTGGCATTCATCAGGAATGATATCTCAAATTTGAAGACCACTGTGATACCAAAGCTTAACTCCATTCAGGAATCTCCAACTTTATCAGCCGAAGACATTTTAAACCTCTACTCTATTCATACAAGAATGAACTCTCTTGAAGATCAGATTGAAATGAACCACTCACTGGACTCCTCCAGATTCCTAAAGATAGAAAAGGGTATGGAACATCTCAATGAAGGGATGAAGCACTTGTATTTTATGATTAAAAATTCTCACAGCCTTAATGAAGAGCAAAGGACCTTCTTTAAAGGGCCGTCTGGTGGAGGCTCGGGCTCTAGAGGTAATGGAGGTCATGAGGGGTCTAAAGGAAAATCTTTAGAGTATTCCTCAACTAAGGGGGAGAAGCAGGGGAGAAGTGCAAAAGGAAAAGAAAAATATTCTTCTGCTGGAGAGACAAAGAAGGATGATGATGTCTACTATAGTGGAGAACAAGATGACTTCGATATTCTTGATGTTCCCACTGAACCAGTCTTGGAAGATAAAGCCAGTTTCTTTGAAGCTGAGGAGGAAAGTAATTTTGAAAAATGGGAAGAGGAAGCTCAAGTGGATTCTGTTTTTGAGAAAGAGTTCCAGCAACAGAAGTCAGAGTTGAAGAGAAAAGAAGCTGAACTTAAAAAGATATCTCAGATCATTGATATGAGGAAATAAATCCAAAGAACAGAAATTCTTGAAAAGCAACGTCTTCATGACATTAAAGCTGAAGCAAGAAGAAGAGATGTCACTCTGAAGATTGGTGTAAAATGGGATGAAGCAAGAAGAGTTATTGATATACCTCAACTGAGTACAAACAATGATAGGGAGTTTCTACATCTTCTCGACAGGCTAGAAATTTCTAATCCAAACAATGACGTGTACATGAATGCTATCAAGACTGAAATCTCAAGGATCTCAGCTGCTTTTGACAGATCACTAAATGAAATGAGCATATTTGTATATTGTCAGAGTGAAGGATCTTTCAAGGTATCACTTCATCTGTTTGAGAATCGTTCTTTATCAGAGATTTGGGTTCTTCTCAACAAAGTCAAAAGAAGCTCAGAATTGAATGAAGTCCTTCGTGAAAGGCTAAAAGAGTTTGCTAATAGGGCTAGTCCTCAAGCGGTCAACTTACCCTTTCAAGTAAAATTCTTTAAGTCTAACTGTCTTCAAATCTGCCATCTCGATTTACAATCTCTTAAAGACTACTCTGCTAGGCATCTTGTCTGAATGGAACATCACTTAAGAACTGCTGGATATTCATCTGAGTTGAAATCTAAAGCTGCTGATCTGATTCAAGCTTACTGTGAAAAGAACATTAAAAGGTACAATCAGTTGAAGAATAAGCTAAAGTCAGTTGGAGTTCAACCAGTTAGACCAGATAATTTCACTTCAGAAAGGGATCGTGTCTATGACAAGGAGTTGCTGCAAGATTTGGAAGAAGGTGAATTCGGAAGAGAAGACAACTGAATTCAAATAGCTCAAAACTTAATGTAATATGCTTAAAGCTTTATGAATCAAGATAGACAAATATATTCATATGTTCAGACTAGAGGAACACCTATCTTGTATTCACTTGTAAATTTCTTTTGGAATATGGAAAATGTTAAATATAATCCAGAACTTTTCTGCTATTTACTTTGTATTTCTGTTTATATCTTTTTCTTATTTTTTAGTTGAGTCATCCTCTAGGTATTTGTTGTTATTGTCTAACAAACAAATAGGGGGAGATTGAAAGGCATATATCATAGCCTATTTGTTTATTCGAGGATTTAACTCAACCCAAATAAGAATATAATAAGTAAATAGTAGATCCACTGTCAAAGAGATCTCTCAAAGTAACATCTGTCAAAGGATTCAGAAACAATGTTCATCTACAGACTTGAGGAATTACTTCACTGGAAGAAGTTCAAGAAATTGATCAAGCCTCAGTGATATAAATCAAGATTGTTGATTTAATCAAGTGACAGAGATCTCGTCAGGGTATCAATTAATTACAGGGATTTAATATGAAGAAAATCATGTTATCAAAGTCAAGACATGGCTATTATTTTTAGAGAAGGAAAGAGCATATGTGTGATGCAAGGACATCCCAAATTCTCAATAGCCAAGAAGGAAGAAACCAAAAGGTTGAAGGAAGAAGCCAAACAGCTAAAGGCTGACAAAAGAGCACAAGCAAAGCTTGAAAAACAGCTAGAGTCAAGTCAGGCTGAAGATCAGAAAGTAATTGAAGACAAAGGTGAAGATGAAGCTATGGGGGACATGGTTGGTACTGAGATGGAGGAAAAAAGTAAGGAAGAATGGCAGAAAGGGAAAAGAAAGAAGGTCAATGCAAAGAGAAAGAAGGTAGATAAGACTGAAGAAACCTAATCAATATCCAAACCACTACCCTCCATTCCTGAACCCATTGTACCTGACCCCTTCATGAACATTCATGGTGAAACAATCATTCCCAAGGAGGAACCAATTGATTGGGACACCATCAAGTTGCCCACCTTCCTAACCTCTTCTCCATCATCAAAGAAGCAGAAAAGAAGAATCAAATCAACACCCTCTAAAGCCTCAATCAAATTCACACAGAAGCCTAAGTCCAAACCTCAAAACTCTAAAGATGATTATGTTCACATCTGTGACATAAAAGAATTTTCAGACATTGAACTCTATCTGGATGAGCTGGAGGATGTAAGGGGAATAGCTGCCTACAGACAGCTACCAGAAAGACTAGTGTTCAAATACAAAGGAGCTGGGGAGAGAACATGGCCTCTTCACAGAATTCTGAATGAAGGCTACACTACCTTGATTAGAGTCTACTCAGCCATACATAAGGATTCTGGCTTTACCAGAACAGCCAGGACTGAGATTCTCAACAAGATTGCCAACATAAGGAAAACTTGGAGGGAGCCCAATGCTTTGCCTAGAACTTTACTCATTCCAGAGAGAGGTATTACAATTCACAAATCACCTCATTGGTTGATGGAGTTCGGAGACAACAAAGGAGTCAGAAGATTTTTCAGAATTGAAGATCAACTAAAGATTGCCAGTAATGAAACTCTCAAGGATATGCAATCTAAGTTAGATATCAATGAAGAAGATGAAGCTGAATTCTACAGACAACTTCAACTTCAAATGGAGGAAAATGACAGGAGGCTAGGAAAGAAAACCAGAGATCAAAGGAAAAGAAAGTAATTTGCTCAAGCTAAAGGAGCACCCTTGGAAACAATGTATTTCTTCAATTTCATCTCAGCATATACACTTTTGCAGCACTTTTGAATTTCTGCTTAGTTACAGTTTATATATTTGTTAAGTGTTTTGTTATCATCAAGCTAAACCCAAATTTATGCCTACAGTTCTAGTAGACATAAATAGGGGGAGATTGTTAGGAATATGTGTATTAGTTTGATGATAAGTTCAGCAAAACACTTAAGTAGAAATCTAGTGTTTGTAGCCTCAACGGATAAGACCATCTTGGCTATCCGTTGAAGGAGTAGCCTTACTTAGCAATAAGTTTGGTATTGTAGCACATCTCACTCTCTGGTTTCAAGCTGTAATTATTAGATGTTGTTAGGAGATAATCAGTCATGTTGACTACTAATGGATGTACAAGTAGGAGGGCTAATTGTAAATATTTTATGCCTTGTAATTTTGTATAAGTGAAGAAGTATCAACTGATATTGAAGACCTTCAACGGATAAGAAACTAAGCTTCAACGGATGTCTCTAAAGCTTCAACGGATGCACTGCTAGAGCATCAACGGATAAAGCCATCAACGGATGAAAGCTTCAACGGATGCACTGCTAGAGCATCAACGGATAAAGCCATCAACGGATGAAAGCTTCAATGAATGCTCAGTCTCATAGCAGTTGATAGTGACAGTTAACAAAGCTGATAGAGGCACATGGATTGACAAAGATGTGGTAGCCTATTTCAGGAACAGCAGAAAAAGCAGCCGTTTTTAGTCTGGTTCAAAATGGAAAGTCAACAGATAATTCCATATTACACTGGATAAAAATGGAACAGAAGCAAGTGGAGAACTATTGTCTTATTGTATTTTATCTTTGTCTTCACTTGAAAACTTGGTGATATATAAACCAAGTAGAAGCTAGTAATTAGATATGAATTTTCCTAGAGCTGTTTAGAAATATCAAGAGAGAAAATCATCTAGTTTGTACTAGGAAGCAGCTGTGATTTAATTTTGAATCACAGATTTTCTGAAATAACACATCTCTGGTGGAACAACAAATCCACCAGAAAAGTTTTTAAGCTCTTTGTGCTCATTTCATTTGTGTTTAAATATATATCTTTCTGCATCAGCTCCAAGCAATTTACACACATTTGATCACTCAAACACTTAGTCTTACAAACTGCTCAAAACTTGAAAAAGTTTTGAGATTTACATTCAACCCCCCTTCTGTAAATCTTATTGTTAGTCCACTGGGAATAACAAGCATCACATAGTCCATCCTTAGAAAACTCCACTTGAGGAATACCTCTAACTAGTTCTTTCTTGACAAGCTCATTCATGGTCTTGAAGTTTAGATGGGACAGCTTCTTGTGCCATAGCCAACTTTCATCTTGACTTGCTTTACTGAGAAGACAAGTAAAAGATTCTGCATTTGATGATTTGAAGTCATCTAGGTACACACTTCCTTTTCTCACTCCAGTGAGAACCACTTTGTTGCTCCTTTTGTTTGTCACAACACAGGCTTCTGAATTAAAGGTTACTGAATTGCCTTTATCACAAAACTGGCTGATACTCAACAAATTGTGCTTGAGACCATCCATGAAGGCAACCTCCTCAATGATGACATTGTCTTTAGAAATCAAGCCATATCCCATAGTATAACCCTTGTTGTCATCTCTAAAAGTAATACTTGGGCCATCTCTCTCCTTGAACTCTGTGAGCAGGGTAGAATATCCAGTCATGTGTCTTGAACAACCACTATCCAAGTACCACAGATTCTTTCTGTTTCCTTGCACACATCAAAACCAAATCAAGTTGATTTTGGTACCCAAGTTTCATTGGGTCCTGCCTTGTTATCTTTCTTCTTTTATTTCTTAGGTTTGTTCTCATTTAACTTGGGGATATCAGATTCATCCTTAGTCATCTGAGTTAAACCTTTGAAATCAGTCATTAAAACAGAATTACCATCCATATTTTGATTAACAGGAAAAGGCATGCTTTTTGCATACATGTTATTCCAGCAAGGCATGCTAAATGGCATTTGAGGCATACTAAATGTAGCATAATAAGGATTAGGTGCAAATGGTATATTAGCAAATTGTGCATTCATATTCTGTGCAGACATAGCATTCATAGGCATAGAAGGCATGACATTCATGTTGGGAAAAGAAGGTGGTACAGATATGGGAGTAGACATGGCAAGTTTGCAATTAACAGACAAATGATTAGCACTACCACACTTAACACAGATTTTTCTTGGAGCATACTTATCAGGTGTGTAGTTGTTATGTTTGTTAATCTCTACTTTCCCATTTCTATTGTTTTTCTTTTTAGCCTCTGTTTTAACCTCAATCCTTTTTAATATATCATTCAATTGCTTGATGGACAGATGACCAACATTCACTTTCTTCTCCTTCTTCACTTGACTTGATTCTCCTAAAATAAAGTTTTTGCAAACTAATCCATATTTTTCATTTAACTTGGCAAGGTTGGCTTTACTCACAGGTTTGCTCACAGCCGACGGATGAGGATTTATGTCACTCGACGGATAATCTTTTTGATTATCTGACGGATGACTCTACATCTGTTAGCAATCCTTCAACCAAATTGGATTCCAGCTTCTCTTTACTCTTTTTCCAGGCTGCATCACAGAAGGACTCAATTCCTTGAACTTTGGTGATTTGAGCATGGACATCTCCAGATGATATCCATGCCTTAATCACCTCTTGCTCTCGTTCAAGCTGCTTCTTCAAAATCTCTTCTTTCTTCAAGGACTCAGTTAATTCATCATTAGCAATCTTACATTCTATTCTTAATTTTTCAAATTCAATAAACTGAGACTCTAGCACATTATTCCTCTCACTTAAAAATAAATTGTTTTCTTTGATTTTAGCATTTTCCTTAGTGGGGGGCTTAAGTGTAACACGCAAATGATATAATTTTATAGACATGTCATTAATTGCATCATTACACTCATCTTTAGATAAATGTGATAGGTTAGTGGTGATTAACTGATTACTTGAAGAACTTGTCTCTGTTTCATCAGACTTGGCCATTAGGGCTAGATTGACATAGCTGACATCTTCATCCTCATCCAAACCATCCGATGCCCAGTCATTTTCTTGTGTAATAAAAGCCCTTTCCTTTTATCTTGATCAAATCAAAATACTTCTATTTATAATCCACAGACTCAAACTTCTTCTTGCTGGAATCTGACTTTCTACACTCACTGACAAAGTGCCCTGCCAAGCCACATTTGAAACATTTGAATTTTGATTTATCCACCATGTTTCTATTTGGCTTAGTTGCTCCAAAGTTCTTCTTGAACTTGAGCTTGGAAAATCTTCTGGAAAGGAATGCAAGATGTTCATCAATATCATCCATATCATCTTGGCTCAAAAAATCTTCATTTTCTGCTACGAGCCCTTTGTCCTTGTTTTCACAGACCTTTGAAGTAGACTCAACAGCTTCTACCTTCACCTCTTTCTCTTTCTCCAGCTCAGCAACCAGTGCTATGGACCCTCCTTTCTTCTTTCCTTTTTCCATCCTCTCATCTTGCTCTATTTCAAGCTCATAAGTTTTCAGGATGCCATATAGTCTCTCCAAGGTAAACTCCTTGTAATCCTGAGCATTTCTCAGTGAGACTGTCATTGGTTTCCATTCCTTTGGAAGAGATCTAAGGAACTTGATATTGGAGTCTTTTGTCTGATAGACTCTTCCATGCAAATTCAGAGCATTTAGTAGTTTTTGAAACCTACTAAAAATGTCAGTGAGAGACTCACTATCTTCATAATGAAAGTGCTCATATTGCTGAATTAGCAGCTGTATCTTATTTTCCCTTAGTTGCTCAGTTACGTCACAGATAATCTGAATTGTATCCCAAACCTCCTTGGCAGTTTTGCAGTTAATGATGTTATCAAACATATCACCATCAACTCCATTGAACAATATATTCATGGCCTTCTTGTCTTTCCTGACTTGCTCAATATCAGGATCTGACCCTTCATGCCTAGGCTTGGGAATAAATGGTTCATTCCCTATTGCAGCTCTCATTGGTACATGAGGACCTTTTTCTATGCGATCCACATAGGCCTCATCTTGAGAAAGAAGATGTAGGTGCATTTTCACATTCCAGGGTGATAATTGTCTTTGTCCAGAAATGGAATCTTGACTCCAACATCCTTCTTGTTCATCTTGCTATCTTGTTGTGATCTTTAAACTCTTTGTACTTCAAGAGCTTGCTCTCATACAAATTATTATTCCCGAACAATACAACAAGAATTACAGAACGGGGGGTTGAATGTAATTTTGGCTACTTTTTGAGATTTATGAAAAGTGGTTCTAACTCAATTTATATCTAACTGTTTGATTTACAAAATGCGAAATATAGAGTTAAGTTAATCAAACATAAAGTAATAAAAACTCAAGTCTCTAAAACTTTGTCACACCCCCAACTTAAACAACAAAATAAATATAGCTATTACATCATTTTAATGAAGAATACACAACCAAATCCAAGATCTTACAGTTTAGGGTTTGGAACAGCCCAACACTACCAACTATTACATCTGATTACAAATATCGAGTTCTCACACAGCTATTATTACTTATTCTACCCGAGCTCGAACATAAGCATCAGCATCACAGGTCTTACGGGCAGTCTGCTTGAATCTAACCATAACTGCTAGCTGTAATATCAGGGTAAAGTAAGGAGTGAGCCAAATGCTCAACAAGTGCTAACAGTACGACACAAAACATAAATTGAGATATACTTTTAAGAATGACAATGGAAAGACATAACTAATGATAACGAGAGATAAAACTATGTGAGATGGCATCATTTTGCTTGCATCAAAACAATTTTAAAATCATGTCTTAATCAAAATCATTTTATGAGCTATGGATTACAGCCGGTGATCAGCCGCGAAGTAATCCCGAACCTCGCTGGGTTCTAAAACATTAACGGGAATCCCTAGGCAACTTTTAAGCCTAATATAAGTGTGGAAATGACTCGCGTCTCAGTCCAGATCCACTATTCAAGAAAACATTTATCCCCCTTTGGGACTGAAAACCCACATTTTATTTATTTTAAAAGCTGATGTCGAATTGTAACAAAATCTCTTTTAACAGTAAATATTTTTATTAAGGGATTATAGATCAACTCGAAACATGGGAAATATGGTACTAAATCTCAGGGCCATGATTCACAAAACTTTACTCTATTGGGGTAACCAAAAGGGTTTTCATATGTCAGAATTTGGACAGGAAAATATGGTGAGACTAATGGATAATATGAAGGGATAATGCCAAACTGGGCTCAAAGCAATGGTTTCTCGTCAAGGTACAGGTGTTGGATCATTAAGAAGGTAAGCTTCACGAATACTGTGGGTGTTAAGGTAATGATCTCTAGCTCAGGATGTATATATATATATCAGAATTGTCAAGCTTTAGGATAGGAAAGAGGGTATCAATTAATGAGGAATCATGTTGGTAAGTTTCTGACTATCAGAGTTCAAGGTAAGGTTCTATAGGGGTTCAAGTATCAGGATGAGATATCAATACTTAGGAATCATCAGCATGTTAATCAAGAGGATCGATCAAGTAATATAACAACTCTTTATTTTATCATGGCATTTAACTATCTTGAAAAGACTTTTGAACTACTTGCAATACATACTCGAGGGTTCATGGCATTTCTATATAATTCAAAGATAAGCGAGAGATACGCTTGATTTAAACATATCAAAATGACTCAGGATGATTGCATCGATATATATGAACTGTTTATAGGAAATATGAAGGTCAAGTTGAATCACTTGCCTTGAGATAGGCTGGTCTGGTCTGACTGGTAGGAGCAACTGGAGCTTCACTCGACTTTTATGGCAAGTTTTTCCTCGTCTCGAGATCCTACATAAATAATAATAATCCTCATTATAATATATTCTTACAATCTTAACCTATTTACAACCCGAAATTTAACATGGATGGCACTTAGGCCTATACGCACCTAATTTATATCCACCTTTATATTTCAAATGTACACACATAGCCACATAATCACATATCGTATATTAATATCAAATAACACCATATATACCATAATGCAACACTAGGCTTGGATGATCTCGACTCACCACTTAAATCACTTGGTCGCTAAACTAGACAAAGTCTTCAAATTTTGGCTCCCTAACTCGATGTGCCTTTCCTAAATTATCCAAAACCTATTGACCCTCACTTGTGCCTTTTGCTCTAATGACTTTATACTATCTTACAACTATGGTGGTCGACCTAATACTCACTTCTAAGTGTTCTAAAACTACGTGATAAGTGATAGTGCTCACTGGTGTAAATTTCAGAATGACAACTATAGTTTCTTGAGTGCATTAGGCACTCTTAAACTACAAGTTTTCCTTAAACCCTTTTACACAAGACTCTCCTGACCTAAGGGCATCTCACAAGCTTGATGTGGCTCAAGGGCCTGGCTTGGGCCTTCTTGGGCCTAAGCTAAAAGTCCAAGGTTCCCCTGCTTTTCTGGGCAGAAAACGCCCTGGCTTGAATTAACTTGTGACACATGGTTCTAACTCATATCCTATGAAATATTGTTGGCAAAACTTCTCTGACACTCCCTCTAACCAAGGCCCAATTGGGCCTAATGAGGGCCTACCCATGACATGGTCAAATCTCCCTATTTCTAAGTTGCAACAAAACTGTCCCCTGCTGGACAGATTTTGTTATTCTACTTGTGCACCTAACTAAATGACATGCAAACCTCCAACCAACTCCTAAAACCTTTTGTATACTCCCAATACTAACTTCTGGTGGCTTGGGCCTCAAAGTGCACATCAATGACATGGTCAAAACTCACTCTAAACCTCAGGGTACTAAACTGATTTTCTGCAGAAACTATAACTCTCATTTTCCAAGGTTTTGACTTGACAAACTCAACTAACAACAACTCAATACTTAAACCAAGACTTATACATGGTAATCTAATGAACTAACTCCCTTATTCTCAAAATAACCTTGGGAGAGATTATCCATGCCCAAAAACAACAACATGCAACTAAATATATAACATGCAACTCATGGAAAGCACATAACAAGATTTCGGCTAGGCATAAAGTTTTAAATGCTTGCAAAATCGACTTGCACCTAATACTCATCCTTAATAATTATGAAATATAACTTCTTTTAAGTATTAATAAGAAATTTATCATGGAAACAATCTATTTTAATAACACCTATTTCGTATTTATAGATTTTTAAACATAACAACATGATTTCGAAAAGAATAGCATGCAAAACATGGTTGATCATCATTTTAATGTCTTAAAACTATCATGCATGACTAAACATAAATATATAATGAAATTTCAGTAGCATGCAAAGGATTTTAAAGCATGATATCTCCATAAAACACTTAGTTAGCACATATACATAACATATCTCATAGAGAGCTCTTGAATTCACAAGAATCAAGAGTTTCTCTTTGGAGATCACATAAGAACTACACATGCATCCATGGAACTTCAACTTCCAAGTCTCAAAACACTTGGAAATGATATAAGATGAATTTAGGTAAAAGATTTACACTTGGGAAGATGAAGAATGAATTGAAAAATGGAAGGGGGTGGGGGATTTGGCCTTCGGCCGAGAGCAAGGTGGGAGGGGGAAAAGAGAGAAAATTTGTGGTGTGTTGGAGTGTGGAATGAGTGGAATGATTTCTCCCACTTTGATTTTTTTTGTTTTATGCTTTTTGGTTGACAAATAATGAGTGGAAGTGAGAACTTACAAAAATGTCCTTTAGTTAAAGTTAGGCCATTTTGCATGCAAGGCTAATGTAGTAATTTGGTAATAATCAAATGAGTTAGTGGGGTTGGAAAAGTCTTATTTGCCCTTTGAGAGAATAGAAGGGTGATTTGCATGCATGGTCTCTTATGTAATTTGATAAATATGACAACTAAAATTTATAATGATTTATTTTTATAAAATAAAATACAAGTTCAAAAATTATAAAATTTATACCATAAAATAACTTGGATTTTTAGAGACTTTATAAAATCATTTTCAAAATTTCTGAACAAAATACCTTTTAAAAGAAATTTTTTCCAAAGTTTAGAATATTCCTTATAAATCAAAAATAAAGAAATTAAATAAACTCTTGCTTTGAAAAATCATATACTACACAAAGCAAATTTATAATGCAGAAATTTTCACTCACACTAGCGTACAATCATTGAATATATTTTCATTTGACTTTAATATTATACCAAATCCACAAATAATATTACATAAAATGCCGGTCGTAACATCCTCTCCCCCTTAAGGGATTCTGTCCCCAGAATCTAAGAGAAAAGATGAGGATGCCGGGAACGCATATCAGACTCTAACTCGCAAGTCGATTCTTCGACCTTAGGGTTCCTCCAAAGCACTTTTACTAACTTTACCGACTTATTCCTAAGACTCTTTACTTGCCAGTGGAGTATTTTAACCGGTTGCTCCACAAATGACAGGTCTGCCTGAATTTCTACAGGTTCATATTCTATCACATGGCTAGCGTCAGGATTGTACTTCTTAAGCAACGACACATGGAACACATTATGCACATGCCGATACTGAGGTGGTAAGGCCAACTCATAGGCCACCTTTCCTACTTGACTCAAAATCTCAAAAGGACCTATGTATCTAGGTGCTAACTTCCCTTTCTTGCCAAATCTCATCAACCCTTTTCCAGGTGACACCTTCAGCAACACAGCTTCGCTAATTTGGAATTGAACGTCCTTACGTGCTGGATCCGCATACTTCCTCTGTCTATCTTGAGCAGCAAGCAACTTTTCTGAATTAACTTGACCGAGTCATGCAACTGTTGTACCAAATCCGAGCCGAGAATTCTTCCTTCTCCTACTTCATCCCAACTTGTTGGTGATCTACATTTTCGCCCGTACAAAGCTTCGTATGGTGGCATGCCGATACTGGAATGATAGCTGTTGTTGTAAGAGAATTCAATCAATGGCAAGTGATCGTCCCAACTTCCTGCAAAATCGATTGCACAACTACGCAACATGTCTTTGATTGTTTGAATTGTCCTTTCGCTCTGACCATCAGTCTGCGGGTGGTATGCCGTGCTCATATTCAACTTCGTGCCAAGACATTCCTGAAATTGCTTCCAGAATCTCGAGTTAAATCGGGGATCTTTGTCTGAAACTATTGATACGGGTACTCCATGCCTTAGTACGATTTCGCGCACTTACAGATGAACCAACTTGTCCAGTGACGACTTCTCATTTATTGGAAGGAAATGCGCCGACTTCGTAAGACGATCAACTATAACCCATATTGCGTCATGTCCGGATTTCGTTTGCGGTAGTCCTACTATAAAGTCCATAGCAATATTTTCCCATTTCCATTCTGGAATCTTCAGGGGCTGAATTAATCCGCTTGGTCGTTGATGTTCTGCCTTTACTTTCTGACAAGTATAGTACTTCGCAACCCATTCTGCCACGTCTCGCTTCATATTTGGCCACCAAAAGTTCTTCTTTAAGTCTCGATACATCTTGGTGCTTCCCGGGTGGATTGAAAATTTCGAATTGTGGGCTTCATGGAGGATCTCATTCTTTAATTTAGGTACATGGGGAATCCATATTCTGGATGAAAACCTTAGTATCCCTTGCTCATCCCTTTGAGTATTAATCTCCTCTCCAGATAACTGATTCTTCTCTTTTTCCATTACTTCCTCTTGACACTTCTTTATCTTTTCCACTAGTGTTGGCTGAAAGGTCATTGCACGACAAACTTCCTCGACTTTTCCATAAGCACAAAGTTCCAATTCCAATTTTTCGATTTCTTCAGATAACTCTTTTGATGTTATCATCATATTCAATCTCTCCTTCCTACTAAGGGCATCGGCCACTACGTTCGCCGTTCCAGGATGGTAATTTATCGAGCAGTCATAGTCCTTGATCAATTCCATCCATCTCCTCTGCCTCATATTGAGCTCTTTCTGAGTAAAAATGTACTTTAAACTCTTGTGATCCGTGTAGATTTCACACTTCTCTCCATAGAGGTAGTGTCTCCAAATCTTGAGTGCGAACACTATGGCGGCTAGTTCCAAGTCATGCGTCGGGTACTTTAACTCATGCGGCTTCAACTGTCTTGACGCATATGCGATCACTTTACTGTGTTGCATCAACACACAACCCAAACCCTTATGTGAAGCGTCGCTGAATATTACAAAATTCCCTTGATCATCTGGAAGTACCAACACCCGAGCTGTTACCAACTTCTGCTTTAACTCTTGAAAGCTAGGCTAGGTCATATTAGTGAAAATAGACTGCGGACATTACATAAGGAAGGGTTACTTGACCCCTTTGATTTTGAATCATATCCTACATCCGAGTCTTGTCTATTGGGTAAAATGACCAAATCTCCATTTAGTGGACATGGAGAGAGGGCTGCAGATTTGCTAGGATTGGTACACACAGATGTATGTGGACCAATGTCTACGCAAGCCATGGGTGGATTTTCGTACTTCATTACTTTCATAGATGATAGATCTAGATTCGGATATGTGTATTTGATGAAATACAAGTTTGAAACCTTTGAAAAGTTTAAAGAATATAAACATGAAGTGGAGAAACAAACCAAACACAGTATTATAACTCTTCAATCAGATCGAGGTGGTGAATACTTGAATAGAGAGTTTCTAGATTATCTCAAAGAAAATGTTATAGTCTCCCAGTGGACTCCTCCATATACTCCACAGTTAAATAGGGTATCTGAAAGGAGAAATCGAACTTTGTTAAACATGGTTCGGTCCATGATGAGCTATGCGAATCTTCCAGTATTCCTATGGGGTTATGCATTGGAAACCTCAGTATATTTACTGAATAAGGTGCCTTCCAAATCTGTTCCTCAAACACCATATGAGATATGAAAAGAAAGGAAACCGAGTCTTAAACACGTTAAGATTTGGGGATGTCCAGCTTATGTCAAGAAAGTTGACCTAGATAAGCTGGAATCTCGATCCGTAAAATATAATTTTGTGGGATATCCTAAAGAGACTTTGGGGTATTACTTTTACACCGATCATCGGGTGTTTGTCTCCTGACATGCTACCTTCTTGGAAAAGGAGTTTATCCTTGAAGGAAAAATTGGGAGCAAAATTGAACTTGATGAAGTTCAAGAAGCACAAACTACTACGGATTAAGTGGAAACACCTGTTCAGACTGAACAACCTTCTGTGGAACAGCCCATTCATAGGACAGGGAAAGTGTCTCGCCAACCTGAGAGGTATTATGGCCTTGTCATTGAGAATGACAATGAGTTGTCAATCATTGATGATGACGACCCTGTGACCTATAATGAGGCTATGAGTAGTGTTGACTCAGAGAAATGGCATAGTGCCATGAAATCCGAAATGGAATCTATGTATACCAACCAAGTATGGACTCTGGTTGAGGCGCCTGAAGGTGTTAAGCCTATTGGGTGCAAGTGGGTATACAAAAGAAATTTTGGAACAGATGGCCATGTGGAGACTTATAAGGCCAGGCTCGTGGCAAAAGGATTCAAACAAAGGCAATGGATTGACTTTGATGAAACTTTTTCACCTGTAGCCCTGTTAAAATCAATTCGGATTTTGCTTGCAATTGCTGCTTACTACGACTATGAGATCTGGCAAATGGATGTGAAAACGGCCTTCCTCAATAGGGAACTCGAGGAGGAAGTGTATATGACACAGCCAGAGGATTTTCTTTCCAAGGGAAATGAACATCTAGTGTGTAAGCTGCTGCGAACCATATATGGTTTAATGCAAGCTTCTCGTAGATGAAACATCCATTTTGATGAGACAATCAAAGAGTTTGGTTTTATCAAAAACATAGATGAACCATGTATCTACAAGAAGGTTAGTGGGAGCGCGGTAATATTTCTTGTATTGTATATGGATGACATACTTCTTATAGGAAATGATATACCGATGCTACAATCAGTCATAGTATGGCTATCAAAGAACTTCACCATGAAGGACTTGGGAGAAGCATCCTACATTCTCGGTATGAAGATCTATAGAGATAGATCTAGAAGAATGATAGGTCTTACCCAGGGTACATACATCCAGAAAGTGCTTAAAAGGTTTAGCATGGAATACTCCAAAAGAGGTCTCATACCGATGAGCCATGAAGTGTCCCTTTCCGAAAAAATGTCTCCTAAGACACCTGAGGAAAGAGAGCGTATGAGTAAGATTCCTTATGCTTCAGCAATAAGATCTATCATGTACGCGATGTTGTGTACAAGGCCTGATGTTGCTTATTCAATTAGTGTGACGAGCAGATATCAGTCCAATCCAGGTGAAGACCACTGAAAAGCAGTGAAAAACATCCTTAGGTAATTGCGAATGACTCAGGACATTTTTCTTGTTTTTGGTGGTGAATCTGAGTTGAAAATAGGGGAGATGTCAACGTCGAGAGAGTTGACACACATAACAACGTAGCAGACCCACTCACAAAGCCACTTTCTCAGAGTCACTTTGATCGTCATAAAGACAAGATGGGTATTAGATACCAGAATGATTGGCTTTAGTACAAGTGGGAGATTGAAAGTGATATGTCCTAAGTCCAATCATGTATGAGGATTTAGGAATAACTTTTATGTAATCTGTTTTGATTTCATTGATATTAATAAAAGACTTGTTTTGTTTTTATTGCGGGCTCTATCTATTTAAATGTTTAAATAAGATATACCACAGTTTAGAGTAAAGCTTTTTATGGATTGTGATGAGATCATAATAATGAGACCTAAAAGATGATAACTCTAAACTTAAATAGTTCCTGGTCATAGGATTACTAACTGGTAATTAATAATCCGCAAAGATCGGTACATACTATGCTTGCTTCATTATGAAGGATATATGTTCTCATAGACATTTGTGTGGTGACACTATAGCTAGTATGTAGGTGCTTATTATAGAATAAGTTCACTGAACATGACTCACACAGCTGAACAACTGATGGAGTTCACTCACATGTCAGCAGTTGTTCACATAGTGATAGTTGTACGAGTATCCTTAGACTTGAGGTCATCATAGTCATCTTGTGTACACTGAACTATGCTTTGGATTAGTTCTTAGTCTCAAGGGACAATTATAAGGGCTCCACTGGGTATAGGAATTTGTACACGAAGATAGTGTATGATCAATAAAGGATCTACCCCTTCCAGTGAAGGAAGAGAATGTTCAATACTGATCCACTTATGCTAGTTCAGGAATCTCTAGCCAGAGTGAATAAAATTAGAAAGGAGTTTCTAATTTACATTAAATAGAACTAAGCATAGTGAATGGGAAAGCAAGTGATTAAATAAGATAGGCTTGACACAAGTTCCATGCCTTGTATTTAATCGTGACATTGCAGGGTAGAAGGAATTGATTGTATGGTAACTACTTACTGAATAGGTTCTTGGTATTCTAAGCAGTGAATTCGTATTATCCGGATAGTCGCGATATGCTGAAAAGTATCCATCACGATGTAGAATAAATATGATTAATTAATTAATCATATTTAATGAATTAGAGAATTTATATAAATAATGATAAAATAGTTTTATTATTATTTATTTCTACTACCGGCTTAATATTGAACCTACAGGGTCACACCATAAAAGAGAATGATTTAATGGTGGAGGAATTAATTAATAATGGCTGATAATTATTTATTTATGAAATAAATAATTATTTGAAAAAATTAATAATTGATTAAATGAGATTTAATTGATTATAAATTAATTAAGAAAAGGTTCTTAATATTATTAATTAAGAATTTAATTTTTGAAAATTAAATCAAGTGAGAGAATTATTTCTAAAGAGTTTAGAAAAAGGATTAATAATTAAAAGGTGTTTTAATTATTAGTGAGAATAATAAAGGGTTAATAATAATAATATTTTATGGGAAAATTTTCAGCTGAAAATTTTGCCTATAAATATACTTTTATAGACCATATTTTTGCTCAACCAAAAAGATTTACCAAACCCTAATTCTCTCCATCTCCTCCTCCTTCATTACATCATTTTCTTGGTGGATACCGGTGGAGTGCTTCACACTTGAGGAGCAGCTACTAAGGATCTCCGTTCATCATTTTTGGATCGCCATTAAAGACCTCCATCTTTCCATTAACGTAAAGCTTCTTAAGGTAAACATATTGAACTACGAATTAAATATTATTTTTCGCATGGATCCTGCGGTGGGTTTCAGTTTAATTTAAGATTTAAATTTACGTTTTCGCTGCGTTTATGTGCTAAAAACCCTTCAATATATATATATATGCATGCCTATTTCGTAATCTTGATATCTCATTGTTGATTCAATTGATTATAAACTGCATAATACATATGCTAGAGATAAGCAGTACTTGCATATACCCTTAATATCGGTGACCCAGAGTTGAACATCTTTCTAAACCGGGAGGTGATGTTCCCGAGCATATTATATATATATAGTTTTCAAAACTATTAATCGAATAAGGTTCATTCGATAGTTTTATTTTATTTAAGGAATATTATTTTGAATATTCATTCGAGTACTTATGACTCCGCTTATTTATTTAATGAATATTATTTTGAATATTTATTCGAGGACTTATGATTCTGCTTATTTTATTAAATAATATTCTTTATTTTCCTAAGAATAATGTTTCGATATTTGCCAAGTATTCGGAAAATAATTGATAATATCAAATCATTCTTACCTTAAATATTTTCAGAGATTATTTTTAAACTTTATCAAAACTATTTCTGGAAGGTTAGAGCGGATCCCAAAACTCATTTTCAAATTTAAGATCTTCCTTTCGAAGGGGATTTAAATGCTCGCTCAAAAATCTGAGGGATCCGGCTCCGTGATGTATTTTTATATTCGCAACAAGGTTGCCGTTTTGATAAAAGAGTTTTTGATTACTTACCCAACACTCGGGAAGTAAAATTCTTGGAATAAGTTAATCCATTAACAGGCACCGCCTGGGAAATATCGGTGAGTTTTCCTTTCCAGCTAGATACGACTTCTTGGCGGAGCCGTATCAACAAGTTTCTACTTGGTGAAAAGGGGGACGAGCTTTACATTTCAGAGTCATGGATTTCATCTGAACTAGGAGTGGCGTAAGTAGTCGAGTGGCGCCGACCCAGCCTTATTATATTGGCCCAAATGGCCCGGAAGTTCCGCTAAGACGGTCTATTCCTTAGGAGTCCAGTGTTTGGTTGACAAGTAAATCCGACTGTTCTCCTCTACATGTAGAAAATGGTGGGGTTGCACTACTGCGACTGATCATCGTAAGTGGTCTTCCTGGCGCGGCAAACTCCCGTAATGAGTTCATCATCTAGTTAGGATAATTCTGTAATACTACCCGGAGCATTTTGATCAAAAGGCTACGGATGGATGATTGTCGAAGCATCGACAGGGTCAAACAGTTATAATGATGTTTCCATCAAATGAAGTATCTCGTAACTTCATTTCTTTTAAACAATATTTCAAAGATTGAATCTATTCAAGTCTTATCTTGTAGTCTCATCTATGTGATGAACTTTTGGAACTGATTATACCTTGAACGGTGGTAGTTCAAGTAGTATTCAGAAAAGATATAAGTATATTGGAGTATCTCGTAACTTCATCTTTTCAACTTATATCTGGTTAATGATTATCTTATGCATGACAAGGATTTTCAGAAAAACGTTGAGACAAGGTTAAATATATGAGATCACCTTGTAACGATATTTTTATACAGTTATAAACTGGAACTCTGCGTATATTATGCATGGAAGAGGATTTCAAAGATTTTCAAAAGTATATATATATACATATATACTGAATATGTTGTGACGTGGTCGTGTTACGATATCAAACTTGGTTCATTTTTCTTCTTGACCAAGACTTTCATGAGTACTGTGAGAATGCTCATATATTGTAAATTATTATACATATTATTTCGGTAGGCTTGTTGTTCACCCTTGTTTTCTTCTTTCTTCACACAACAACAGATAGACAAGATGAACAAGACCAAGCTCCCAATTCATGAGCGGATAGGAAACGTTCCATAGTTTCCTGTAGGCATTGATGCCGTTGTAGCTGAGGTAGGAACTACCAATAGGCTAGGCTTTCAACTTTTGATGTACCAGACTTATGTATATTTATGAATTGTAATAATGGCAAAGAATATGTAAATTTATTCAGAAACCCTTTTGAGGTGTAATGACTTATAATTGTGGAATAAAATGACTTGTGTTTTTTTTGGATATTCATCTCTGAGACTATGACTTGTGATCTGTGTGTATATTGTGGGGTTAGAGTACGCAGTAGTTGGTTGATTATTAAGATTAAGTATTATTAAGGGAAATGGAACTCGTGACAACCCGGATCCCCGACCCCGGATTCCAGGGTGTTACAGAAATGTTGGAAAGCATGTAAATCCACCACTAAACCCATGACATAATAGTCTTGAACTCTATCCTTGATATGCTCAATACTTATAGAAAATTTGTCATGACCACATAGAAACAAAATTTTCTATTCATATAACCCCATGACCACATAGAAAAGTTAAAATGAATTACACACTTATACAATTAATCTCATGACCACATAGAAAGATTTATTGACTTTTTAGAGACAACAATCACATAACAAACTTTGATGATCACATACCATTTTTAATTCAAGTATCTCCAAAAATATTGATGAACATATAAGCATAATCAAGCACATCTGAAGAATTCAAGTGTAATAATCATAAAATTGTCATTAGGTTTAGGGCTTCAGAACAGCCCTCCAACAAAAAAGGTTTAGCCTACCATAGTCATAAATAAATACATAAAAATCATAGAGAGTTGAGAATACAATACAAAGTAAAGATGTAGAAGAGAAATCCCTATGTCGAAATTTCCAAGCACACAATCTTCTTGAAGTTTTCTTCTCTCCTTGGTAGCTATGAATATATCTATCTCTCATAATAAAACCTATATATAAAGTATTTTTATTCTTTCTAGGAATAAACAAGAGTTTCCAAATTGAATGGGATTCTAAAGTCAAAATTCGTAGTTGACTTTTCTCTGCTGTTACTGGGCTGATCCGAGTGTATTTTGAAGTGTAGGCTATTCTCTAATTAAAGAGAATCTCGTTATCTTCACGTGGGTTGTTGAATCGCCCAAATATGATGAACCGAACTCAAGATATGACCCAAACAATAAGTCTTGCTCCAATAGTCCTACAAATCCGAATTTTCTTCTAATTTAGCTTCAATCCTTTCCAACTTAGAATTCTTTGCTTCCTACAATATAATATTACAAACTAATTAATAATGGTCCAATTAAATGCAAACCATAATCAATATGGGAACAAACATCATCTAAAATATATACAAATATATATTCTATCAGGTAACTTGTGTAAAAAAAATTAAAAAAAAATAATTTTGGATACGCATCCATGCGTATCATGTTTCTGCTCTTTTTTTATTTTTTTAAATAATACTCATTTGTCAAATGCGTAATAGCCTTACCCATTTCTCAAATGCGTATTAGAAATGTATTTTTGGCCATATCTTTCAAAAACGGGTATTCTTGTTACATTTTCTAAAAAAGGTATTTTTTGCCATCACCCTATGTTTTGATGGTCATGACTAAAGTAATTATTTCGTTTGGAAAAAAAAACAAAGCTGGGAAGCATATCTATACTATGCTATAATAATCGGAATGAGATATAATTTGGTATTTGCCTTTTAATCAAGTGATCAGAACCGTTAGATTCAAATACTAAAACAATCTATACTACTCAAGTTCCCAGGTCCCGTCAACATCAAATATTTATATTATTATTTATACACCACTAAAACTCCCAGGTTCGAACCCCACCAACAACAAATATATATATTAAATAATATAAAAATATTAGCGAAGACCCGTGCGATGCACAGGTTGTAAAGCTATGTTGATAAAGGGAGTTTTGATGATATGATTTGGTAATCATTACTAAAGTAGTAATTTATTTTGGAAAAAAATAAAGCTGATGTGCGTAGCATGATCCATAGCTTGATAAACCTAAAAATAATACCAATTTTAAGTTTTTTTAAATGTCTGATTAGTTATTATTCTTTTTAATTGTATAAAATATAGTTCAAAAAAAATTCCTAATTTGAGAATCACTTTGCAAAAATAAATGAGATTGAAATACATTTCTAATTATATTTTTTAAAGTATAACTAGCAATTGTTCTTTATAATTGTATTAAAAAAAGTCAAAAATGTTATTAATTCGGAGATAATTTAGAAAAAATTGTGAATGAAATTAAAAAATATTTTATTTTATAATTTTTGCAAGAAAATGAAAAGTATTTACATACAATATAATACATTTAGAGCGGCTGAAAGTGTGTATGTGTATATAATTTGAAAATTTTAAATTTAGATAACTATCAAATTTTTATGAAAATATTTATTTAACAATAAAATTAACAAAAGGTTAACATTAAAAAACTGTGTATAAATAAAATTTTACAATTTTTACAAATTAATTTTTTATAAAAAATTACTTCAATAATAAAAAATTATAAATAATATGAATAAAGTTTTTCGTGCATTGCCCGGTGATAAAACTAGTATTAATGGTTTGTTTTGAGGAGTTTAAAGCTAGTAAGCTGAATATAAAGTTCTTATTTTATAATTAGAGGTTTACAATGATCTTTCAATATATCAAAATTTAATATCTTGTTTAATATTAGTTTGATATTGTAATATCCAGGT
The DNA here is from genome assembly GCF_009905375.1 of Apium graveolens. NCBI lineage: Eukaryota > Viridiplantae > Streptophyta > Magnoliopsida > Apiales > Apiaceae > Apium > Apium graveolens. Next base: position 302,112,830 of record NC_133648.1, on the reverse strand, counting down.
TCAAAATATGATCATTTTTACGATATTTTACTTTAGAAGTTGAGAGATGTGTAATTGTATTTACTGACCTTGTATGATTTGTAAGGTGATAGTGTGTGTTGTTAATTATATTATCTAGTTTTCCCACATTGAGTAAAATAAAGGGAATGATATCTTCTTCCATTATATATATAGGGAGATAGTCAAATAGAAACCAACCTTATTCTAAAAACTAGAAACCAATGACAACCACTAATTTCATAGCTTGAATTGAATCTCCACCGTACAAATTTTATCAACTCCTTCTCTCTCCTCCTTCCAATTTCCAGGCATAACTCCCTCTGTACATCTTATGTTAATACTTTTATATTTGTTTTTAATTTAATATTTTTCATTAATCGACAAACTTTTTTTAAAATCCGACTTCACTATATTTTTCTCCATCTTCCAACGATCAATTTGCATACCATACTTGCTATATTTCGACGATAAATCACTATTTATACTTAACAGAATCACTAAATCAAAATTAGTATAATTTCAGAATTTTCTTAATTTTAGTGATTATCGTAAATATAATTAGTGATTTATCGCTTTTCTCCTGTACCACACCTTTCTCTTGGTGTCCCATCTCTCTGCCCCATCATATACCATTCATCTCCTACTATATGTTTTCACCTTTTACACATAAACTAGTAGTTTAGTGAATAACATGTGTAATATAGTAATTTTTTATCTTTTACACTCTCCTCTTCCACTTATTCATTTTTTATTTCTTATTTGGTTCTTTCTCTTGAAATTGATCTTGACTTTATTGTATATCAGTTTCTTCAAATTCCATTTTCTCGTCAATGTTCTTTTGAATAGTGTGTTTTGTTTTGTATGTTTACAAAATTTAATAATTCAAAATCTAGAAATTACTATCTAAAATTTAAATTGGAACTTAAATTAATAGTTGTTAATTTTTTAGGGTTCACCAATTCCTTAAATAGGTTTTAAAAATATTTAGCTCTTTCTAATAATAAGAAATTAGTTGATAAACATTCCATTTATTTAGGGTTTAGGGGCCCTAAACCCTAGAGCCTAAACCCTAACTTAGTCTAAGGCCCTAAACCCTAAAAATCAGACCATGTAAATAGTGATTTATGTGTACAATATACTGACTACTATGTGTAATTTGGTGATTATTATGTACAGTTTAGTGATTGTCATCATACGATTTATCTCCCCCTTTTTAATTTCTGTGTACAGTATATCAGTATGAATATCATACTCACAACAACGCTTTATCTCCCCCTTTTTAATTTTTTTTTCTGCTCTTGGACCTTATCCTGTGTTTTTTTTTGTTTTTTTTTTGGGATTATTAAAATCATAGCCCACATAATTTGACCAGGCCCAACAAAATTCAATATCTCTGTCTGTTCCTTTTATATTATTAGTTAAATTAGCTAAATTTTAGTGATTCTCGTAAGTATAATTAGCGATTTATCGCCGGAATATAGCACATATGGTGTTCATACTAATCGTTGAAGGATGTATAAAAATACAATGAAGTCAAATTTAAAAAAAAACTCGTTGAATAACAAAAAAAAATAATTTAAAAATGGAGGGAATTAGGTGCTTTGTGTATAACAGGCTGCATTTAAGTTATGTGTGGGTTGTGTATTTAAATTTTTTGTTGGGCTGGGCTTGTTTCTAGTTTTTATTTTAAGGGTGTTTTTATTTGAACATCCCTCTATATATATATATATAAGGGGGCTACTCCAATAAAAACCAATTTAGAATAGAAACTAGAAACCAAATATTTTTTTAAATTACTTCAAAATATAATACATATGGTATACTAATCGATCGTAGAGAGATGTAGAAAAATACAGTGAAATCGGATTTTAAAACAAACTTACGGTTTTACGGGTAAAATCAAATTAAAAATTGAGGAGAAAATCTGAAATTGGGTATGAGAGGGTGCAGGGTAGTTGGGTGGGGTGATTTAAGGGGGGACCATTAGATTAGGTTGATCTAGTGGCTTAGATTAGTTCCTAGTTTCTATTTTAATTTTAGTTTGTATTTGATCAATCCCCTATATATATATTGTATTGAGTTCAATGTTTATAACTAGTGTGCTGGGAGCTTTGGATTACTTCCCACATTGGTGAGAATGTGAGCAAAGATATAATGACCCGGACTTTTCAAAAAATTGTTTATTATTATAAAAGTATTTTTCTTAATAAGAAAGGAATAAAATTTAATATTTTATTCCTATTTAAATAGTTTTCAAAATTTTATATTTAAATTCCAGGTTATTGTATTATCGATGTGCAAAATTTCTTTCTAAACTAAAGTTTATATATTGTTTCTAAAATATGGATTTATTGGTTATGCGAGTATTAGTGTTATGCGATTAAATGGTACGTGTGGTTTCGATCGTATGATTATCTAGGATAATTTATAAATTTTATATAAGTATATGCAAAATTTATGTGAAATTATATGGGAATGATTTTCTGTAATTGCGGTTTATATCTGCCAAAATAATGAGTTTTAATTATTAATATTCTCGGAATGGGTCATATATTATTTAGATATTTTACAAGTGAAATATTTATTGTTATATGATTTTATAAATGATTTGCGGAATTATATAATGATTTTTCTAATTATTTATTATTTATTTGTTATTATTCAGAAACCCACAATTTCAATGGTATGGGGAATCTACAAACCGAAATATTTCCGAAAAATGATTTCTAGACTAATTTTGTAATTTCGAGCACTTTTCATGTTTGGACTTTTTCGATCCAGAGTACAGATATAGCTGCAAAGATTCCTGGTCGGTTTTATGGGTATTAAAATATTATTTTATCGTCTTATCCGGAGTACGGATGTAGCTGCAAAGATTTCTCGATATACTTGTAATCTGGATAGTATCGTTATACGAGATATTTTGATTAAAATCCTATCTTATCTTTTTGTAGCACGTGCAATCCTATCTTATTTTTTTGTAGTACGTATAATCATATCTTATCTTTTCATAGCACGTGCAATCATATTTTATCTTTTCGTAGCAAGTGCAATTCTATCTTATCTTTTCGTAGTACGTGCAATCCTATCTTATCTTTTCGTAGTACATGCAATCATATCTTATGTTTTCATAGTACGTGCAATCCTATCCTATCTTTCCGTAGTACGTGCAATCCTATCCTATATTTTTGTAAGTATAAATAGCCCTTACAGTACTTTGTTTTAGGGAGATAATCATTAACAAACAGTAAAATCTTATAATTATCCAGAGAAAATACGTATATTTCTTCATAATCAAACGAGAATTTGAAGGCATTATCTAACTCCGATTTTGGCGTGCAAGTAGTCGAATCGAAGCTCGTGACAAGTAGGAAATCAAAGTTAAGCTCTAAGCTAGTACTTGGAGGTAATCATAAAAGATATTGAATGAAAGTTTCTTGTGATTAAAATCTGAAAGTCTTGGATACAAGGTAATTAAAGTACTCAGCTGCAACACAAGATTAATTAAGTTATGTGAACGCGTTTTGAATTTCTATTTGCTCCACTTAGTGATAGTCGATATGAGTTGCGCTGGTGTGATTATGTGGATGTTACGTTAATTTGGATATCATGTATTGTTATATTGAGTTAGCATGTGTTGCTAAATATAAAATTGAATAAGTTATAATTAAAGGTGTAGGCTGATGTTGGATTGTGCCACTGATTCGAGAAGATGAGTTATAACAAGCCTTGTGTAGGCTCAAGCCTTTTGTAGGCTCGTAAGGGTAGCCCGATATGGGCATGCCAGGTTCAATTATCGAATATGAGTTGAATTATCCTCCTCCATATTGTTAAGATCTAAAAGATAAGATATCATAGAGCAGGGCCGCCTTAGGTCTTGAGCTCGACGGGGCAACGATGGAAAAAGGTATGCAATGAGCCACTCTGTTGGTTACGGTGCCAGAGGAGGTTTCCCATGGGATATTGTATGATGTGATAAGCAACCCCTGCAGGCAATGTCTAATCGAACAATGTGCACTCAAGAGATGTATTTGAGACTAGTAAAAAGTTAAAAAAAAAGGAAATGCATTCAAGTACATGTTGAGTTGCATGTGTGTATTACGTATTTCTGCTACTTTACTTACTGAGCGATGTAGCTCATAGTTTCCTTGTGTTATAGGTAAGAATAAAAATATATGAACAGTAGAAGTGGGACCGAACTAAAGCGGAACCTGGCCTAGATGATGTACATATTGATAACCTGACCTATGGAATGGCCCAACTATATAATTTGTAATATATTATCTAGTAAAGTTGTGTTATTAAGTTATATATCGTATGGTTTGTGTTAAGAAGCAAGCAAACATTTCATGTGTGTAATCGTATTTGAATGTCTCAAGAGGTTATGATATGTATGAAGGTGCGATATTATAATAACTATTTTTTTTTGAAATTTAGGGTTCGGTTGTTACAAGTTTGGCATCAGAGCTTATGTTTAAACCGGTTCTGTAGACCATTTATATGTACACATCAAGGGAAGGAAGGCTTCACTCGGTAGTAAGTGTTTATATATATACATTGTTATGTGTTTTCTTTTTTTTGCCTATTTGTTGACCCACTATGTGGCACCAGTGAATAATTAAATTATATGAATTTAATTTTGAGAAGAGATAGATGGCTGAAAGACAAAGATCTAGGGCCAATGATAGTCCCACCTGAGAGAGACATGTTAGGGAATTAGCTGATTTACACGAAATTATTCGTAGGCAAGGTGAATAGATAGAGAAGCTAGATCAAAAATTACGACGATCCCTCCGCCACCTCCACAATATGGAACCTTTATATGAGACATTTAGAAAGCAACATCCACCTATTTTTTAGGGTAGCAGTGATCCGCTAGAGGCACTAGACTGGAAGAGTTCTCTAGAAGATATCTTTGAGTTTATACAACTGAATAATAGGGAAAAAGTGTATTGTACAGTACATATATTAAAGAAAGATTCTAAGATATGGTGGGATGCTGTTAAGCTTACACGCGATGTTACTCAGATGACTTGGGCAGAATTTGAGACTCTCTTTAGTGAGAAGTTTTATAGTAAAGCTATGCTTAGTGCTAAAGTAAACGAGTTTAGTCGACTATCCCAGCTTGTAATTAAAAGATGGTTGTTAGATATATTTGATAATGTCATGGCTAATATGTTTTATATTTAGATTTCAGATCTTATTTGAACAGAACAAATCAGTACTTAACTGATCAGTACTTATACTGGAAGTCAGAACTTAAGGTACTGGAAGTCAGAACTTAAGGGATATCAGTACTTATGTTATCAGGAGATAGATATCAGAACTTAAGTGCTGAAGGACGATCAGATAAGGACAGTAGCTGATTAAAGTTAAGAAGATCAAGATAAACATAAGAAGAGATATGCATGAAGAAGGAATTCCGTGAAGAATGGAATACTTGGAATAGAAGATATCTGATTGATATATTTTAGGAAGCAGAATTATATTCCATATCAATTAGCGAATATCTTGTAACTGTGTAGTATATAAACACAGAAATAGAGTTTACACTAGAGGTGTTATCATTATCGAGAATATTATTTATTATAACTCTAGAAGCTCTCGTGATATTTTGTTCATCACTGAGAGATAACAGTTCAAGATTGTAACAGAGTTTATTGTTTAAATAAAGTTTGTTTTCTGTTACATAAGTTCTTGAAGTTTGATTTGATTGTAATAAACACTGTATTCACCCCCTCTACAGTGAAAGTGTGACCTAACAAGTGGTATCAGAGCTATCTGTTAACACACATACAGTTAAAGATCCAAACACAATCATGTCTGACACAGAAACTCCAACTAAGCCTACCAAAACTGAGGAATCATCAAAGATATCAACTCAGAGTCGATATGAGACTATCAGAGTTCCCATATTGAGACCATCTGAATATCCCATATGGAAGGTAAGGATGACCATGTTTCTGGAAGCAACAGATCCAGAATACCTTGATAGAATCAGGGAAGGGCCTCACAAACCTACCAAGCTCGCTGTTGTAGTTGCAGGTGAAGCAGCAATGACCGTACCAAAGGAAAAGACTGATTACACTGCTGAAGATATAGCATCTATTGCTAAGGATGCCAAGGTACGTCACTTATTGCATAGTGCCATTGATAATGTAATGTCAAACAGGGTAATCAACTGCAAGACTGCTAAGGAGATATGGGATGCACTGGAGACAAGGTGTCAAGGAACTGAAACAGTTAAGAAGAACAGGAAGACAATACTCACTCAAGAGTATGAACACTTTGACTCTAGGACTAATGAGTCATTGACTGATGTATATGATAGATTTGTCAAACTCTTGAATGACTTGTCATTAGTAAATAAGGAGTATGATCTTGAAGATACAAACCTCAAATTCCTGTTAGCTCTTCCTGAATGTTGGGATTTGAAGGCAACAACAATAAGAGACAACTACAATCTTGATGAAACAACTCTTGATGAAATCTATGGAATGCTCAAGACCCATGAACTTGAGATGGAACAAAGAAGCAAGAGAAAAGGAGGAAAGTCAAGGACATTTGCTCTCAAGGTTGAAGAGGAATCCCCCAAACCACCTTCCTCAAAGAAAGATAAGGGTAAAGCTCTTATCATAAAATCTGATACTGAGTCATCAAGTTCTGAGAGTGATGATGACTCAGATTCTGAAAGCTTGCCTGAAACTGATGCTGATGAGGAGATGATGAAGCTGTGTGCTCTTATGGTGAAAGGAATCACAAAGATTGCATACAGGAAGTTCAGGAAGGGAAAGATGTTTTCCAGGAAAGGCATAAGTTCTGATAAGAAGAATTTCAGAAGATCTGAAGGAAAAGGAGGAAAGTCTGACAGAGGAGATTACGCTAATGTTAAATGTTATAATTGTGGTGAGAAAGGCCACATATCTCCTGATTGCAAGAAGACCAAGAATGACAAAAGCAAAGCTCTTGTCACAAAGCAGAAAAGCTGGACAGACACCTCAGACTCTGAAAGTGAGGAGAACTATGCATTGATGGCAAATGCTGATAAATCAAGTTCTGAGAGCAGTTCTGAAGCTGCTGAAACAAAGGTACCTCAGACTACTTATGCTTTTCATACTGATGATATTGATGAGTTGAGAAGATATCTTAAAACCATGTTTGTTAGTTATAGAGATCAAACTTTAACATGTGAAAGATTAACTTCTGAAAATCTTGCTTTTAAGAAAAGAAATGATTTCTTAGAAAAAGAGTTAGTCATGTTTCATCAAACTCAGCAGGATAGAGATAATGCTTTTTATATTAGGGATGAAGTGCTAAAAATGAATGAATCTCTAAAAACTGAGTTAGAAAAGGAGAGAGAGATTATCAGAACTTGGACTAACTCTGGCAAAACAACTCAAAATTTGCTAAGCAGTGGAAACTGGAAAGAGGGTTTAGGCTATGGAGTAAATGAAAAAGGAACTGTAGAAATTAAGCCTGTTGATAAGCAAAAGCCGAAGTTAAAACCTGTTAAGATTGTAACTGAAAAATCCGAAAATGAGAAATCAGAAGTTAAAAAGGAATTAGCTTCTGACAAACTAAAACAGGAAAAGACAGCTGAAGTTAACATAGGCTTAATGACGAAGAAGCAGCTTAAGCATAAGCTGAAAGATGTTAAGGATGCAAACAAGGTAAAATCACCTAGGAAAAACAGGAATGGAAAGGAAGGTGTGAATAAAAGCAATAACTATAAATCTGTTCCTGATGCTCCTAGGAAAGCATGTCATAACTGTGGAAGTTCTAACCATCTGGCTTCTTTTTGCAGGAAGAATAAGAATATTAACTCCTTATCTACAAAGTCAGGAGTTAAGAGTCAGTCTGTTAGATACAAACCACAAAATCCTTGTTTTCATTGTGGTAGTTTATGGCATTCCATTTATACTTGTAAGGAATATCATAGTTTGTACTATGATTATTATCAAATAAAACCTTCTTTAAAGAAAGTTTCTGTTGTTCCTTCTAGTATAAGGTCTGATAAGAAAACTGTTAACATAAAATCTGATGTTAAATCCGCTGCAAATGTTAACAAACCTAAAAAGGCCAAAGGATCCAAGCAAGTCTGGGTCCTTAAAACTAATAATTAGTGGTCTTTTTGATTGCAGGGCAACAGGAAAAATATTCTAGTTCTGGACAGTGGATGTTCAGGACATATGACTGGAAATAAGGCCCTGCTATCAGACTTTGTGGAGAAAGCTGGCCCAAGTGTTTCTTATGGAGATGGCAACATTGGAAAAACCTTGGGATATGGCAATATCAATCTTGGGAATGTCATTATTAAAGATGTAGCTCTGGTCTCAGGACTTAAACACAACTTACTGAGTATAAGTCAAATCTGTGACAGAGGTTATCATGTTGATTTCTTTGCAGAACATTGTGAAATAGTTAGTAAATCTAAAGGAAAAATTGTTCTGAAGGGATTCAGGCGTGGTAACATTTATGAAGCTAAGCTTTCAACAAGTTCTGATGGTTCTGCAATCTGTTTAGTGAGTAGAGCCTCAACTGAAGAAAGCTGGAATTGGCACAAGAAACTCTCTCATTTAAACTTCAACAAGATAAATGAACTGATCAAGAAAGATCTTGTGAGAGGACTGCCAAAATCAGTGTTTGTTCCTGATGGTCTTTGTGACTCATGTCAGAAGGCTAAACAAAGAAAGTCTTCGTTCAAGAGCAAGACTGAATCATCAATTCTTGAGCCTTACTATCTACTTCATGTTGATCTATTTGGTCCAGTGAATGTCATGTCTATTGCAAAGAAGAAATATGCGTTGGTCATAGTAGATGAGTTCACCAGATACACATGGGTGTATTTCTTGCACACAAAAAGTGAAACTGCATCTATCCTGATTGATCATGTCAAACATCTGGATAAATTGATCAAAGATTCTGTGAAAATTTTGAGGAGTGATAATGGCACTGAATTCAAGAATTTGATAATGGAAGAGTTCTGCAAAAATCATGGAATAAAGCAGGAATTTTCTGCTCCTGGAACTCCACAGCAAAATGGAGTTGTTGAAAGGAAGAATAGAACTCTAATTGAAGCTGCACGAACAATGCTTGAAGAAGCAAAGCTTCCAACCTATTTCTGGGCTGAAGCTGTGCAGACTGCTTGTTTTACTCAAAATGCAACACTCATTAACAAGCATGAAAAACACCATATGAGATGGTGAAGAACAAGAAGCCAAATCTCAAATACTTTCATGTATTTGGATGTAAGTGTTTTGTTCTCAAGACTCATCCTGAACAGCTATCCAAGTTTGATCTAAAAGCTGATGAGGGAATCTTTGTAGGATATCCACTTTCTACAAAAGCCTTCAGAGTCTATAATTTGAGAACAAAAGTGGTCATGGAATCTATCAATGTCTCTTTTGATGACAAGAAGATCACTGGACTTGAAGATTGCATTGATCATAATAAGCTGAGATTTGAAAATGAAGATTCATATTCTGATACCTCAAGTCCTGACAGTCTAAGTCCTGATACTGTAAATTCTGATGGATTAAACTCTGATGTTATTGAAACTGTGGTGACTACGTCAAAGGAAGATGCACCATTGCAGGGGGAGCATACTCAAGATTTTATCACATCTCAAGAAGCATCAGAACATACATCTGGCTCGTCAAATTCTGATTCGTCAAGTTCTGATAAGCCAAGTACTGACAGTGCTGAAAATCTAAATACTGAAGGATCCAACTCAGAGAGCATAGTTTCAGGGGGAGCATCAGAAAATGAAATCGAAGACAGCATGAATTATGGGGGACCATCCAGTTCTAGAGAAAATCTTCCATCTGCAAGGAAGTGGACAAAATCACATACACCTGATTTAATAATTGGAAATCCTGAGGCAGGTGTCAGAACTAGAACAGGTACTTCGAATGAATGTCTTTACAATTCTTTTCTCTCTCAGACTGAGCCAAAGAAAGTGGAAGAAGCTCTTCAAGATGCTGATTGGGTGCAAGCAATGCAGGAAGAGTTGAATGAATTTGAAAGAAACAAAGTCTGGACCTTAGTGCCAAGACCCAAGAATAGATCGGTTGTTGGTACAAAGTGGGTATTCAGAAACAAAACTGACAGTGATGGCATAATTGTAAGGAACAAGGCAAGGCTGGTTGCAAAAGGATATTCTCAACAGGAGGGAATTGACTATGATGAAACATTTGCTCCAGTTGCTAGGTTAGAAGCCATAAGGATATTCATGGCTTATGCTGCTCACAAAAAGTTTACTGTCTTTCAAATGGATGTGAAAAGTGCTTTTCTCAATGGAGAATTGGAAGAGGAAGTATATGTTGAACAACCTCCAGGCTTTGTAGATTCCAAACATCCAGATTATGTCTACAGGCTTGATAAAGCACTTTATGGACTTAAGCAAGCTCCTAGAGCATGGTATGAGACTTTAGCTCAGTTTCTTCTGGAAAGTGGATTCAACAGAGGAACTATTGACAAAACATTGTTCTATCTCAACCATGGCAAGGACTTACTTTTGATCCAGATTTATGTTGATGATATCATTTTTTGGTCTCCAAATGACAAACTTTGCAAAAAGTTTGCCAATCTAATGCAGTCAAGATATCAGATGAGTATGATGGGAGAACTTAGTTATTTTCTGGGCCTTCAAGTCAAGCAGAGTGAAGAAGGAACTTTTATTTGTCAATCTAAGTACACCAGAAACTTGCTGAAAAAATTTGGAATGCAAGACTGTTCAAGTGCATCCACTCCCATGGCCACTGCAACAAAACTGGATAAGGATACTGGTAATTCAGTAGATATTACTGATTACAGAGGTATGATTGGCTCACTTCTCTATCTAACTGCTAGTAGACCAGATATCATGTTTGCTACCTGTCTTTGTGCAAGATTTCAAGCAGATCCAAGAGAACCTCACTTAACAGCTGTAAAAAGAATCTTTAAGTATCTTAAAGGAACAGCTGATCTAGGATTATGGTATCCTAGAGAATCAGATTTTAAATTAATAGGTTACTCAGATGCAGATTTTGCAGGTTGCAAAATTGACAGGAAAAGCACAAGTGGAAGCTGCCAATTTCTTGGAGGCAGATTGGTTTCTTGGTATAGCAAGAAACAAAAGTCAATTTCCACATCAACTGCAGAAGCAGAGTATATTGCTGCAGGAAGCTGCTGTGCACAGATTCTCTGGATGAAGAATCAGTTACTGGATTATGGGTTAACATATTTCAAAATCCCTATTTACTGTGATAATCAAAGTGCTATTGCTATGACAGGTAATCCAGTTCAACACTCTATGACAAAGCACATCAGCATCAGGTACCATTTCATCAGGGAACATGTGGATGAAGGTACAGTGGAATTGCATTTTGTTCCCACAGATCAACAAGTAGCAGATATCTTCACAAAACCACTGTGTGAAGCTACCTTTTCAAAATTGGTAAATGAACTTGGAATGATTTCAGGTTCTTTCTCTAAATCTGCTTAAACTTGTTCTATGTTATCAGACTTTATGATCAGTATTTACAGAATTAATCTCTTTGTATATTCTGTGCATTAATTGATAAATGTCTTCAAGTACTGACTGTTGTCTGATATATGTGTCTAAACTCCGATAAGTGATATGTCTGTTTCAGTAACTCTTCTATCCTATGAGGATAACTGTGCTAGATACTGACCTACTAGTCTTCAATAAACAAATGATCCCATGAAAGAAGTAGTTATTTCTGTGGAAATCTTATGACACAAGCAAATTCTGATAACTGAGCTTAGTTAAGTTTACTTTGTATATCTTATTACTAAGTCACAAATTAGAATAATGCTACTCATCTGTTTAAGTTCTGATTCTAGTAAAACTGCTGAATGTACTAAGTGCTGATAAACCTCACTTATCAAAAGAAGAAGAACAATAATCAAAGAATAATATCAGGTACTCCTTTGAGATCTAGAGTAAAAATGTGAAAGGGACGACCCAAGTGCATTGCTGGTATTAAGTAAATATGCATTAGAAAAGCAAAATATTTTCTTGGTGACTTTTCACACTCTATGATTACTGGAGAAATACTCTGATAATAGCATAAATTCTAATAAACAGTCGTGACTCACTTACACTGAGAAGCCTCTGTAAAATAGAATTTCAAAAGATGCATAAAATTAGCACAAAAACAGTAGAGGTGAACTCATGCATGAACTCATTTATCAGTAGGTTTCAGAATAATGACAGATCTTTAGCAAAATTTTAATTATGACTTATTTCTAAGATGTACTGAAGTAGATCAGACTTTACTCTTTGTCTGTTATTTAGCTTAATGCACACACACATCACTCCATATGAATGATGAAATTTCTGTGGTGGTCTATGTTATTTTAGATAAACAGTCATTGTGTCACTTCTGCACAAATTCTGAGGACAAGTTCTAGTTACACGTTCTGATGATTAATTTCTGACGTTCATAACTAAGAACTTGTATGAGTATTTACTAAGATAGATATTCCTTGTTCGAGTTAAGACATTATGTTCTGATGACTGTTAAGTTCTGGTATAGGTCTAAGTTCTGATTTTTCAGTCTAACCCTTTACTTAACTTATCTGTGAGTAAAATTTGGTAACAGTCTCAGATTAATTTCGAAATGTTGAAGTGGAAGATTAATAGTCTATGGTTAAAACATAATGGCACTCGTCCTTGAACAGTTCACTCTTGTTCCATGTGCACATTCCTTTTCCAATGACTGTTATTCTTTTTCAAAGTCTAGGGAGACGAGGTAGATTTAATTCTACCTGTCTGCATTCAATATCTTCACGTCTCCTTGCATTCTCTTGCCTATATAAACAGCCACTTCACATTATTCTTCTCATCCCACTTGTATCACAAATTCAGTCTTGTTTTTCATTTACTATCACAAATGGCTGAATTTGGCTGGTTCTACAATTACGGTGATGAGACTGTGCATGTCTTTTTGAATGGAATTCCAACTCCCTACCCTATCACCAACATCCCTCACAATCTCTGGATTCAATTTCCAGAGGTTATCAAACGTGATCTGGTGGCCGTTCGAAGAGACCTTCACCTTCGTCGTATCCGTCAGCAAGAGCGAATCATACGACTCGCCATCTTGTTTGTCGAAGATAGGAAGAGGAAGATGACTTAATCTCGTCTTCTTCCTGTTCTTCTTCATCCTCAGCTTTGTCAGGCTTCTTAGCTAGGACTAAAGCTGTTGACGTTAGGATTAGAAGCTTAGGGAAAATCTTGTATTGATGTAATTTCTATTTCATTTATGTATTGACTTGATATATTAATGAAAACTGTTTTTACTTCAAGATTTTGTCTCTGAGTTATTTTATCTTGTGTTGATAAATCCTGCTTGATATTCTGATGACCATTTAAATTTTGTCTTAAGTTCTGATTTAAGTTCTGATTCTTTGTCAGCACTTATTCATCGAAATTATCTCGGTCATTTTTAACATGATTCATTTTCAGAATATTAATGTTGCAGTGCAAAATAACCAATCAGTGATAACGGGTTAAAATTTGAATTGTTTCCCTTGATAAATGGAACAGTTTTTCCTTGCAACTCGGCAAATGGGTAAGTATTGATTACTGTTTTCTCGAGCCCAGTAACTATCCGTTATTACTGCATGTCTGACAGGTGTCCAACGGTAATATTTCTTTTGTATAAGTACAGCAGAGAGAAGATTTCTTTAATCTTTTTAATTTCTTCATCTTCTATCTCTCTTCTTACTTTTACTCTCCTTCACTTTACTATTTCCGTTGTTTTCATACAGATATTATCTCAAACACCTAACAGGCATACTTGAATTTCAATATTTTTCACATGGCACCAAAGGATTTAATCATTGATGGAGCAAAGTTTGTTCCAAACAACTATGCTGCAATTCTTGATCATGCTGACGCTCCATCTGAATTGCATTTTGTGCAAGATCTTCTTGCACATAGTGAGGTTGGGTACGCCTTAACTCAGCCTGAATTATTTTCAAGTCAACAAGTTCTGCGGTTCTGGAGGACTGGAATTTTTGATGATGGTGGTAAACGAGGAACTCCCAGTATTATCTTCCAAGTGGGTGATTCTTCCTATGTAGTCACTCCTGGTACAGTACGAAGAGCATTACATCTTCCAGAAGATTGTACCTTCTCTATACCAGAGGAATCAGAACTTCGGGGGTTAATGACTGATTTGGGATATGAACAGAGTCTGACGAAACTTGGACAGTTGAAACGGGCTCATATCAGAAGAGAATGGAGTTTCTTCTTCGATTGCATCACCAAGGCTTTTGGGAACAAATGTTCTAATTATGATGCTATCCCAATTCTGAGTCAGCACATCGGGTATGCTATTATCCATCAAACTCATTTTGATTTTGCAACTGGAATAATTGGTTTTATTGGGGATAGGATGACAGAGGATCGAGATGTTGTTTATTTTGCTAGATTCTGTCAACTTATTTATACGTATTGTACTGCTGAACCCCAGTTAGTCAGCACTCAAACCCCACCTTTTAAGGTTGCAAAAAGGTACTTTAACGACCTGATAAATGCTGACACAAAGAAATCAATGGTGAGACAATTACAGATTCCTCAGTCTGTGAAACAGATTCTGGTAAATGCTGATCCAGCTACTTACAAATCTGTTTACTCAAATGTTCAACCAACTCACCATAACCAAAATCCATCAACCTCAGTCCCTACCTCTCATTCTACTCAACCTACCCTCAGAACTTATCTCAAATCATATCTCTCCACTTCACAGACTGCTCAACCTTCTTCTTCAGCACCTACTGTGAAGCCTACATCCTCTAAGCCAAAGAGAACAAAGACTGTTCCTCAAACATCTCAGAAGAAGAGGAGGATTACTTTGAGAGATGAAACAGATTCTGAAGATCAGGTTCCTTCTTCAGAACCTATGATTTATGAAGCTGAGAAGGCAACTTCTCAGAAGGATTCTGCAATTGGGGGTTCTAGGCTTCTCAAGAGGCTTAGACGTATGACTGTTCCTGCAACTCCCAAGGAATCCAAATCAACAAGGAAGTACAAGAAACAGAGGGCACAGAGGCCAGTTTCAGATGATGAGGAGGAAGCAGCTAAGGAAGGGGATCAGGAATCTCTGATCTCACAAGACAAGGAATTTGCTCCAGTCACTTCTTCTCCATCAACTCCATTTCAGGAACCTGTATCTGACAAGGCTAATTTACCTTCTTTATCTCTTGTTGATCCAGGCACAAGTGCTGAAATTGATATTCAGAACTTGGTTGTGCCTGAAATACTTTTCTTAGAAGCTCCAACAGCAAATAATCCTTCCACAACACCTGTTACTGATGCTGTTCAAACTCCTGAGTTATCACTAACACCTTCTCTGCATCAAGATGATGATCAGATTTTAGGTGAGCATCAGGATATGGCTGTTGATCAGAACTTAGTATCAGATCAGAAATTAGAGGATGTTGAAGCCTCCATTGCTACTCATACAGTTGTCTTATCAGAAGATACTGATTCTTTAAGTTCTGATGCTGCAAATGTTGGAGATACTGGTGAAGCTGCTACAACTGTAGATGCTGATGCAGCAGGTCCTTCAGGACATACTCCTCCACTGACTCTTCCTAAGTCTGAACTGCTAAAGGAGTTTGTTATCAGGGATGCACCAGTACCTTGGAGTGAAACTCCTGCAGGACAGGAGTGGACTAAGGAATGGAACTCAGTTTCATGTGTTCCAAATGCTTTACATCTTGCTGAGCACTTGACTAAAGCTGATGAAATGTTAAATTCTGATGATTTTAAAACCCAGCTTAGAGTCACTGCATTGAGTACTAAACATCTACAAGGTCTTCATTCCAACACTCATGCAGAGCTACACAAGATTCAGGAGAACTTTATTAAACAGGAACAAGTTTGGAAACTTGATAAGAAAAAGTTCTTCCAACCTACCATTGACAGGGTTGCTTATATTGAGAAAACTCAAGAGAAGCAACAAGCTCAGATTGATCAAATTCTGACAAATCAAGCTTCTCAGCAATCGCAACTTACTGAAATCCAGACCTCAGTGGAACTACTTATCTCTCTTTTATTACCTGCTGATGCCAAAAAGGGGGAGAAGGTAATTAAGTCCAAATGCAAAACCAACAAGTCACTGCAAGGACAGGATGATGGAAAAGATGACCAAGGAAACTCTGGAATGGGTAGTGGTCATAGTCAAGGTAGAAGATTTACATCAAGACAAGCTAGTCACAGAACAAGTTCTGATACTGGGAAAAGAATAAGTTCTGCTGCTGGTAAAAGGATAAGTTCTGATGAACTTCTAGATCTTGATGAGGAAATGTCAAGACAGTTATTTCTTCAAGAAAATCCAGGGATGGACTTGGAAAGTTTAAAGGAAGAAGAAGCCAGACTTAAATCAGAGAAAGTCACATCTAAATCTGAAGCTTCTGGTAAAAAGTTACTTCCAAAACCTAAAGGCATTGTGATCAAAGAGAGGATACATACTGAAGAAACTTTGGCTAGATCACAACCACAGATAGATCCAAGATCCAAGGGTAAAGAAAAGGTTGGTGAACCTATCAAGCCTTGTGTACCTCCTGAGGAAGAAGAAATTACTGATGGAAAACATAATCTTGCTCTGACTTCAAGAAAAATTCTTAAAACAACCTCTGACATGGCTCAAGTTGTTCAGAGTCAAGAAATTGTAAGTTCTGATATTCAGAAGAAGCAAGTAACCTCTGACAGTGCTCAAGTTAACTTGATATCAGAAGATAAATCTAAAACACTCCTACCAGGATTCACTAAAGCAAAACAGACTCAATCTTTGAAGACTACTTTAAGTGGTTTTGAAGCAAGAGTAGTTACTGGAAAGGAAGCTAGAGATAAAACTGGATTGGGAAGTGCTGATGAAAGAAGAGTACACAACACTACTGATGATCCAACTTCCTTGAGTGAACCAGGTATTGGAGCAACTCCTGAGAGATTGAATCAACTAGAATCTGTACAGATGGTTTACCATACCTACTTGAAAGAATACATCATGTTGTATTTCATGACAGATGGTAGGGTTTATCATATAAGACAAAATGCCATTCCATTGAAGTATTTTGAAGAATTGGAGCATGTATTATTCTTACTTCAAGTGGATGACAGAATAACAGAGACTGCTGCAAACTACTTAAAGGAACAGATTCAGAGACAGAAAAGACTTTATTCTGTTAAGTCTGACAGCAGATATGTTCCAAAGTACAGAAATCACAATGGTGATATTGTTGATATGAAGCCTAATACTGCACAGATCAGAACATATCTTGGTATTAAGGGGCTTGAATTCAATCTAGAGTCTAACAAAGCTTATGTCATAAGACTAGATCGGGAGTTGAGAAAAGCAAAGATTAATGATCTCAGAGCTGCAATATTTCAAACTGGTGAAGATACTGCAGAGCTTAAAGATGTCAAACGGAGAATGATTGATGAACTCAGATATGCTGAGAAATGTTTGTTGAAGAATTATCTCAGAACAACTTCTGACATCAGAGAGATCGGAAAATGATGAAGCCAAGTCGAAGATCTACAACTGCTTAAATTCTGATATTTATACAGGTTGAAGTTGTTATCAGAAGTTGAATTGGTAAAAACTTTAAGGACTGTAAGTTGTAGTTATCTTGTCTATTTCTCATGCATTTGTACTTAATGTTTTTGACATCATCAAATATCTGTTAAACTTGTATATTTTGTTAATTTACAAGTTGGGGGAGATTGTTAGATATATTTGATAATGTCATGGCTAATATGTTTTATGTTTAGATTTCAGATCTTATTTGAACAGAACAAATCAGTACTTAACTGATCAGTACTTATACTGGAAGTCAGAACTTAAGGTACTGGAAGTCAGAACTTAAGGGATATCAGTACTTATGTTATCAGGAGATAGATATCAGAACTTAAGTGCTGAAGGACGATCAGATAAGGACAGTAGCTGATTAAAGTTAAGAAGATCAAGATAAACATAAGAAGAGATATGCATGAAGAAGGAATTCCGTGAAGAATGGAATACTTGGAATAGAAGATATCTGATTGATATATTTTAGGAAGCAGAATTATATTCCATATCAATTAGCGAATATCTTGTAACTGTGTAGTATATAAACACAGAAATAGAGTTTACACTAGAGGTGTTATCATTATCGAGAATATTATTTATTATAACTCTAGAAGCTCTCGTGATATTTTGTTCATCACTGAGAGATAACAGTTCAAGATTGTAACAGAGTTTATTGTTTAAATAAAGTTTGTTTTCTGTTACATAAGTTCTTGAAGTTTGATTTGATTGTAATAAACACTGTATTCACCCCCTCTACAGTGAAAGTGTGACCTAACAATGGTTGTGTTGGATATTTTGGAAATGTGATAGGCACTAACATAGTAGTAGAAAATAAGCTTGAAGAGGTACCAGTAGATAAAGAATTTTTAGAAGTATTTCCAGAAGAGTTACCAGGATTACCTCCCGATAGAGAAATACAATTTGAAATAGATTTAATACATGGTACGACTCCAATATCCAAAGCACCCTATAGGTTGACCGTCACAGAATTGAGAGAATTAAAAAGTCAATTACACGAGCTATTAGAAATGAAATTTGTAGACCTAGTTTCTCGCCATAGGGAGCCCCAGTGTTGTCTGTGAAGAAGAAAGATGGAAACATGAGGATGTGCATCGATTATAGGGAGGTAAATAAGGTTACTATAAAGAATAAATACCCCCTTCCAAGAATTGATGTCCTTTTTGATCAATTACAAGGGTCCGTAATATTTTTAAAGATTTATTTGAGGTCTGGGTATCATCAATTGAAGATAAGAGAAGAAGATATATCCAAAACCGCTTTTCGAACGAGGTACGCTAATTAGGAGTTCTTAGTGATGGCATGTTATTCCCTAACAATCTAACAAAGAATTATAGAAGGGGGGGTTGAATGTAATTCTGGATATTTTTCAATTTTAAGAACAGTTCTTCTATAAATAAATACCTGGGTTTGATTTAGCAATGGTGCGGAATGAAAGTAGTGTAGAAATCAAAACACAAAGTATTTAAATACAAGTACTTAAAAACTTTATGGTGGATTGAACTTTTCCACCAGAGATATATATCAAGTAGAGAACTCTGTGTTACAAAATTGTACACAACTGCTTACAAGTTGAACAACAAGAACAGAGAAATTCTTTACATATTTTGCCTTATCTATTTCTCTGGTAAAATGCTTACTAACTTGGATACTATTCAACTTGCTACCCTTGGTTTATATATCACCAAGTTACATGATAAAAAGACAAGATAATATGAAAAACTATTTCTAGTCTAATTTTATGTTGCTACACTTCTCATTCCAGCATCTTTGAATATCTTCAGTTTAGCATGAAAATAGAAATGCTTCTTTGTTCTCTAAAACCTGAATTAGGCTGCCACATTCCATTTGCATACAAGCAATGCATATGACTGCCAAGTCATGATCAACTGCTCTTTTGAATCTGATCGTCCGTTGAAACTCAGATTGATCATCCGTTGAAACTCAGGTTAATCATCCGTCGAGACTTATGTTAATCAGTCGTTGAAACTTTGTGAATCATCCGTTGGGACTGTCTTCTTGACATTTGACTCCATTTCATTTATACAAGATTACAAGGCATCTAATATTTACAGTTAACCATCCTATCTTGCATATGAGTCTAATAGTCAACATGACTTAAACATTCTGCAACATCTAGTTCACTAAGTAACTTAAGTATGCAGAAATGTGCTACTAATCTTATTGTTACATAAGCTACTCTTTCAACAGATGTTAAATTGATCATCCGTTAAAAGCTACAATTTTACTTAAATAAAATATACTAAGTATTTTGTTCTAGTTATCATAAAGTACACAACATATTCCTAACAATCTCCCCCAATTTATGTCTACGGGAATTGTAGCCATAAATTAAGAGAAACTTGATGATAAGAAAACACTCTATGAATACAGAATGAAATGAAGTAGATTAAAATTTACAAGTGCTGCAGTTTATTGAAAAATCTCACAAAGAAAAATTTGTAGAGTGTCTTACAGATCATTTTCAAGGTGCTCCTCTAGACTAAGCAAATTTAGATCATTTCCTTGATGGCCTTGACTTCTTTCCCAGCTTTATATCATTCTCTTCAATCTGATATTGGAGTTGTCTGAAAAATTCTGATTCATCCTCATTTGTTAGATCCATCTTTTCTTGCATCTCCTTGAGGGTTTCATTGCTTGCAATCTTTAGTTGGTCTTCCAATCTGAAGAATCTTCTAATGTATTTTTCATCCTTGAACTCCATGATCCAGTATGGCCTCAAATGCACCCTATCTCCAGTAAAAAGAATTGTCAATACTCTTGGGAGTGCATTTGAACCTCTCCATCTATTCTTTATCTCTTCAATCTTGTTTAGTACCATTTTCTTGACAACTATATTAAATCTAAAGTTTTTCTTGATTGCAGAGAGGATGGTCACCAAAGTGGAATAACCTTCATTGAGAATTCTGTGAAGTGGCCATGTAATCTCTTTACCACCCTTGTACCCGAAGACTAGTCTCTCTGGAAGATGCTTGTAGGCATCAATAGATCTGACTTCTTCTAGCTCATCCAGATAGAGGTTTATGTCTGAAAATTCTTTGATGTCACATATGTAGAGTTGATCTCCCTTGTTGACATTATGATTGGGTTTGGCCACTTGCTTCGACTGAAGCTTGGCAGGCTTTACTATTTTGACTATTCTTACCTTTGTCTTCCTTTGTTTGGCAAAGATTGGAAGATTTAGATCAGGAAGAGGCAAGCTGTCCCAATCTATAGGTTCATCCTTAGGAACAATAGGTTCACCATAAAAGGTGATGTTAGGATCAACCTTGAATTCAGCCTCCCTCACAATAGGTATGGCTGATTGATTTGAAGTTGTAGATTGGGTTGACATGTAGTCTTCCTTATCTTCATTGAAATCTATCTTCCTCTTTGCATGAATTTTGTATCTAAACTTCCTCTTTGTTTGCTTTGGTTCTTCCTTCTTTCCTTCTTCCAGATTTTCAGTTGTTACAGCAGGCAATATAACTTCTGTGGTTGCAGGCTTCTTGGCTATGTTCTTGGTTTCTAAAGTAGCTTGCTTTTGTTGTTGTTTAAGCCTCACCTTTTCTTCTTTCTTAGCCTCTGCAAACTGTGGATGTCTAGCCACTAAACAGATTAGTTTACCATTCCTGTAGATCTTAGCAATTCTGTTCTTTGACACTGTGTCTCTGGGATCCTTGGATAAGGCAATATCCTTGGATAAGGCAATAGACCTTGCAAGAAGCTTCTTTTCATCTGGCCAACGGGTTTCATAAGATAGGTCCAGTGGATTTTTTCTGAATTCTTTGGATAATTTCTTTTTGGTTGAAGGATCACACTGGCCTTTGGAGACTTGATTAATGAGGGTTGACCCCTTTCCATGTTCCCTAGGCTCATTTCATTAGCTGAAATTTATCTCAATTGGCAGAAGTGAGAAAAGACCTTGCCTTGCTTCTCAATTGGACCAATTTTCTTCTTGATATTTTCATCAAGCTTCTTCTATTTTGCATCCAGCTCTTGCTCAACTGCTGCAACATCAAGCTTTTTAAATTTCTCATTTGATTCCAACTTAGCAGCTGCTATCTTGATCAGATCAATGTTGTCTAAGGCTAGTGGCTTTGTGAAAGTAACTGTTGGAACAATTACTTTGCTTACTTGAATATTGAGCACTTTCTCCCCTCACTTATTGACTCCCCCTGACTAACTGGAATGATAGAGTCTTTCTCCCCCTTTTTGTTAGCATCAAGTTGAGTGGAGGTTGAGGTTTGTGCTGCCATCAGTTTCTGAAGTAGCAGAGTTTGTTGGGCTTGATGTAGATGGATTTCAGTAATTAATATTTCCAGGGTTTTGAGCCTTTTGTCTAAGGAGTCCGCCTTGCTAGCTAGATCAGAATTTTTCCTAAGTTGTCTGTTGATGTCTATCATGGTTATGTTAGGAAACTTAGCATCCAATCTCTCAGTTACATCCTTCTTGACTTGATCAATTTCTGGCTTCAGCTCAGTGACATCCAGATTTTATTTGAAAGATTGAATTTGATGTAGTAGGATAGAGTTCAGATTTGCTTGTAGAAGTCTCCTGGTGTTGGCATTTGTAGTAGTTTGAAGGGCTGTCTGAGTTTGCTGAATGATGTGAGAAAGAGTGGATTTGAAATGGTGCTCATCACATGCTTTGGAAAACACCCAAGATGGAATGTTTGATCTTGAGCTAGGGCCTGTTTCTCCCCCTATATCCATGAAATCTCCTTCATCATCATCTTTATCCCCAAATATATTCTCAGAACCATCAGTTTCATAATCACCATCATCACCAGCTGTGGGTGGCAAGGCTGTGATGACATCCTTGCCCCTTTGCATAAAAGCATTATTGTGCACCAAGTTGAGCATTCTTTCAGCAGCCATATTGTCCTGTTCATCCAAAACTTTATAAGCTGAGACAGGGTGAGTAAATGCCTCAGTTTCATAAGAAACAGAGTCTAAGACAGCTTGATACTCTTGTTGAAATAGCTGTTTCTTTTCAGCCTCACTGACATCCATTAACTTACTTACAATGGGCTCTTCCCATTCTTTTGTACCTTCTTTTCTCTCATGATCTCTTTTTTCTTGCATCAAGGGCTCCCTTTGGCTCCCCACCCTCACCTTCACCTACTAAGGTGGGACTCCACTCACTCACTTTTGCCAAGCTGGAAGAAATAGCTTGCAGAGTTTCACTCATTACCTCTCCTTTTGCCTGAGAGCAACTCATCCTCTCACTCTGTTCACTCCCTTCCCTCAATCCTAAGAGTGACTGTACAACCACTAGATCATCTGCACTTGTAATTGTAGTTGAAATTTGGAGTGGTGCAGTGATATTGAACGGATGTTAGTAGTTGAAAGTTTCAATGAATGACTGCTGTGAAGCACATCCGTCGAGATATAATCACAGGTAGATAAATGAACAATATCCATCGAGATAGTAGAAATGACAGAGTTTGGAGTAGAGATTACTATAGAATCTGTGGAGATTGAATTGAGATTTTGCACATTATTCTCAGTAGAATCAGAAAGGAATGGCAAGTGAGCCAACAAATCATCTAAAAGATGATGCTTACTTGCTTGAGATTTTGGCTTCTCCATGAGAGTTAAAGATGGAGAATCAGGAATTGATGTGTGAATCATGTCCACATCCAGAGAATTGGTGGGTGAGTTTTGAGTGTGAGGTGCTTCTATAACTAAAGATTTTGGCTGTGACTCCACATTTGTTGGAGCCACATCTATCTGACTTTGAGAAGGTGCATGAACTAAGTCTTTGACTGCAGTAGGCACAATGTGTGTACCCTGTGTATCCCCAATAATTTTTTATTTCTTCTTTCTGACATAAGTTTGGGGTGAGCTTGTGTGCCTAACCCTCTTGGCATGTGCTCTTGGCTGAGATATTTGTTCAATAGTCACATCCTTTTGGGAGGATGTAACTAGCAGTGAGCTTATATCCTTGTTAAGCACTACAGTTTGTTTGGAAACTGTAGTGTGGCTAGGCAGGGATGCACTCACCTCTCCAACCTTATTCTTAGGGCTTCTTTGATGTTCACCCTGTCCCTCACTGTTACGTGCTGATTCATAATGATCAGGAGAAGCTCAGGATCTGGCTGTTCTGGATATCATCAGGATTTGATGTGCCATCAGGATTTGATGCTCATCAGTATCTGCAAAAACATCAGTATTTGAAGATAGTCTGTTTTGAAGATTAAGTATGTTCCTTATTTTGAGGGATGGATATCTGTTCGTTCTAAGTGATAGGATTTTGTATATTCAGTTAGAGATATGTATCATTTTCTGTTAGTATTTGATAATGCATATCCTAGACTGATTTGTAGCAGCTGTGTATTATATAAACACAATTTAGGTCATTACATAGTGATTAACTCGAGCATTGTACGACCTAGCAACTCTCAAGAACATCAGTATTTCTTGAGAGAATTTGTAACAATTTTTATCAGAAATATAAAGAACTGTTATATTTTTATACTTGTTCGAAATGTTTATATAATTGTATCCAACCCCCCTTAAACAATTGTATCTTTACTGGGCAACAATTGGTATCGGATCTCACTGATAAATTTACAATCAGAAGCGATCTAAACATGTCTCTGAACAAGTATGAAAGTATTAAAATCTCCATTTTGAAAAAGACTGAATATCCTACATGGAAGGTGAAGATGCTCATGCATCTGGAGGCTACAGATCCAGAATATCTCGACATAATTAATGATGGACCCTACGTGCCAACAAAACGGTGCCTGCAACTCCTACTGTTGCTGAACACTATCAGTTGAAGGAGATGAGTGAGTGGACACCAGAAGAGAAAGTAGTTGTGCTGAAAGATGCAAAGGTAAGAAACATTTTGCATAACAGTCTTGATTCTGTGATGTCAAACAAGGTTATAGCCTACATGACTGCCAAGGAGATCTGGGATGCTCTTGAAATTCAATGTCAAGGAACCATGGCCATCAAGAAGAACAGAAGGGTTGTTCTGATTCAAAAATATAAACACTTTGAGGCCAAGCTTGATGAAATTCTCACCGACATCTATGACAGATTTTTCACCCTGATCAACAATCTGTCTTTGGTGGGAAAGGTGTATGATCGAGAGGATTGAAACACTAAGTTTCTGAGAGCCTTGAATGAAGAATGGGAGACTCGGACTTCAATCATATGACATCAATATGATTTGGAAATAATCACTCTGGATGAACTGTATGGCATGCTAAGAACTCATGATCTGGAAGTCCAGCAAAGGAAGGAAAGGAAAAGCAGCTAGGAATAATCAGTTGCTTTGAAAGTAAATGCTAAAGCTTCAGAAGAAAGGTCTGTTGAAGTTGCAAGGAAAAAGAACAATCTTCCAGAATCAAATATTGTTGATTCATCATCAAATCCTGATGATGATACTGATTCTGAAACTGATGAGAACGTGACAGATTCTGATGTCATGCAAATGGCTGCATTACTGGTTAAGGGCTTCAAGATAATGCAATTCAGGAAGTCCCAGAAGAATAGAAGCTTCAGGAAGAAGTTCACTAGAGGGGAAATAAAGTCAACTGGAAGAAGAGATAGAAAGGACTCTAAAGCTGGAAAATTAGACAGGTCAAAAATCAAGTACTACAATTGTGATGAACCTGGTCACTTTTATAACGCCCCCAAATCCGGGTTCAGAGGATTTGGTCGTCACTATAAAACCTCAATCCAAAATAACCTGTTTAATCAATAAATAAATGGCAGCAGAAGATATTTAGCATCTATGACCCCAACTAATCCAAGATCTTTTAAGGTTACAGTTCTAGAAACAAGAATTCCAAATTCCACAAATAATTTTTTTCACTTTCTTTTAAAACTCTTTTCAATAATTCTCAATCTCGAACTTAACCGGCTAGTATAACTTAAAAAAAGTATACTAGCCCAACTACAAAATACACAACTATAATATAATATAATTTAAACAACTTTATATAATAGAACTTACACTAGTCCGCAAACCCTGGACCAACCACCTTCCAAAAGCTTCCTCTTTGCTTCCTCGAATTACGCAGCTAAACAGCGCAAACTAATCCTCACTGGAGGTTAAATTTAAAAACAGGCAAGTATGAGCGAAAGAAATGCTCAACAAGTTCAGTATAGCAAATATAGGGTCTTTTGATATAAAACTAACATCTGCGAGCAGAACATTTAAAATCATAATTGCTGAAATAGAAAATTTATTAAAGAATCGGATAATTGTTTCTCACTGTATTCAAAACTCATTTGATATTTTCGAGCAAAATGTTTCAGCAATACTTTAAATCTAGACGAGAATAAAACTCGTAAAATTGTGTTTACGGAATTATCCTAAACAACAATAACATGAACCAATGATTATGGACTGAATCATAAACCTTATTCAAAATCGAACTCTTGAAATTAATACTTATTTTGTTGTCATATCAAATTAGATATCAATACGAACTTTGATGCTCACAACATCCCATACTGAAGTCAACATCAATCATCTATACTAATACCACCTTTGATATTTAACAACAAAGTAAGTATCAGCATAAATCAGAAACTGAATCAAAACTGCATTTTACCTTTAATCCAAAACAGAAATAGTTGATAAACCATTTATTCTATGATTATCAAAACAATTTAGAAACAACAGTTTAGATTGGAACCAATTATATTTCATGTTATTCCTGATGATCAGTCACAAAACAACACCGGTATCCCGCAGCCATACCGTAAATATAGGTACTACTCGTATCCCGCAGCTATACGGTACCAATAGGGCGCCAGAAAAGGCATATATTTGCCTTGAAAGATATTATAGCTGGACCGATGTCTCGATCACCTACGCTGTAACCAGTAACCATCCAATCTTAAAACCTTTTTATTAGAAGGGGGTCATAATAATCGACACCCTTATAAATTTTTATTCCCCCATTCACTTGGGTAGGAAAACTTGCAACCAAATCATTTTTCTCAAAATCCAAAACATTTATAAATCTAGTATTTTAACGAGTAAAATCACTTAGTTATTCTGAACATAGAATAACAGAAGAGTACTTGCGTAAACAGAATCATTTAATTCAGCGATATGTAAAACATTTATCTATTCTGAACTGAGAATAGGCAAAGCAATACTTGTATGATAAGATTCAAAATAAATATCAATTGAACATTAAGTGATGATAGGGATACTTGCCTTTTGGTTTTTAGCTGTTAGTCACACTCGTAGAAATGCAATTATCTCAGTCTGTCATCACAAGGCCTCACCGTCTTTTACTTCGCTAAATCTCTGATCTGTTCCTCATGCAGTGCTTCAACCCAATATTTCATATTATTCGACTCTAGTCTTCATCCATACCATCTGGTCTTGATCGTCTTGAAAGACTCGCATCTAAAATTAGAAAAAAACATTTTAATCATCTAAACGATAATTACTCGACGAGCTGCGCGTCAAAATCCTATCGTCTACCAATACGGTAGCCCACACATAAAGAAGACAGCCAAATACAAGACTTATGACCCACGTATACGCGTAATACACATAGCATGTAAACACATAACTCACGTATCACATAATTCATATGACACATGCCTCGATTCGTCAAAAGGTTCGACTCGGTACGTTTAAAACTGAAATCGGGTAAAAAATATGATTTATCGAACAATAAATGACTCGCAAAATAAGCGACCTTTCAAAACAAAAGAATTTGGGTCTCGAAAGTGTCTTTAATGAAAGGGGAATATTTTTCTGAGTCTATACGCGTTCGTTTTGTATTAAACGGACAAATGGTCTATTTATTACGAATAAAATAAGAATAAATCAAAATAAATTATAAATAATTGAATCAAATTATGATTTTTGAAAATAATAAAAGATAATAATTTGAAATTGAAATAAATATTTTAGAAAAACTTTCAAAATAACATCTTTGTAAAATGGACTTTTCCCGGGGTCATACCCCTCAAAATCAATCCCAAACAACACAATCCAATTGTACTCTAACAAAATCAATAAATTTAAAACACACAATAATTTATATTTGCACGTATAAACACGCCAGAAAAGAAAATCATGGCCAAAAACGACTTCTACAACAACTTCTGAAATTTATGAAATAAATATATAAACACTAACATGCTATAATATACACAAGTACGAAGGCGGAATTTCGGAATCGTTACCCAAAATAAATTCCGATCACCCTGAAGAGAATATCTGATTTCCGGAAAATATCTCAAGAAAAATCCGAAATTAATAGCGATAGATATATACACGCTGAGATGCCATGTGGAGTAATCAACACCGTCAAACTCTTTTTCTATACCCCGAAAATAAATTAAAACGGAAAATATGCTCCGCAAATTTTCTTCTCAAAACCTCGCAATATATATACCTATACGTAGGTATCGAAGCGCTGATCGTTTATATATATAACAATTAAAATTTGGATGGATAGTTTGTAAGATTTGAATTTTTGAAAATTAAAAGTATATAAACAGGGTGAGATAGAGAAACAGAAGAGGGAGGGAGTAATTTGTTCAGCAAAGGAAATGGGGGGAGGGTATACACTTGATGGGGTGTGCGCGTGGCACGGGGGTGGGGTGGGGTGCTGGGTAGTTTTAGGATTTGACATTTTTTTTTCTTTCAACTAAAAAATCAATACAATATATTTGAAATTAGCCCAAAAAAAATAGTGGGAAATAATATTTAATTAAATAAATATAAAACTTATATCAAAATTTCCCAAAAATTATGAATAAGTCAAAAATGTCAAAATATAAAATTATTTGAAAATCCCACGATTTTATAAAAATAAAAGTCTGATTTTTGTGGGGTTTTACGTCCCGAAAGGGGTCCGGTCCGATAATTTTTATGAAACCGAAATACTTCTAAAATTCTTGGAATATTTAAAAACTAATAAAATAAAATTTTCATAAATTTTAAAATATTTTTGGATCGTGCATCAGACCTGGATTTTACGATTTAACGAATAAAAGTGCGGGCCAAAAGTGCGGGTAAATATTATTCGAAAAATTTCCGAAACAATTTTAAAATTCTCAAAATATTCAAAACTTGAAAAAAATATAAATTTCATGATTTTTGAAACATTCTGGAATTTAATACTGAATTTACACTTATATATCGGATCTGAAAATAGATTACTTAGCCGCTAAGTAACTATAAAAACGATACAATTTAATATCAAATTTCGATAATTATCAAAACCGAACTTCTTATAAAACACCCTATGAGAAAATAATGTAAAAATATCCCTTCTCTCGAGAATAAGGGTTTTATTGATCTACCGAAATGATTATCGTATCGAAAATTTTGCGCCGGGACGCGCACAGGTCAAACCGTAATCCGGATTGAAAAGGTCAAAATACGGAAAATGTCTGGAATTATCAAATTAGCTTATGAAGGTGTTTTTCGAAGAGTTTCGGGTTGTAAAAACGCAAAAACGGTTGAAGTTGGACGATTTCCGGCTTTATAAAATAGTTTTATAATTACTCAGAAAATAATTATTAAATCTATAAATCCTTATAAAATCATATAACTCTCCAAAAATTACCAGAAAAATATCATAATTATCTATACTTTATTCTGAACATATTAATAATCAAAATACTTACACTTTATTACATATACACACCCAAATATAAATATCGATCATTAGATAATTCACCAAAATTCCCATAATATCACATAATAATTATTTATTGATAAAAATAATTCCACGGTATTTTCCGGATATTATAAGATAATTTCAATTTACCGATATCAATAAGATCGACATTCAAATAACTTTTAAAAATAATACATTTAAGTAAATATTTTCAGAAATTAACAAGGATCGATATATAACTTAACAATTAGTACATTACCATTTAATAACACAAACTCGTCAAACAGGAATAAAATATCCACAATTTTATTCCTTATAAATCAGAAAATCACATAAATATATTCAAATAATAATAATAATAATAATAATAATAATAATAATAATTCTAATAAATATGGAATATCACAGTCTACCCCCCCCCTTTATAAGGATTCCGTCCTCGGAATTAGCAAAAGAGAGCACTAGGGATCTTCTAGCCAGCTTTCCAATCTTACATACTTAACTTTTCTTAAAATCTTAAATAGCACTGAAATTTCTTATACCACGTTGTTATCACAAGAGATTCACTCCGCATCATCGTTCTTTCCAATAGAATCAATTATTCATTCCCATACTATTTGACTAATTTCTCTATAGAACCACATTTACCGATAGAGAGAGAGAAAGAATAAAGAGAAAGATAAAGAGACGGAAAAAGAAAGAGAGATAGAAATAAATAGAGAGAGAAATAAAGAAATAGACTGACTTCGTTATACGCCACTGATATTTTAATCGCATTGCATTCCACTGTTGCTCTTGGTAATCCCATCACATAGCCTTACTTTAACTTGACTAAGATAACTAAGCCTAACTTGATTGGCATACCTTCGGATATTTCAGATGATTAAATCATGAAATTTCAAAGAGAAAAGAATTTCATGTCATAACAGGACCAAAATCTGAATTTGTGAAAAAGTATTGTTGGAATGAACTTGGTATTGCGTGTCCAAATTAAGACACTACTAAAGGTTGTTAACCTTCTTTTAGTCACAACACACACAAGTGACGGCGTCTCATCCAACTCTTATCACACAGATAGGTATACCTTGTGTCCCCTATAGTTAGGGTTGTTCATCTCAATCAGAATAAAAGAATATGAAATGAATTCAAAATCAAATGAATAGTAAAGGATTTCTAATAAATGACTTGTTAGGGTAATCCTCGGATCAAAACTGAAAAGGTTTCAAAAGTGATATTTCAGGAGAAAATGAAATCGAGAAAACAAAATTCTGGCATAAAATGACTAAACGAGTGTTATGGAATATATCCTCTAATAGATACCTCTTTTTGAGAGATGTCAAAAGAAGTTATAGAAATAGAAGGTATTGCCAAGGTCTTAATACTTATATTCTATTTGAACTCTTCTGTTCACTCATCATCCGATTCTAGACACTTTTTCATGTTCTGAGAATATCGATAATCTTCATCGCCGTCGAATCGTAGTAGCCTCGGAAGATTCCACGATAGAAGTTTGCAACTGCCAGGAGTTTTGTCCAGCTCAATACAACCATCTCAAACGAATGTGCCTATTTTAGCTTACTCATTGGTACTATATCCAATAGTCCAACAAGAACTCGATATGAGCTCAAGCGTCCTCATATAGCTATACACAATCCTACACACTCTCGTTTCTAGTTTACTATAACCTCAGCTCTGATACCAACCTGTAACGCCCCCAAATCTGGGTCAGAGGATTTGGTCGTCACTATAAAACCTCAATCCAAAATAAGCTGTTTAATCAATAAATAAATGCCAGCAGAAGATATTTAGCATCTATGACCCCAACTAATCCAAGATCTTTTAAGGTTACAGTTCTAGAAACAAGAATTCCAAATTCCACAAATAATTTTTTTCACTTTCTTTTAAAACTCTTTTCAATAATTCTCAATCTCAAAACTTAACCCGCTAGTATAATTTCGAAAAGAAGTATACTAGGCCCAACTACAAAATACACAACTATAATATAATATAATATAATATAAACAACTTAATATAATAGAACTTACACTAGTCCGCAAACCCTGGACCAACCACCTTCCAAAAGCTTCCTCTCTGCTTCCTTGAATTACGCAGCTAAACAGCGTAAACTAATCCTCACTGGAGGTTAAATTTAAAAACAGGCAAGTATGAGCAAAAGAAATGCTCAACAAGTTCAGTATAGAATATATAGGGTCTTTTGATATAAAACCGACATCTGCATTAGAGCAGAACATTTAAAATCATAATTGCTGAAACAGAAAATTTATTAAAGAATCGGATAATTGTTTCTCACTGTATTCAAAACTCTTTTTGATATTTTCGAGCAAAATGTTTCAGCAATACTTTGAATCTGGACGAAAATAAAACTCGTAAAACCGTGTTTACGGAATTATCGTAAACAATAATAACATGAACCAATGATTATGGACTGAATTATAAACCTTATTCAAAACCGAACTCTTGAAATTAATACTTATTTTGTTGTCATATCAAATTAGATATCAATATGAACTTTGATGCTAACAAGATCCCATACTGAAGTCAACATCAATCATCTATACTAATACCACCTTTGATATTTAACAACAAAGCAAGTATCAGCACAAATCAGAAACTGAATTAAAACTGCATTTCACCTTTAATCCAAAACAGAAACAGTTGATAAACCATTTGTTCTATGATTATCAAAACAATTTAGAAACAACAGTTTAGATTGGAAACAATTATATTTCATGTTGTTCCTGATGATCAGTCACGAAACAGCACCAGTATTCCGCAGCCATACCGTAAATATAGGTACTACCCATATCCCGCAGCCATACGGTACCTATAGGGCGCCAAAAAAGGCATATATTCGCCTTGAAAGATATTACAGCTGGACCGATGTCTCGATCACCTACGCTGTAACCAGTAACCATCCAATCTTAAAACATTTTTGTGGCGCCCTCCAAACCCGGGTCAGAAGTTTGGGGTCCACACACACATCTTAATTATAACCTGCTTATAACAATAATAAAGATAATAATAATATATGCAGTGACCCTACTTATCAACTACCACGGACCGCAACAGGTTAAAGTATGCACACAAGCCAAACACACTAATATATTACAAACCGTTCAAATCCCACCTATTTCAAACTAACACTGAGTATCAAACATTAATACAAACTTTTACAAACTTAAATTATCCCAAAAGAAGCCTACTAGCTCAGCTTCCTCAACCTGAACCCCTAGCTCTCGCGCTGGACTGGGGATCCTTGCTACCAACTGGTTCATTTTTAACTGGAAAGAATATAAACAACATCGCACAAATGAGCTAACTAGCTCAGCAAGTCAAAATGACAAAACTGAGAATAATGATCATCAGGTGACTATGATTATGATATCAAGTGAACATTGGATTATGATTTAGAATTGGATATTATACTTTTAATTTAAAAGCCAAGGTTAGGCTGCTGATCAGTCACGCACTAACCCCGAGCAAGGCACACAGCATTGCTCTAACTACTGGATCCAAGGCACACATTGGCCTAACTTGACCATTATATGGTCTGACCACGAATCTGGTCCACAATTTTATAAAAACAATCCAATTCTAACATAATAACAGAATATGCAATAATAAACAATAACCAAAATCATTAACAACAATGAGTGTTTAACAATGAAAGGTTTTCAATCTTTGTAAGGATCAAATAAGTAGTTTAAAAGCTTGAACGCTGGGTAATGAAAGAATTTGATAACAAAAGAATCAATATTTCAGGGTTTCAAAGATTTGGGCTCTCAAAGCATAGGATACAATGGTTGAATGTACAAGTAATTCAGTTCAGTGTTTGGGATTTTGTTTGCATGTATTTATGGAATAGTATCGTATACTTGAGGTTCGAGTTTGGGTTTACAATAATCAATGGCTTAGAAAGAATATGGTTCATGGCTCAAGAACAATAACTGAAATCAGGGTTTAGGTTTCCGTGCTTCAAAGCACTTGCAATGTCAACAAGACTATCAAGAATTACAATGTCTCGAGAAGGTTCAGAACACTTGCCTGGTATTAGCTTACTACTCTACACTGACTTCCAATCACAACCGTCTTACTCTTCAACTATCTGTTTTCCTTTCCTACGTCTTGCCTTTTCTGCTCACATATCATAAGTATCTATCAATCATCAACTCATAGAGTTCTATTCAACACACACTTCTATCTACCCTTCGTTTTACCCAAATCCGATTAACGGATTGAAATCTATGCAATAACGAAGTAAACACCGAATATATAGACCGATAGTCAAACAACAGGTCACGTATAACACATAATACATCACGTAATCAATGACATATCATTTATAAAGAAGTCTCGGGTCATAAATGTGCTTTCGGGTATTTAAAATAATTTTTAAAACATTTTTCGGAATTAAAACGGGTCGTTGGATCAATTTCGGGTTAATAAACAGGGTTCGGTTGGCCAATTCTGGCTCCGAAACAATTTTAGAATAATTATCGAGCCTTGAAAATAATTTAGAATAATATTTTAAAGCTCGAAACTATTTTTCAGAATTTTTAAATCATTTTTAATAATTAAATCTAATTAAATAATTAATTAAAAATCAATTAATAATTAATTAAATCAATTAATCAATTAATTTTCGAATTAATTGACTAATTAATCAATTAAAAATTAACTGAAATTAATTAACTAATTAATTCAGATTTATTTGTGAATTAAAAATAATTTTCGAAATTAAAATAATAATTTTTAAAATTTTCATAAATTAAAAACGAATTTTTATAATAAAAATAAATAAGAAATATGATTTTTAAACATTTTATAAACAGGAATCCTAAATTTGCAAAGTCTGCAAACCTCAGGGACCTAACTGCATCGTTTTCAAAAGTTGGAGTACCAAACTGTAATTTTCCAGCTCTTCGCCGGAAAACAGTCGGGTTCGCCGGAGAACACGTTCCCGGCGTCCTCACCCCACCAACACCTCCAGATCACATCTACACAACATCAGGAACACAACCATGCAATCAATTCATCCTAACAATCCCTGAGTTGGCCGGAATTTGGCCGTGAAGTTTTCCAGTTTCCGGCGAACATCGGAAAACTTCAAAACACAACTCCCTTCTCTACAGACCTCGTTGGTTCATGAAACTTATACGACTAGATTGCAAATTTCACTGAGAACACAACCCACTATAACACATCATCAATCTATCACCGAATAAGAAACCCCCAAATTTCAATTAAGAACATTCATACGGGTTATAAACCCTAATTTTAAAATTCGAAAATCAAACTCAAATTTGAACATGTTATTGAACTCCAAATCAGACGTATGACATATGAAAATCATCAAATCATACAAACAATCATCCGAACAAAAATTCATATTTTTAATAAAATAAATTCGAAAATAAATAAATTTTTAGAAATTAAACCTTTGATTCTGCAGTGAAACAAATCTCAGAATCTGATAGAACACCTCAAATCCTTCGTTTTGGTTACTCAAGCTTTAAAAACAGAGATCGGTAACGCCTTCGTTTTGCTGTTTGATTCTTAAAACAGTTTATGAATATAAGATTTCTCTCTGTAAAATTATATAATTATCTGTCTGCAATTGATTTTTATACGAAAGAAAATACGGAAAAAGGCTATTTATAATTACGGAAAATTAGTATCCCGTTGGATCATTCCGGATATAAAATGGTACGTTTATTTATAAAAACTGATCCAAACGGTATCGGTTTTCGGGATAATTATCCAAATCAGTACAGCTTGTACTGCGGTCTTGGTCTCAGCACCCAGTTACACGTACTACGAAGTGATAATTGGGATAGTTTAATAAAAAGCTCCCGTTTATCGAAAATACGGGTTTTATTAATATACCGAAACGAATATTGTATCGAAAATGTTGTGCCGGGACCCGCGCAGGACAAACCGTACGCCGGATCGAAAAAGTCGAAACATGGAAAATGCTCGGAATATTACAATTAGGTTAGAAAGGAGTTCTCGGAAGAGTTTCGGGTTCCAAAAACGTAACAACGGTTGACGTCGGTTGGTTCCCGTTTTTATAAAATAAATTTTAATTACCCGGAAAAAGATTTTAAAAATTTCATATGATTCTTATAAATCTATAAATCAATATAAAAATAATTAGGAAGATATGACAATTATCTATATTTTATTTTGGACATATAAAAATTAAAATACTCAATTAATATTATTTTTGAATATTCAAGTACATATATCACTTAACAATTAACTCACAAAATAGATACTGAACACACATAATAATTATTTAATATCGAAAATAATTACACGATATATCCCGGATATTACATCCTTCCCCCCTTAAAAGGATTCTGTCCTCAGAATCTCCTAAGAAAACAAATGAGGATACTTTTCTCTCATATCACTTTCTAACTCCCAGGTTGACTCTTCAACCTTTGGGTTTCTCCACAATACTCTTACTAACTTTATCACTTTATTCCTCAATACTTTCTCTTTTTCCTCTAAAATCTCTATTGGATTCTCTACATATGATAAATCTGCCTGAAGCTCTATTGGCTCATATTCTATTACATGCCTGGAGTCTGGATTATATTTCTTGAGCATCGATACATGAAAAACATTGTGAATGTGCCCCATGTGCGGAGGTAACGCCAATTCGTAAGCGACTTTGCCAACGCTCTTTAGGATCTCAAAAGGTCCGACATATCTTGGGCTTAGCTTCCCTTTCTTCCCAAACCTCGTTAGTCCTTTCCACGGTGATACTTTTAATAATACCAAGCTCCCTTCTTCAAATTCCATGTCTTTCCTTGACTGGTCTGCATATCTCCTCTGACGATTTTGTGCGGCTATTAATCTCTTCTGGATGATTTCAACAACTTCCTTTGTCTGTTGCACCAATTCAGGTCCGAGTATTTTGCGTTCTCCTACTTCGTTCCAATATAATGGAGATCTACATTTGCGTCCATAAAGGGCTTCATAAGGTGGCATTCCAATGCTGGCATGATAACTGTTGTTGTAAGCAAACTCTACCAGGGGTAAATGTTCGTCCCAACTTCCTTTGAAATCAATTGCACAAACACGTAACATATCCTCGATTGTCTGGATCGTTCTTTCACTTTGGTCGTCCGTCTGCGGGTGATAGGTCGTACTCATATTCAATTTTGTTCCCAAACATTCTTGAAAACTCTTCCAAAATCTTGAATTAAACCTTGGATCTCGATCAGATACGATAGACACTGGAACTCCATGACGAACTACAATTTCTTTTAGGTATATATGGACTAACTTGTCGAGTGAAAATCTTTCATTTATAGGCAGAAAATGAGCTGACTTGGTAAGTCTATCCACTATAACCCAAATGGCATCATGATTAGCTCTTGTCCTTGGTAATCCAACTATGAAATCCATGGTAATATGTTCCCACTTCCACTCTGGAATCTCCAATGGCTGTAGCAATCCGCTTGGTCTTTGATGCTCTGCTTTAACTCTCTGACAGGTATAACATTTGCTAACCCATTCCGCAATTTCCCTCTTCATATCTGGCCACCAATAATTTTTTCTTTAAATCTCTGTACATTTTGATACTCCCTGGATGGATGGAATATCTTGAACTATGTGCTTCTTGTAAAATTTCATTCTTTAACTCCGTCACTGGTGGAATCCAGATTCTAGATGAAAATCTCAAAATGCCTTGATCATCCTTCTGCGTGCATAATTCTTCACCTATCAAACGATTTATATCTTGATCCATTACATCTTTCTGACATTTCTTTATTTTCTCCAACAACTCCGGCTGGAAAGTCATACTGTACACTTTCGCTTTCTCAGGCTCGCAAACTCTAATTTCCAATTCCAATTTCTGAAATTTCTTATATATATCTTCAGGTACTGATAATTCATTTAACTTTTCCTTCCGACTTAATGCGTCTGCCACCACATTCGCCTTACCGGGATGATAATTAATCGAGCAATCATAATCCTTGATCAATTCTAACCATCTCCTTTGCCTCATATTAAGTTCCTTCTGGGTAAATATATATTTCAAACTTTTGTGATCCGTGAAAATCTCACACTTTTCTCCATACAAATAATGTCTCCAAATCTTCAAAGCAAAAACTATAGCTGCTAGCTCCAAGTCATGAGTAGGATACTTTTGTTCGTGTGGTTTCAATTGCCTTGACGCATAAGCAATCACCTTTCCGTGCTGCATAAGAACACATCCTAATCCTTTATGAGAAGCATCGCTATAAATTACGAAATTCCCTTGATTGTCTGGAAGTGACAAAACAGGTGTTGTGATTAATCTCCGCTTCAATTCCTGAAAACTTTCTTCGCACTTGTCATTCCATATAAACTTTTCATTCTTTCCTGTAAGCTTTGTTAATGGTGTGGCAATCCTTGAGAAATTCTGAACGAATCGTCGATAATATCCTGCCAATCCCAAGAAACTTCTTACCTCAGTGGGTGTTCTCGGTCTTTCCCAATTCGTAATTGCCTCGATCTTTGCTGGGTCCACTTTGACCCCTTCGTTACTGACTATGTGTCCTAAGAACTGAACTTCTTGTAGCCAAAACTCACACTTCGACAATTTAGCATATAACTTCTTTTTCCTTAAAATCTCCAAAGTTGTCCTTAAATGTTCCGCATGATCCTCCTCCGTCTTTGAATAGATCAAAATATCGTCTATAAATACTATAACGAGCTTGTCCAAATATTCCTTGAAAATTCTGTTCATTAGGTCCATAAACGCTGTTGGGGCGTTGGTCAATCCAAAAGACATCACTAAAAACTCGTAATGTCCATACCTTGTTCTGAAAGCTGTCTTTGGTATATCTTCTGGCTTGATCTTTAGTTGATGATATCCCGATCTTAAATCAATTTTGGAGAAGTACTTGGCTCCCTTCAATTGGTCAAACAGATCATCGATTCTGGGTAACGGATACTTGTTCTTGATTGTCAGCTTGTTGAGTTCCCTATAGTCAATGCACAGTCTCATGCTTCCATCTTTCTTCTTGACAAATAATACCGGGGCTCCTGACTTTTGTCAATCACGTATGCTACGAAATGCTCGCATCCTTGCCGTAGTAACTTCTTGGCTTGAATCATCGTTAAGAACTTCTTTACCTGCTTCTGTCCCTTGAACATTACTATTCTTTCGTCTAGCGTTTTCACCATTACTTTCTTATTTCGACAATCTATCTGAGCATCATGCTTAGATAACCAATCCATCCCTAATATCACATCAAATTCTCCTAACTTAAATGGTATCAAATCTACACAAAACTTACTACCAGAAATCTCAATCTCACAATTTCCACAAACTTGGTTTACAGTTACACGTTCTTGATTTGCTAATTCCACAGTCATTATTTCATTTAAGCACTCAACTGGACAGTTTAATTTACTAATAAAATCTTGTGAAACAAACGATCGAGTTGCTCCCGAGTCTATTAACACTTTGGCACATAAAGAATTCACATTAAGCGTACCTGCCACGACATCCGTATCCTGGATCGCATCCTTCACCGACATGTCAAAAACTCTAGCCCTTGAAGTCTCATTCACTGTTGGGGTAGATCCCATAATCCTCAATGCATTACTGACTGGGGCTGGTGTCTTACAATCCCTGGCCATATGTCCTGGCTTCCCACATTTAAAGCATGTAAATCCAATGACTGGAACCTTCACTGCTGGATTCCGGATAGGCTGATCCTTATTTGCTGGCTGATTTCGGCACTCCCTTGAATAGTGCCCTTTCTGGTTGCATTTAAAACATACCACATTCAACTTGTTACAAACTCCTCCATGCTTCTTTCCACATACTTGACAATCTGGAAAAGTTAATCTCAACTGATTCGGCAGATTCACATTAGCTGGACGATTGCCCTGGCCTCCGTCTCCTGCATTTTGTCTCCTGAAATTAAAATTTCTCCCTGGCTGAAACTTGCCCTTCTTAAAATTTGGAAACTTCCCTGTTTGTGACT
Organism: Apium graveolens; assembly: GCF_009905375.1. NCBI lineage: Eukaryota > Viridiplantae > Streptophyta > Magnoliopsida > Apiales > Apiaceae > Apium > Apium graveolens. The sequence goes on along the minus strand of NC_133648.1, from coordinate 302,073,585 downwards.
GACCCTCACTTCCCTCAACTTTCCTTTTCTTGCTTTCCTTATCTTTCTGGAGCATCTCACTCTCTGTCTCTGCGATCATAGCTTTCTGTACAACCCCGACGTAGGTATCCAATTCAAAAATAGCTACTTTCCCCCTGATCTATGACTTCAAGCCTTGCTGGAATCTCTTAGCTTTCTTTCTATCAGTATCAACATACGACGGCACATACCTTGACAATTCCTCAAACTTCCCTTCATAATCTGTTACCGACATATTCCCTTGCTTTAACTCTAAAAACTTCAGCTCCATTTGATCCTGAACAAACTGAGGAAAATACTTTTCTAAAAACAATTCCTTGAACCTTTCCCAACTAATAACATCTGTGCTTTCCAATGTCTTCACCATTTCCCACCAATAGGTGGCCTCATTCTTCAGATAGTAACTTGCAAACTCAACCTTCTGTTCCTTTTTCACTTTCACTAAGGCAAATGCCTTTTCTATTTCCTTTAACCAAACATTTGCTTCAATTGGCTCTAAGGAACCCTTGAATTCTGGTGGGTTTATTGCCGGAAAAGTTTTGAAAGTTACCTGGGGATTGGTCTGTCTCTGCTGTTGTTGTGCCAGGTGAACTGTTTGTTGGGCCAAGATTTGAAGAATCTGGGCTATTGCTGGGTCCATGGGTCCTGGGTTCACATTCTGGTTTATATCATTTTGATTGTTATTGTTGTTGTTGTTAGTTTCTTCATTCTGGGTGTTGGTGCGGGTATTTCTTTTGGGAGGCATTTTTCTGTAAAGAATCAATCAATTTATTTAGCTTTTGAATCAAATATTTGCATAAAAGAAAAGTTTTGGAAAACAAGAATATCTCTTTTTGAAAACAGTTGTAATTAAGTAAATTGCATGCTTCTTTACAGAATATAAACAGTTAGAGAAAACAGGGTACATGGTATCACAGGGTATAACTGGTGCAATAAATAAGGTAAGGTAAAACAGGTGCAATAAAATAAATGACAGTGCTGGAAAGGAAAAAAAGTACTGATATATATAGATCAAAAGTTTTAGGGTAGTACAAGCGTAAAGACGCTTCGAAAGTCAAAGCAAAAAGGGTACAACAACCTACTCACTAGTCAGCATCGCTAGTCTATAAATACAACTCAAAAGTCTTCTGATACACACTACACACTACTGTACATGCTGTATAACCATACAACACTGCTCCGCATCTTCATCTCTGAGTCTCTAACTCATGGCAAATCTGGACCTCCAATCTCCTCAAGCTCCTCTAGAATCCACTTAGTCCATTCCACTAGGAATTCAGGGGTGATGTCCTCATGTGTAGCCTCAGCAATCCTCACTGCAGCTGTCCTACGAAACGCCTGTAGCCTCTCTCTGAGTCGCCTCTCACCACTCCCAACCTCTCTGGTACGCATGATATGTAGTAACTCCTGAATCTGACCCTGAAGGAATCGCAGCTCCATAAGGCAAGCCTCAAACTGATGATATGGGACAGGATAAGAAGAGAACTGAAAAGGTACTCCTGTAACTGAATGACTAGTAAAACCGGAATCAGCAGGTGGGGGTCCTCTAACAGGTGGCCTCATGCCTGGAGGTGGAATAGCCTGCAGTGGCACGGGCTGCAACACCGGTGGAGGTAGAATAGCCAATGCTGGTGGAACAACAGGACGTGGATGCGAAAACGACACTCCAACTGAAGGCTCTGAGTGATCAGCTGATACGGGAATAAAAGAGTCGGCCATCTCTGCTATCTGAAATCATATCGCAATATAAGAATCTCGTTCCATAACGTAAACTATACTAATACCTGATATACCGAAGCACTCAACCTCTCAACGATCTCTCATCCTATGCCTTACTTCTAATCTTAACCCTCTACCCATTCCCGTTATCCTAGGCTTGTATCAGTGACTTATAACCTGTAGCTCTGATACCAAACCTGTGGCGCCCTCCAAACCCGGGTCAGAAGTTTGGGGTCCACACACACATCTTAATTATAACCTGCTTATAACAATAATAAAGATAATAATAATATATACAGTGACCCTACTTATCAACTACCACGGACCGCAACAGGTTAAAGTATGCACACAAGCCAAACACACTAATATATTACAAACCGTTCAAATCCCACCTATTTCAAACTCACACTGAGTATCAAACATTAATACAAACTTTTACAAACTTAAATTATCCCAAAAGAAGCCTACTAGCTCAGCTTCCTCAACCTGAACCCCTAGCTCTCGCGCTGGACTGGGGATCCTCGCTACCAACTGGTTCCTTTTTAACTGGAAAGAATATAAACAACATCGCACAAATGAGCTAACTAGCTCAGCAAGTCAAAATGACAAAACTGAGAATAATGATCATCAGGTGACTATGATTATGATATCAAGTGAACATTGGATTATGATTTGGAATTGGATATTATACTTTTAATTTAAAAGCCAAGGTTAGGCTGCTGATCAGTCACGCACTAACCCCGAGCAAGGCACACAGCATTGCTCTAACTACTGGATCCAAGGCACACATTGGCCTAACTTGACCATTATATGGTCTGACCATGAATCTGGTCCACAATTTTATAAAAACAATCCAATTCTAACATAATAACAGAATATGCAATAATAAACAATAACCAAAATCATTAACAACAATGAGTGTTTAATAATGAAAGGTTTTCAATCTTTGTAAGGATCAAATAAGTAGTTTAAAAGCTTGAACGCTGGGTAATGAAAGAATTTGATAACAAAAGAATCAATATTTCAGGGTTTCAAAGATTTGGGCTCTCAAAGCATAGGATACAATGGTTGAATGTACAAGTAATTCAGTTCAGTGTTTGGGATTTTGTTTGCATGTATTTATGGAATAGTATCGTATACTTGAGGTTCGAGTTTGGGTTTACAATAATCAATGGCTTAGAAAGAATATGGTTCATGGCTCAAGAACAATAACTGAAATCAGGGTTTAGGTTTCCGTGCTTCAAAGCACTTGCAATGTCAACAAGACTATCAAGAATTACAATGTCTCGAGAGGGTTCAGAACACTTGCCTGGTATTAGCTTACTACTCTGCACTGACTTCCAATCACAACCGTCTTACTCTTCAACTATCTGTTTTCCTTTCCTACGTCTTGCCTTTTCTGCTCACATATCATAAGTATCTATCAATCATCAACTCATAGAGTTCTATTCAACACACACTTCTATCTACCCTTCGTTTTACCCAAATCCGATTAACGGATTGAAATCTATGCAATAACGAAGTAAACACCGAATATATAGACCGATAGTCAAACAACAGGTCACGTATAACACATAATACATCACGTAATCAATGACATATCATTTATAAAGAAGTCTCGGGTCATAAATGTGCTTTCGGGTATTTAAAATAATTTTTAAAACATTTTTCGGAATTAAAACGGGTCGTTGGATCAATTTCGGGTTAATAAACAGGGTTCGGTTGGCCAATTCTGGCTCCGAAACAATTTTAGAATAATTATCGAGCCTTGAAAATAATTTAGAATAATATTTTAAAGCTCGAAACTATTTTTCAGAATTTTTAAATCATTTTTAATAATTAAATCTAATTAAATAATTAATTAAAAATCAATTAATAATTAATTAAATCAATTAATCAATTAATTTTCGAATTAATTAACTAATTAATCAATTAAAAATTAACTGAAATTAATTAACTAATTAATTCAGATTTATTTGTGAATTAAAAATAATTTTCGGAATTAAAATAATAATTTTTAAAATTTTCAGAAATTAAAAACGAATTTTTATAATAAAAATAAATAAGAAATATGATTTTTAAACATTTTATAAACAGGAATCCTAAATTTGCAAAGTCTGCAAACCTCAGGGACCTAACTGCATCGTTTTCAAAAGTTGGGGTACCAAACTGTAATTTTCCAGCTCTTCGCCGGAAAACAGTCGGGTTCGCCGGAGAACACGTTCCCGGCGTCCTCACCCCATCAACACCTCCAGATCACATCTACACAACATCAGGAACACAACCATGCAATCAATTCATCCTAACAATCCCTGAGTTGGCCGGAATTTGGCCGTGAAGTTTTCCAGTTTCCGGCGAACATCGGAAAACTTCAAAACACAACTCCCTTCTCTACAGACCTCGTTGGTTCATGAAACTTATACGACTAGATTGCAAATTTCACAGAGAACACAACCCACTATAACACATCATCAATCTATCACCGAATAAGAAACCCCCAAATTTCAATTAAGAACATTCATACGGGTTATAAACCCTAATTTTAAAATTCGAAAATCAAACTCAAATTTGAACATGTTATTGAACTCCAAATCAGACGTATGACATATGAAAATCATCAGGAAAACAAGCTCTACAACATGCAATCATCAAATCATACAAACAATCATCCGAACAAAAATTCATATTTTTAATAAAATAAATTCGAAAATAAATAAATTTTTAGAAATTAAACCTTTGATTCTGCAGTGAAACAAATCTCAGAATCTGATAGAACACCTCAAATCCTTCGTTTTGGTTACTCAAGCTTTAAAAACAGAGATCCGTAACGCCTTCGTTTTGCTGTTTGATTCTTAAAACAGTTTATGAATATAAGATTTCTCTCTGTAAAATTATATAATTATCTGTCTGCAATTGATTTTTATACGAAATAAAATACGGAAAAAGGCTATTTATAATTACAGAAAATTAGTATCCCGTTGGATCATTCCGGATATAAAATGGTACGTTTATTTATAAAAACTGATCCAAACGGTATCGGTTTTCGGGATAATTATCCAAATCAGTACAGCTTGTACTGCGGTCTTGGTCTCAGCACCCAGTTACATGTACTACGAAGTGATGATTGGGATAGTTTAATAAAAAGCTCCCGTTTATCGAAAATACGGGTTTTATTAATATACCGAAACGAATATTGTATCGAAAATGTTGTGCCGGGACCCGCGCAGGACAAACCGTACGCCGGATCGAAAAAGTTGAAACATGGAAAATGCTCGGAATATTACAATTAGGTTAAGAAGGAGTTCTCGGAAGAGTTTCGGGTTCCAAAAACGTAACAACGGTTGACGTCGGTTGGTTCCCGTTTTTATAAAATAAATTTTAATTACCCGGAAAAAGATTTTAAAAATTTCATATGATTCTTATAAATCTATAAATCAAAATAAAAATAATTAGGAAGATATGACAATTATCTATATTTTATTTTGGACATATAAAAATTAAAATACTCAATTAATATTATTTTTGAATATTCAAGTACATATATCACTTAACAATTAACTCACAAAATAGATACTGAACACACATAATAATTATTTAATATCGAAAATAATTACACGATATATCCCGGATATTACAATTTTTATCAAAAGGGGGTCATAATAATCGACACCCTTATAAATTTTTATTCCCCCATGCACTTGGGTAGGAATACTTGCAACCAAATAATTTTTCTCAAAATCCAAAACATTTATAAAACCAGTATTTTGATGAGTAAAATCACTTAGCTATTCTGAACATAGAATAACAGAAGAGTACTTGCGTAAACAGAATCATTTAATTCAGCGATATGTAAAATATTTATATATTCTGAATTGAGAATAGGCAAAGCAATACTTGCATGATAAGATTCAAAATAAATATCACTTGAACAATAAGTGATGATAGGGATACTTACCTTTTGGTTTTTAGCTATTAGTCACACTCGTAGAAATGCAGTTATCTCAGTCTGTCATCGCAAGGCCTCACCGTCTTTTACTTCGCTAAATCTCTGATATGTTCCTCATGCAGTGCTTCAACCCAATATTCTATACTATTCAACTCTAGTCTTCATCCATACCATCTGGTCTTGATCGTCTTGAAAGACTCGCATCTAAAATTAGAAATAAAAGAATTTGGGTCTCGAAAGTGTCTTTAATGAAAGGGGAATATTTTTCTGAGTCTATACGCGTTCGTTTGGTATTAAACGGACAAACGATCTATTTATTACGAATAAAATAAGAATAAATCAAAATAAATTATAAATAATTGAATCAAATTATGATTTTCGAAAATAATAAAAGATAATAATTTGAAATTGAAATAAATATTTTAGAAAAACTTTCAAAATAACATCTTTGTATAATGGACTTTTCTCGGGGTCATACCCCTCAAAATCAATCCCAAAAAACACAATCCAACTGTACTCTAATAAAATCAATAAATTTAAAACATACAATAATTTATATTTGCATGTATAAACAGCCAGAAATGAAAAACATGGCCAAAAATGACTTCTACAACAACTTCTGAAATTTATGTAATAAATATATAAACACTAACATGCCATAATATACACAAGTACGAAGGCGGAATTTCGGAATCGTTACCCAAAATAAATTCTGATCACCCCGAAGAGAATATCTGATGTCCAGAATATATCTCCAGAAAAATCCGAAATTAATAGCGATAGATATGTACACGCTCAGATGCCATGTGGAGTAATCAACACCGTCAAACTCCTTTTCTACGCCCCGAAAATAAATTAAAATGGAAAATATGCTCCACAAATTTTCTTCTCAAAACCTCGCAATATATATACCTATACGTATGTATCGAAGCGCTGATCATTTATATATATAACAATTGAAATTTGGATGGAAAGTTTGTAAGATTTGAATTTTTGAAAATTAAAAGCATATAAACGGGGTGAGACAGAGAAACAAAAGAGGGAGGGAGTAATTTGTTCAGCAAATGAAATGGGGGAGGGTATACTCGGGGTGGGGCGTGCGTGTGGCAGAGGGTGGGGTGGGGTGCTGCGTAGTTTTAGGATTTGACATTTTTTTTGTCTTTTAACTAAAAATTTTAATACAATATGTTTGAAATTAGCCCAAAATTAATAAATAGTGGGAAATAATATTTAATTAAATAAATATAAAACTTATATCAAAATTTCCCAAAAATTATGAAAATGTCAAAATATAAAATATTTGGAAATCCCACGATTTTATAAAATTAAAAGTCTGATTTTTGTGAGGTTTTACGTCCCGAAAGGGGCCCGGTCCGATAATTTTTATGAAACCGAAATACTTCTAAAATTCTTGCAATATTTAAAAACTAATAAAATAAAATTTTCATAATTTTTAAAATATTTTTGGATCGCGCATCAGACCCGCATTTTACGATTTAACGAACAAAAGTGCGGGCCAAAAGTGCGGGCAAATATTATCCGAAAAATTTCCGAAATAATTTTAAAACTCTTAAAATATTCAGAACTTAAAAAAAATATAAATTTCATAATTTTTGAAACATTATGGAATTTAATACTGAATTTACACTTATATATAAGATCTGAAAATAGATTACTTAGCCGCTAAATAATTATAAATACGATACAATTTAATACCAAATTTGGATAATTATTAAAACTGAACTTATTATATAACACCCTATGAGAAAATAATGTAAAAATATCCCGTCTCTCGAGAATACAGGTTTTATGGATCTACCGAAATGATTATTGTATCGACAATTTTGCGCTGGGACGCGCACGGGTCAAACCGTAATCCGGATAAAAAAAGTCAAAATACGGAAAATATCCGGAATTATCAGATTAGGTTAGGGAGGAATTTCCGAAGAGTTTCGGGTTGTAAAAACGCAAAAACGGTTGAAGTTGGACAATTCCCGGCTTTATAAAATAGTTTTATAATTACTCAAAAAATAATATTAAATCTATAAATATTTATAAATTCATATAACACTCCAAAAATTACCAGAAAAAATACCATAATTATCTATACTTTATTCTGGACATATTAAAAATCAAAATACTTACACTTTATCACATATACACACCCAAATATAAATATTGATCATCAGATAATTCACCGAAATTCCCATAATATCACATAATAATTATTTATTGATAACAAAAATAATTGCCCGATATATCCTGGATATTACAAGATAATTTCAATTTACCGATATCAATAAGATCAGCATTCAAATAACTTTTGAAAATAATACATTTAAGTAAATATTTTCAAAAATTAACAAGGATCGATATATAACTTAACAATTAGCACATTACCATTTAATAACACAAACTCATCAAACAGGAACAAAATATTCACAATTTTATTCCTTCTAAATCAGAAAATGACATAAACATATTTAAATAATAATAATAATAATTCTGATAAATACGGAATATCACAACTTTGCTACAGAGTGTAAGAAGACAAAGCATGACAAAGGGAAGAACAAAGCCCTGATTACATCAAGCAAGAATTGAATGGACTCCTCTGATTCTGAAAATGAAGATACATGTTATGCACTGATGGCTAGCTTTGATGCTCCTGCTTCCTCTGATTCTAAGGTATCAACTCCTTTCTTCTCTTTTGATTCTGACGATATATCTGAACTAAAATCCATTCTTAAGTCTCTCCATGGTAATTTAAAAAATAAGATTCTAGAGAACAATAGACTGTTAACTGAAAATGAAATGTTAAAGTCTAGAAATGATCAGTTGGAGTCTAACTTAGTAAATCAAATTGAAATTCAGAAAGAATTTGAGAAAGCTAAACATACAGCAAAGGTACTAGAAACTAAGTACAGTATGTTAGAAAATTAATTAGAAAATGAGAGGAAAATTCTTAATGCCTGGACTGTTTCAGGCAAAAAGGTTCATGAGATGATCTCTAAGAAAAACTGGAAAGAATGTCTTGGTTATGTAGATGGAATTAAGGATGTTGACACTGAGAATAAGACTACCCTTAAAACTCCTGTTAAGTTTATCTCTTCAGAAGCTGATGAACCCAAATCCATCTATGAAAAGGGTTCAACATCAGCATCACAAGAAAAATCAGTAAGTGAAAAATCTCAAAGAAAGGAAAATAAGGAAACCATTAAGACTGTTAAGAAAGAAACGAACATGGGACTTTTGTCTAAAAGACAATTGAAAAAGAAATTATCTGAGGTTACTGACAAACCTCAAGTAAAAAGTCCTAAAAGGAACAGGAATGGTAAGCAAGGTATTTCTAAGGATTCCAATTATAAGTTTGTTCCCAATGCTCCTAGAAAAACTTGTTTTAACTATGGTAATACTAATCATCTTGCTATTGATTGTAGGAGGAGTAAGAAAATAAAAACTTCTATTCCTGAGTCTGATGTTAGGGGTAGATCAGTATTTTATAAACCACAAAATCCTTATTTTCATTGTCGTAGTAGTTGGCATTCGATTTATACTTGTAGTTCCTATCATAAGCTGTATCACAACTATTATGAACCTTTGCCTAAATTTAATAAAGTTGCATGTGTGCTCAATTCCTCTAGTTCTACTAAATTTGCTTCTGACAAGACAAATCCTGACAAAGGAAAAACTGTCAGAAGTATTCCTGACTCACAAAGGCTTAAGTTGTCCAAAAAGAGGGCCCAACAAGTGTGGGTCCTTAAAAATCCTTCTAATTAATTATTCCTCTGACTGCAGGGTAACAAGAAAAATACTTTTGTCTTGGATAGTGGATGTCCAGGACACATGACTGGAAATCTGGAAATAAATCCCTGTTGTTAGAATTTGAGAAGAAGGCTGGCCCGGATGCATCTTATGGAGCTGGAAATATAAGACACACTCTGGGATAATTGGAAAAGTAGCAATTGAGAATGTAGCTCTGGTAGAAGGACTGAAGCACAATCTTCTCAGCATCAGTCAAATCACTGACAGAGGTTATCGTGTGGTATTCTATGACTTACACTGTGAAGTTGTTCATAACAAGTCAAAGAAAATTGTCTTGATAGGATATAGACATGGAAACATATATGAAGCAAGGCTGCATGAAAGTCTTGAGAAAGAAGCTACTTGCCTTATCTCAAAGGCATCAGTAGATGAGAACTGGAACTGGCACAAGAAGCTCTCACATCTCAACTTCAATCCAATCAATGAACTTGCCAAGAAGGAGCTAGTAAGAGGATTACCAAATATGCTATACTCATCTTATGGTCTTTGTGATGCTTGCCAAAAGTCCAAACAGAGAAGAGTATCCTTCAAAAGTAAAACAGAATTCTCTATTTCTGAGCCATATCACATGTTACACTTGGATCTCTTTGGACCAGTGAACATAATGTCCATAACAAGAAAAGGTACACACTTGTAATTATTGATGATTTCACTAGATATACTTGGGTTTATTTTCTACACAGGAAGGATGAAACTCCAGAAATTCTTCTAGATCACATAAGGAAAATTGAAAATGGATCCACCCACAAAGTGAAAATTCTAAGAAGTGATAATGGCACTGAGTTCAAGAACTCAAAGATGGAGGAAGTCTGCAAGTACAAAGGCATACAATAATAATTCTCAGCTCCTGGTACACCTCAATAAAATGGTGTTGTTGAGAGGAAAAACAGAACCTTGATTGAAGCTGGAAGGACTCTGCTGGAAGAAGCAAAATTACCCACTTACTTTTGGGCTGAAGCGGTAAACACAGCATGTTATACTCAGAGTATCACACTGATAAACAGACATGGTGTTACTCCTTATCAGATGCTGAAAGAAAAGAAGCCCAGTCTCAAACATCTTCATGTATTTGGATGTAAGTGCTTTGTTTTGAGAACTCATACTGATCAGCTAGGAAAGTTTGAATCAAAAGCTGATGAAGGAATCTTTTTTGGATACTCACCATCAAGAGCATACAGAGTTTTTAATCTGAGAACAAATTCTGTAATTATCACATTAAATGTATCTTTTGATGATAAGAAGATTCATGGTTTTGAAGAAGACACTCATGAAAGTCTAATCTTTGCAAATGAAAAGGCATTATTGGAATCTAGATCAAACTATAATGAACTGTCAAATCCTGATGATCTAAATCCAGATACTCCTTTAGATTCTGAAGATAATCATTGTACTAATGAACTTGCACATGTTGAGGGGGAGCAACAGCAAGGTTCAGCTGGTGGTACTAACACTGAAGAATCAACTCAAGGTTCTTCTCAATCTGGTCATTCAGAATCCAATACTGATTCAATAACAGATGGACATGATTCAAGTCCCAAAACTTCATTAGGAGATAACAGCACAGATTCAGGGGGAGCCTCAAATGCATTTGATGAGGCATACAATTCAGGGGGAACATCTAGCTCCAGAAGGACACTTCCCAGTGCCAGAAAATGGACTAAAGATCATACTCCTGATCTGATTATTGGAAATCCTGATGAAGGTGTAAAGACAAGGATTGCAACTCAAAATGGATGTTTATATCACAATCTACTTTTAAAAGAGGAACCAAATAAAGTAGAAGATGCACTTAAGGATACAGATTGGGTCATGGCTATGCAAGAAGAGTTGAATGAGTTCGAAAGAAATGAAGTTTGGAAGCTGGTGCCTAGACCTAAAAATAGGTCAATTGTAGGCACAAAGTGGGTCTTCAGAAATAAGACTGATTCTGATGGAATGATTATCAGAAACAAGGCAAGATTGGTGGCTAAAGGATATTCCCAACATGAAGGTATTGACTATGATGAAACATTTGCTCCTGTTGCTAGGCTGGAAGCTATCAGAATTTTCTTGGCATATGCTGCACACAAGAAATTTAAAGTCATTCAGATGGATGTCAAGAGTGCATTTCTCAATGGAGAACTTGAAGAGGAAGTCTATGTTGAACAGCCACCAGGTTTTGTGGATCCTAAACATCCTGGTTATGTTTATAGACTTGACAAAGCACTCTATGGACTAAAACAAGCACCTAGGGCATGGTATGAGACTCTTGCTCAGTTTCTGCTGGAAAGTGGATTCAAAAGAGGTACAATAGATAAAGCTTTATTTTATCTGAATCAAGGTAAAGATCTGCTTTTAGTTCAAATTTATGTGGATAATATCATTTCTGGATCAACTAATCAAAAACTGTATGATAAGTTCTCAAAGTTGATGCAATCAAAATATAAAATGAGCATGATGGGAGAAATGAGTTACTTCTTGGGATTGCAAATTAAACAGAATGATAATGACATCTACATTAATAAGTCAAAATATACAAATAATCTGCTGAAAAGATTTAATATGCAAGATAGTGCAACAGCAACTACTCCAATGGCAACTGCTACAAAGCTTGACCCTCATGAAGGTACAGAAGTTGATGTCTCAAATTACAGAGGTATGGTTGGTTCTTTTTTGTACCTAACAGCTAATAGGCCAGACATTATGTTTGCCACCTGTTTGTATGCAATATTTTAGGCAAATCCAAGGGAGCCACATCTTATTGCAGTAAAGAGAATTTTCAGATACCTCAAGGGCACTATATCACTTGGTCTCTGGTATGCAAGGGAAGCTGATTTTGAATTATGTGGTTATTCAGATGCTGACTTTGCTGGCTACAAAATAGACAGTGTTAGATATATTTGAGATGTCATGTCTAATATGTTTCATGTTTAGTTTTCAGATTTTAACAAACAGGAAATATCAGTACTTACTGGAATCAGTACTTACTGGAAGTCAGAACTTAAGGATATCAGAACTTAGATTATTAGAAGATAAATATCAGAAGATAGATATCAGAACTTAAGTACGGGAGGACTTACAGTTAAGGAAGGAAGCTGATTTACAGGAAAGAAGATCGAGACTAAAATAAAAGAAGATATGCATGGAAAGAGTTAGAAGATAAAAAGACTTGTATAAGATATCTGATTGATATATTTTAGGAGATAGAATTATATTCCATATCAATTAAAAGTTATCTTGTAACTGTGTACTATATAAACACAGACATAGGTTTATACTATATGTGTTATCATTATCGAGAAGTTCATACATTGTAACCTAGCAGCTCTCGTGATATTTGTTCATCACTGAGAGAGAACAGTTTCATTGTAACAGAGTTTATTATATTGAATATATCTGTTTACTGTTACTTGTGTTCGAAATCAATTTGATTGTATTCTACACTGTATTCAACCCCCTTCTACAGTGTTGTGTGACCTAACAATTGGTATCAGAGCTTATCTATTAACACACATACCGTAAAGATCCAAAACAACCATGTCTGAAGAAGCAGCAAATCCAACCAAGCCTACTAAAACTGAAGAAACTCAAAAGACTCAAACCCACAGTCGATATGAGACAATTAGGGTTCCCATATTGAGACCTTATGAGTATCCCATATGGAAAGTGAAGATGGCTATGTTTCTGGAAGCTACAGATCCATAATACCTTGACAGATTTAATGAAGGACCACATAAGCCAACCAAGCTCTCTGTTGTAGTTGCAGATCAGCCAGCAAAGACCATACCAAAGGAGAAAAGTGAGTATACAGCTGAAGATATCTCATCCATTGCCAAGTATGCAAAGGTAAGGCATTTGCTGCATAGTGCCATTGATAATGTCATTTCAAACAGGGTAATTCATTGCAAGGCTGCAAAGGGGATATGGGATGCCTTGGAAACAAGATGTCAGGGAACTGATACAATCAAGAAGAATAGGAGGACTATACTCACTCAAGAGTATGAGCACTTTGACTCAAAAGGTGATGAGTTATTAACTGACTTATATGACAGGTTTGTCAAACTCTTGAATGATCTGTCACTGGTGGACAAGGAATATGATCTTGAAGATTCAAATCTAAAATTCCTTTTAGCTCTTCTTGAAAGTTGGGATTTGAAGTCTACTACTATAAGAGACAACTATGCTCTTGATGAAACTACTCTTAATGAAATTTATGGTATGCTCAAGACTTATGAACTTGAGATGGATCAAAGAAACAAGAGATATGGGAGAAAGTCAAGGACAATTGCTCTTAAGGCTGAGGAGGAATCCCCCAAAGTGTCTATCTCAAAGAAAGGCAAAGGAAAAACTCTTATCACAAAGTCTGATTCAGAATCATCAAGTTCTGATGATGATGATTCAGAAACTGAAAGTTTACCTGAAATAGATGCTGATGAAGAGATGATGAAATTGTGTGCTCTTATGGTGAAGGGTATCGCAAAAATAGCCTACAGGAAATTCAGAAGGGGAAAGAAGTTTTCCAAGAAAGGTGGAAGTACTGATAAGAAAGGGTTCAGAAAGTATGAAGGCAAAAGTGCAAAGTCTGACAGAGGAGACAACTCAAATGTCAAATGCTACAATTATGGTGAAAGAGGCCACATATCTCCTGACTACAAGAAAGGAAAGAGTGACAAAGGAAAAGCACTTGTCACAAAGAAGAAAAGATGGACAGACTCTTCAGATTCTGAAGATGAGGTGAATTTTGCTTTAATGGAAAATGCTAATGGCAGGCCTGAAACTGCTGAATTAAAGGTACCTCAAACAACTTATGCCTTTCATACTGATGATATTACTGAGTTGAGATTATATCTCAAAACCATGTTTATTAGCTACAGAGATCAAACTTTAACATGTGAAAGATTAACTTCTGAAAATCTTGCTTATAAGAAAAGGAATTAATATTTAGAAAAGGAGTTAGTTATGTTCCATCAAACTCAGAAAGAAAGAGATGATGTTTTTTATGTTAGAGATGAATTGCTAAAATTGAATAAATCTCTAAAAACTGAGTTAGAAAAAAGAAAAAGAGATTATCAGGACTTGGACTAACTCTAGCAGAACAACTCAGACCTTATTAAGTAGTGGAAACTGGAAAGAGGGCTTAGGTTATGGAGATGATAAAAGTGAAAAAGAAACTGAACAAATTGAGTCGATTGTTGTTAAACAAACTAATAAGCCAAAGGTAAATCCTGTTAAATTTGTAGCTAAAACTGTAAAGTCAGATTCTGAAAACATGAAAGAGTCTGTAGCAAAAGTTATCTAACAAATTAGAACAGGATAAACCAGCTGAAGTCAACATAGGCTTAATGACAAAGAAGCAGCTTAAGCATAAGCTGAAAGAAATAAGGAATGTTAACAAGGTAAAGGCAGCTAGGAAAAATAGGAATGGAAAGGAAGGTGTGAATAAAAGCAATAATTATATGCCTGTTCCTAATGCTCCTAGAAAAAATGTTATAACTGTGGAAACTCTAACCATCTTGCTTCTTTTTACAGGAAGAATAAGAATATAAACTCTTTACCTCCTAAGTCAGGAGTTAAAAGTCAGTTTGTTAGGTTTAAGCCACAAAATCCTTATTTTTATTATGGTAGTTTATGGTATTCCATTTATACTTGTAAGGAATATCATAGTTTGTACTATAATTATTATCAAATAAAACCTTCTTTGAAGAAAGTTACTTTTATTCCTTCTAGTGTAAAGTCTGATGCAAAGTCTAATATAAGTTCTGATAAATAGAATGTTAGCATAAACTTTGATATAAAATCCGCAGCAAATGCTAATAAACTTAAAAAGGCCAAAGGATCCAAGCAAGTCTGGGTCCTTAAATCTAACCATTAGTGGTCTTTGTGATTGCAGGGCAACAGGAAAAACATCCTAGTACTAGATAGTGGATGTTCAGGACATATGACTGGAAATAAAGCCCTGCTCTCAGAATTTGTGGAGAAAGCTGGCCCAAGAGTTTCTTATGGAGATGGAAACATGGGAAAAACTCTGGGATATGGCTATATTAATCTTGGGAATGTCATCATTGAAACAGTAGCTCTAGTCTCAGGACTTAAACACAATCTGCTGAGTGTGAGTCAAATCTCTGATAGAGGTTATCATGTGGATTTCTTTGAAGAACACTGTGAAGTTGTAAGCAATTCTACATGCAAAGTGGTTCTGAAAGGTTACATGCATGGTAACATTTATGAAGCCAGAATTTCAACAAGTTCTAATGGTTCTGCAATCTGTCTGATGAGTAGAGCATCAATTGAAGAAAGATGGAATTGGCACAAAAGACTCTCTTATTTAAACTTTAACAATATAAAAGAGCTTGTAAAGAAAGATCTTGTGAGAGGACTGCCAAAATCAGTATTTGCTCCTGATGGCCTTTGTGATTCATGTCAAAAGGCAAAACAAAGAAAATCTTCTTTCAAGAGCAAAACTGAGTCATCAATTCTTGAGCCTTATCACCTACTGAATGTTGATCTATTTGGTCCAGTAAATGTCATGTCTATTACAAAGAAGAAATATGCTATGGTTATAGTGGATGAGTTCACAAGGTACACCTGGGTATACTTCTTGCACAAGAAGAATGAAACTGCATATAATCTAACTGATCATGTCAGAAAACTGGATAAGTTGGTCAAAGATTCTATTAAAATTATAAGAAGTGATAATGGCACTGAGTTCAAGAATTCAATCATGGAAGAGTTCTGCAAAGAGCATGGAATCAAACAGAACCTACTTTTTGGTTGAAGCTGTGCAGACTGCTTGTTTTACATAGAATGCAACACTCATAAACAAGCATGGAAAAACACCATATAAGATGATGAAGAAAAAGAAGCCAAATCTGAAATACTTTCATATATTTGGATGTAAGTGTTTTGTTCTTAAGACTCATCCTGAGCAGCTGTCAAAATTTGATCTAAAAGCTGATGAAGGAATTTTTGTTGGATATCCACTTTACACAAAAGCCTTCAGAGTCTACAATTTAAGAACAAGGGTTGTCATGGAATCTATCAATGTATCTTTTGATGAGAAGAAGATTACTGGACTTGAAGATTTCAATGATCACGATCAGCTGAAATTTGAAAATGAAGACTTAAATTCTGATTCTGTAAATTTTGATGACTTAAACTCTGATCCTGTAAGTACTGATGTCATTGAATCTGTGGTAACAACTCCAAAGGAAAATGCACCTGTCCAGGGGGAGTAATCTGAAGATACTACCACATCTCAAGACTCTCAAGAAGCATCAGAACCTGACACTGGCTCTTCAAGTTCTGATGAGCCAAATTCTGATAATTCTGGAAACTCTAATTCCTCAAATCCTGAAGGATCCAAGTCAAATTCTGAAGTCTCAGAGAGCATAACTACAGGGAGAGCATCAGAAAATGCTGATGGAGACAGAGATTGTTAGATATATTTGAGATGTCATGTCTTATATGTTTCATGTTTAGTTTTCAGATCTTAACAAACAGGAAATATCAGTACTTACTGGAATCAGTACTTAGATTATCAGAAGATAAATATCAGAAGATTGATATCAGAACTTAAGTACAGGAGGACTTACAGTTAATGAAGGAAGCTGATTTACAGGAAAGAAGATCGAGACTGAAACAAAAGAAGATATGCATGGAAAGAGTTAGAAGATAAGAAGACTTGTATAAGATATCTGATTGATATATTTTAGGAGACATAATTATATTCCATATCAATTAGAAGTTATCTTGTAACTGTGTACTATATAAACACAGACATAGGTTTACACTATATATGTTATCATTATCGGGAAGATCATACATTGTCCCTAGCAGCTCTCGTGATATTTTTTCATCACTGAGAGAGAACAGTTCCATTGTAACAGATTTTATTATATTGAATATATCTGTTTACAATTACTTGTGTTCAAAATCGATTTGATTGTATTTTACACTGTATTCAACCCCCTTCTACAGTGTTGTGTGACCTAACAGACAGGAAGAGTACATCTGGGAGCTGTCAGCTTTTGGGAGGCAGATTAGTCTCATGGTTCAGTAAGAAGCAGAAATCTATTTCTACTTCAACTGCTGAGGTTAAATATAGTGCAATTGGGAGTTGCTGTACTCAGTTGTTGTGGATGAGAAATCAGCTCATGGACTATGGATTATCATTTTCTATAATTTCTATTTATTGTGATAATCAAAGTGTTATTGCTATGATAGGAAACCCAGTGCAACACTCTCTTACTAAACATCTCAGCATCAGATATTATTTAATAAGAGAGCATGTCATGGAAGGAACGATTGAGCTTCATTTTGTTCCCACTAAGCAGCAGATGGCTGATATCTTCACGAAGCCATTACCCGAAGCAACATTTAAAAAGCTCGTCAATGAACTTGGTATGGTTAGTTGGGACAAATAAATTATTTTCAATTTATATTTGATCAAATCCTGATGTACATTGATCAAATCCTGATATGTCCTACATGTTGTTCAAGATATTAAGCTAGGAATATTTGATGTATTTTATTATATGCATGATGAATTAAGTGAATTTATTTGCTAATTGTGCATGTATGAATATATATCATTGTCATAATTGCAAATCAGTCTAGGGAGACGCGCCTTAACAAGACATCTTTTGGTTAAATTATTAAGTTAACTCTAAATTTACTAATCATTCAGTCTCTTAGTCCCTTGATATTCCCTTGGTTATTTAAACCATCATTTTTGTTCAGTTCAATCATCTCGTCCAACACACAAAACACCTTGTTCACTTTCATTTCTCATATTTCTTCTTCTCTATCACAAACATGGTTCTTTACAACATGTTCTTGAACTATGAGAACTTCAATGTGGAGTTTAGCTGTGATGATTGGCATCAGGAATGGCACATCACTGCCATTCCCGATGAAGTGTGGAACTTGGTTCCACAGGAGATTCAGACAAATCTCCTATTCTTTGAGATGGATTATCATCTCCATCTTGATCATCTGGAGGAGGAAAGACGAGAAGTTCTTCGTCAGCAAGAACAGATCATTCATCTTGCTATGCTCTTCGTGGAGAGCAAGAGGACCTAATAAACATCATCATGTTCTATTTAGACTAGGACTTTCTTGTAATCATCTTTTGCATGTAATCAAAAATTTTTTTCATGAAATGTACTTCTTTGATCTTTTAAGGAAATCCCTTTTGTTTACAAGATTTAGTCTACGATCTTGGCTGTGTATGCATGTGAATGTTTTTTTGTAGCCTGTAATATCTGGGATATATCGTGTAATTATTTTTGCTAATAAATAAATATTATGCATGTTCAGTATTTATTCTATGAATTAATTGTTAAGTGATATATGTATTTGGATGTTTAAAAGTAATATCAATTGTGTATTTTAATTTTTATATGTCCAAAATAAAATATAGATAATTGTCATATCTTCCTATTTATTTTTATGTTGATTTATTATTCTATAGGAAATATATGGATTTTATAAAGTCTTTTTCCGAGTATTTATAAACTATTTTATACAATCGGGAACCAACTGACGTCACCCGTTTTTACGTTTTTATAACCCGAAACTCTTCCGAAAACTCCTTCCTAACCTAATTGCAATATTCCGAGTATTTTCCATGTTTCGACGTTTTCGATCCGGCGTACGGTTTGTCCTGCGCGGGTCCCGACGCAATATTTTCGATACATTTTTCATTTCGGTAAATCAATAAAACTCGTATTTTCGATAAACGAGATCTTTTTATTAAACTATTACAATTATCACCTCGTAATACGTGTAACCAGGTGCTGAGACCAAGACCGCAATACAAATTGTACTGATTTGGATAATTACACCGAAAACCGGTACCGTTTGGATCTGTTTTTATAAATAAACGTACCATTTTATATCTGAAATGATCCAACGGGATACTAATTTTCCGTAATTATATATAGCCTTTACCGTATTTTATTTTGTACCGAAAATCATTTGCAAACAGTAATTATATAATTTTACAGAGAAAATTCATATATTCATAAAACCTACCGAGAATCAAACCTCAATTTCAAGGTGTTACCGGAATCCGTTGGTGAAGCTCGAGTACTCAAATCAAAGCTCTTGAAATATACTATCAGAATCTGTAGCTTCATATCACTGCTGAATCAAAGGTTTATTTTCTATATTTTAATTTATTTTCGAATTATTTTGATTAAAATTATGAATTTTTGTTTGGATGATTGTTTGAATGATTTGATGATTGCATGTTGTAGAGCTTGTTTTCCTGATGATTTTCATATGTAATATGACTGATTTGGAGTTCAATAACATGTTCAAAATTGAGTTTAATCTTCGAATTTTAAAATTAGGGTTTATAACCCGCATGAATGTTCTTAATTGAAATTTAGGGCTTTTTGTTCTAGGGATTATTAGGTGTTGAAATATAGTGGGTTGTGTTCCTTATGAAATTTGTAATCGATTGGTGTATAGCTCGTTAACAGAGGATCCCTGAATCGACGGGAGTTGTGTTTTTAAGTTTACGTCGAGCTCGCCGGAAACCGGCGAACTTCTCGGCCAATTTCCGGCCAACTAAGGGATAGGTTGTGTGTTTTGATGGCATGGTTGTGTTCCTGGTGTGGTGTAGATATGATCTGGAGGTGGTGGTGGCATGAGCATCCCTGGATCGTCTTATCCGGCGAGACAGAGGTGTTTTCCTGCGAACCCTTGTCAAATTACAGTTTAGTACCTGAACTTTCGGGGACGATGCAGTTTGGTCCCTGAATTTTCCAGAATTTGCAAAAATAACCTTCCTGTTTATAAATTATTTAAAAATCATATTTTCTATTTATTTTAATTATAAAAATTCATTTTTAAATTCTGAAAATTCCAAAAATTATTATTTTAATTCCAAATATTATTTTTAATTCAAAAATAAATCTGAATTACTTAGTTAATTAATTTTAGTTAATAATTAATTAATTAGTCAATTAATTTGAAAATTAATTGATTAATTGATTTAATTAATTATTAATTGATTTTAATTAATTATTTAATTAGATATAATTATTTAAAAATAATTTAAAAATTCTGAAAAATAGTTTCGAGTTTTAAAATATTACTTTAAATTGTTTTCAAGGCTGGACAATTATTAGAAAATTACTTTGAAGCCAGATGTGGCCAACCGAACCTTGTTTATTGCTTTAAAATTTATCCAACGACCCGTTTTAATTCCGAAAAATGTTTTAAAAATCATATTAAATACCCGAAAGCTTATCTCTGATCCGAGGCTCATTTATAAATGATATATCATTGATTGTTTGATGTGTTACGTGTTATATGTGACTTGTTGTTTGACTGTCGGTCTATATGTTCGGTGTTTACTTGTTTATAGCGTAACTTTCAATCCGTTAGTCGGATTTGGGTAAAACGAAGGGTAGATAGAAGTGTATACTGACTAGAATCG
The DNA here is from genome assembly GCF_009905375.1 of Apium graveolens. Classification (NCBI taxonomy): domain Eukaryota; kingdom Viridiplantae; phylum Streptophyta; class Magnoliopsida; order Apiales; family Apiaceae; genus Apium; species Apium graveolens. The sequence continues at coordinate 302,052,649 of NC_133648.1, read as the reverse complement.
TACGAGTTGAGTATTGATAGATGCTTATGATATATGAGCAGAAGAGGCAAGGCTTAGGAAAGGAAAGCAGATAGTCGAGGAGTAAGACGGTTGTAATTGGAAGTTAGTGCAGTATAGCAAGCTAGTACCAGGCAAGTGTTCTGAACTTTCTCGAGATATATTGTAGTTGATTGATAGTCCTGTTTTATATTGCAAGTGCTTTAAAGCACTGAACCCTAAACCTTAATTCCAGTTGTTGATCTTTGAGCTGTAAACCTTATTCTTTCTGAACCACTGATTATTGAATACCCGAGTACAAACCACAGATATACGATACTACCCCACAAATACATACAAACTAAATACCAACCACTGAATCAAATGACTTACATATTCAAACCATTGTACCCTATACTTTGAAAAACCAAATCCTTGTAACCTTGAAACGTTGATTCTTTTATTATCCAATTCTTTCATTACCTAACAACCATTCTTTGAAATTGCTATATTGTTCCTTTGTGAAGATTGAAACCATCTCATTATTGAACAACCAATATTTTTTATGATTTTGTTTATTGCTTTACATTGAATATTTTGTTATTATGTTAGAATTGGATTGTTTTATAAAATTATGGACCAGATTCGTAGTCAGACTAGATTGGTGGTCAAGTTAGGCCAATGTGTACCTTGGATCCAGTAATTAGAGCAGAGTTGTGTGCCTTGGTCGGGGTTAGTGCATGACTGATCAGCAGCCTAACCTTGGTTTTTAAAATGAAAATATAATATCCAATTCTAAATCATTAATCATTGTTCACTTGATACCTTAACCTTTTTCACTTGTTGATCATTATTCTCAGTCTTTTCATTGTGACTTGCTGAGCTAGTTAGCTAATTTGTGCGATGTTGTTTATGTTCTTTTTCCTGTTAAGAAGGAACCAGTTGGTAGCGAGGATCCCCAATCCAGTGCGAGAGCTAGGGGTCCAGGTTGATCGAGTTAAGCTAGCTGACAGCTTTTGAGATCGTTTAAGTTTATAAAAGTTTGTATTAATGTTTAATATTCAGTTCTGATTTTTAATAGTTGGGATTTGGACGTTTGTAATATAAGCGTGTGTGTGTCGCTTGTTTACATACTTTAACCTGTTGCAGTCCGTGGTAGTTGATAAGTAGGGTCACTGCATATTATTATTATCTTTATTATTATTATAAGCAGGTTATAAATAAATAAGGTGTGTGTGTGTGGACCCCAAACTTCTGACCCGGGTTTGGAGGGTGCCATAGGTTTGGTATCAGAGCTACAGGTCATAAGTCACTAACACAAGCCTAGATTGACGGGAATGGGTAGAGGGTTACGATTAGAAGGAAATAAAAAGATAGAACGTCGAAAGGTTTAGTGCGAAGGTATAACAGGTATTAGTATAATTCGCATTGTGGTTCGAGATTCTTATATTGCGATATGATTTCAGATAGCAGTGATGACCGACTCTTTCATCTCCGTACCAGCTGATCACTTAGAGCCCTCAGTTGGAGGACCATCTTCAGATCCACGTCCTGTTGTTTCACCAGTGTTGGCTATTTTACCTCCACCTGTGTTGCAGCCCCTACCACTGCAGGCTATTCCACCCCCAGGCATGAGACCACCTATTAGAGGACCTCCACCAGCTGATTCAGATTCCACTAGGCATTCAATTGCGAGTGCCCCATTCCAGTCTACATTGCATCATGTTCCTTATTACCGGTATGAGGCTCTTTTATTAGAGCGTGATTCCTTGTTGGCACAGATCCGAGAGCTACAGCATATCATCAGGACTACAGATGTTGATCGTGGTGTGAGGGAGCTTCGAGAGGAGATTCATGTGACACGCAGGATTCTTGAGGCTAGGCTACACGGTGCTACATTACCTGGTCGAGGCCCTGATGCACTTATGGGATGGGCTAGTGAGGTGATGGAGGACTTTGAGAGGCTGGGAGGACCAGAGTTTCCTTGGAGTTAGATCCAGAGATGGAGATGCTGATCAGTGCTGTTGTGGTTGTTTAGTATGTACAGTAGTGTGTAGTATGTATCAGTAGACTTTTAGGTTGTATTTATAGACTAGATCTGCTGACTAGTGAGTAGGTTTGTTGTACCCTTTTGCTTTTACTTCTGAAGCGTCTTTACGCTTGTACTACCTAAAAATTTGGATCAATATATATCAGTACCTTTTCCTTTCCAGCATTGTCATTTACATTACTATACCTGTTTTACTTTACTTTATTCATTGTACCAGTTATACCCCTGTGATACCATATACCCTATTCCCTTAACTGTTTATATTCTGTAAAGAAGCATGCAATTTACTTAGTTCAACTGTTTTCAAAAAGAGATATTTATGTTTTACAAAACTTTTCTTTTATGCAAAGGATTTGATATAAAAGCTAAATAAGTTGTTTGATTCTTTACAGAAAATGTCTCCCAGAAGAAATACCCGCACCAACACCCAGAATGAAGAAACCAACAACAACAATAACAACCAAGATGATACCAACCAGAATGCAAACCCAGGACCCATAGACCCAGCAATAGCCCAGATTCTCCAAATCTTGGCCCAACAAACAATTCACTTGACTCAACAACAACAAAGACAGACTAATCCCCAGGTAACTTTCAAAAATTTTCAGGCGGTAAACCCACCGGAATTCAAGGGTTCCTTAGATCCGATTGAAGCGAATGTTTGGTTAAAGGAAATAGAGAAGTCGTTTACTTTAGTTAAAGTAAAGGAAGAACAAAAGGTGGAGTTTGCAAGTTATTATTTGAAGAATGAGGCCACCTATTGGTGGGAGACTGTGAAGACATTGGAAGGTACATATGTTATTACTTGAGGGAGGTTTAAGGAATTGTTTTTAGAAAAATATTTTCCCCATTTTGTTCAGGATCAGATGGTGCTGAAGTTTTTAGAGTTAAAGCAAGGAAATATGTCGGTAGCTGATTATGAAAGTAAGTTTGAAGAATTGTCAAGGTATGTACCGTCATATGTAGATACTGACGGTAAGAAGGCTAAGAGATTCCAGCAAGGTCTGAAGCCATGGATCAGAGGGAAGGTAGCCATCTTTGAATTGGATACCTATGCAGGAGTTGTACAAAAGGCCATGATTACAGAGACAGAGAGCGAGATGTCACAGAAGGAAAAGGAAAGGAAGAAGAGGAAGTTTGAAGGGAATAAAGGTCAGACACAACCAGGGAAGTTTCCAAATTTTAAGAAGGGCAAGTTTCAGCCAGGGAAAAATTTTAATTTCAGAAAGAAAAATACAGGAGACGGAGGTTAAAACAACCGTCCAGTCAATGTGAATCAGCTGAATTAGTTGAGGTTAACTTTTTCAGATTGTCAGGTATGTGGGAAAAAACATGGAGGAGTCTGTAATAAGTTGAATGTGGTTTCTTTCAAGTGTAATCAGAAAGGGCACTATTCGAGGGAGTGCCGCAATCAGCCAGCAAACAAGGATCAGCCTATCCGGAATCCAGCGGTTAAGGTTCCAGCTATTGGATTTACATGCTTTAAATGTGGAAAGCCAGGACATATAGCCAGGGATTGCAAGACACCAGCTCCAGTCAGTAATGCATTTAGAATTATGGGATCTACTCCAGCAGTAAATGAGACTCCAAGGGCTAGAGTTTTTGATATGTCTGTGAAGAACGCTATCCAGGATACTGATGTCGTGGCAGGTACGCTTAATGTGAATTCCTTATGTGCCAAAGTGTTAATAGATTCGGAAGCAACTCGATCGTTTATTTCTCAAGAGTTTGTTAGTAAGTTAAATTGTCCAATTGAGTATTTAAATGAAATAATGACTGTGGAATTAGCAAATCAAGAACGTATATCTGTTAATCAAGTTTGTGGGAATTGTGAGATTGAGATTTCTGGTAATACGTTTTGTGTAGATTTGATACCATTTAAGCTAGGAGAGTTTGACGTTATCTTAGGAATGGATTGGTTATCTAAGCACGATGCCCAGATAGATTGTCGAAATAAGAAGGTAATGGTGAAGACGCCAAATGAGAGATAGTAACGTTTAAGGGCCAGAAGCAAGTAAAGAAGTTTTTAACAATGATTCAAGCTAATAAGTTACTACGGCAAGGATGCGAGCATTTCGTTGCTTATGTGATTGATCGAAGTCAGGAGCCAGCAAAATTTGAAGATATTCCAGTAGTCAATGAATTTCCAGACTTGTTTCCCGATAAGTTACCAGGACTTTCTCCAGAAAGAGAAATTGAGTTTACAATCGACTTAGCACCTGAAACGGAACCGGTATCCAAGGCCCCGTACAGAATGGCGCCCACTGAGATGAAGGAACTAGCAAAGAAATTACAAGAGTTGTTAGAGAAAAGAGTAATCAGACCAAGTGTATCCCCGTGGGGTGCACCGGTACTATTTGTCAAGAAGAAGGATGGAAGCATGAGACTGTGCATCGACTATCGGGAGCTCAATAAGCTTACAATCAAGAACAAGTATCCGTTACCCAGAATTGATGATTTGTTTGACCAATTAAAAGGAGCCAAGTACTTCTCCAAGATCGATTTGAGATCGGGATATCATCAACTAAAGATTAAGCCAGAGGATATACCAAAGACAGCTTTCAGAACAAGGTATGGATATTTTGAATTTTTAGTGATGTCTTTTGGATTGACCAATGCCCCGGCAGCATTCATGGACCTGATGAACAGAATTTTCAAGGAATACTTGGACAAGTTTGTTATTTTGTTTATAGATGATATTTTAATTTATTCAAAGACAGAAGAGGATCATGCAGAACATTTAAGAATAGCTTTGGAGATTTTAAGGAAAAAGAAGTTATATGCTAAATTCTCAAAGTGTGAGTTTTAGCTACAGGAAATTCAGTTCTTTGGACACATAGTTAGTAATGAAGGGATCAAAGTGGACCCAGCGAAGATTGAAGCAATTACAAATTGGGAAAGATCGAGAACACCAACAGAGGTAAGAAGTTTCTTGGGATTAGCGAGATATTATCGCCGATTTGTTTTAAAATTTCTCAAGGATTGCAACACCATTGACAAAGCTTACACGGAAGAATGAAAAGTTTATATGGAACGATAAATGTGAAGAAAGTTTTCAGGAATTGAAGCGAAGATTAATCACGACACCTATTTTGTCACTTCCAGATGACGAAGAGAATTTTGTAATCTATAGCGATGCTTCCCATAAAGGACTCGGATGTGTTCTAATGCAGCACGATAAGGTTATTGCGTGTGCGTCAAGGCAATTGAAACCGTACGAACAGAAGTATCCTACCCATGATTTGGAGCTAGCAGCTATAGTATTCGCTTTGAAGATTTGGAGACATTATTTATATGGAGAAAAATGTGAGATTTATACGGATCACAAAAGCTTGAAGTACATATTCACGCAGAACGAGCTTAATATGAGACAGAGAAGATGGTTAGAGTTGATCAAGGATTACGACTGCACGATTGACTATCATCCCGGTAAAGCAAATGTTATGGCGGACGCGTTAAGTCGGAAAGAAAAGTTGAATATGTTATCAGTACCCGAAGAGATATACAAGGAATTTCAGAAATTGGAATTGGATATTAGAGTTTGCAAGCCTGATGAAGCAAAAGTGTATAGTATGACTTTCCAGCCGGAGTTGTTAGAAAAGATAAGAAAGTGTCAATAAGAGATAATGGATCAGGACATTAATCGTTTGGTAGGAGAGGAATTGTGCATGCAAAAGAAAGATCAAGGTATTCTTAGGTTTTCTTCTAGAATTTGGATTCTACCAGTAATGGAGTTGAAGAATGAAATTTTACAGGAAGCTCATAATTCAAGGTATTCAATCCATCCAGGAAGTACCAAGATGTACAGAGATTTAAAGGAAAATTATTGGTGGCCCGATATGAAGAGGGAAATTGCAAAATGGGTTAGCAAATATTATATTTGTCAGAAAGTTAAAGCAGAGCATCAAAGACCAAGTGAATTATTACAGCCATTAGAGATTCCAGAGTGGAAGTGGGAGCATATTGCCATGGATTTCATAGTCGGATTACCACGAACGAAAGCTAATCATGATGCCATTTGGGTTGTAGTGGACAGACTTACCAAGTCAGCTCATTTTCTGCCTATAAATGAAAGATTTTCACTAGACAAGTTAGTCCATATGTACCTGAAAGAAATCATAGTTCGTCATGGAGTCCCTGTGTCTATCGTATCCGGTCGAGATCTAAGATTTAATTCAAGATTTTGGAAGAGTTTTCAAGAATGTTAGTGAACGAGACTGAATATGAGCACGGCTTACCATCCACAGACGGACGGCCAGAGTGAAAGAACAATCCAGACAATCGAAGGCATGTTACGTGTTTGTGCCATTGATTTCAAAGGAAGTTGGGACGAGCATTTACGCTTGGCAGATTTTTCTTACAACAACAGTTATCATGCCAGTATTGGGATGCCACCCTATGAAGTTCTTTATGGACGCAAATGTCGATCTCTCGTATATTGGGATGAAGTAGGAGAACGCAAAATACTTGGACCTGAATTGGTTCAACAGACAAAGGAAGTTATTGAAGTTATCCAGAAGAGATTGATAGCAGCACAAGACCGTCAAAGGAAATATGCAGATCAATCAAGGAAAGATATAGAATTCGAAGAAGGAAAACTGGTATTACTGAAAGTATCGCCGTGGAAAGGATTGACACGATTTGGAAAGAAAGGAAAACTGAGCCCAGGATATGTCGGACCTTTTGAGATTTTAAAGCGCGTTGGCAAAGTAGCTTACGAGTTGGCGTTACCTCCGCACATGGAGCACATTCACAATGTTTTTCACGTATCGATGCTTAAGAAGTATAATCCAGACTTCAGGCATGTAATCGAATACGAGCCAATAGAGCTTCAAGCAGATTTGTCATATGTAGAGAGTCCGATAGAGATTCTAGAGAGAAGAGAGAAAGTGTTAAGAAATAAAGTGGTAAAGTTAGTAAGGGTATTGTGGAGAAACCCAAAGGTTGAAGAGTCAACCTGGGAGTTAGAAAGTGACATGAGAGAAAAGTACCCTCATTTATTTTCTTAGGAGATTCTGAGGACAGAATCCTTTTAAGGGGTGGAGGATGTAATATCTGGCATATATCGTGTAATTTTTTTTGCTAATAAATAAATATTATGCATGTTCAGTATTTATTCTGTGAATTAATTGTTAAGTGGTATATGTATTTTGATGTTATTAATTGAGTATTTTAATTTTTATATGTCCAAAATAAAATATAGATAATTGTCATATCTTTCTATTTATTTTTATGTTGATTTATGATTCTATAGGAAATACATGGATTTTATAAATTCTTTTTCCGAGTATTTGTAAACTATTTTATACAATCGGGAACCAACCGACGTCACCCATTTTTACGTTTTTATAACCGGAAACTCTTTCGAGAACTCCTTCCTAACCCAATTGCAATATTCCGAGCATTTTCCATGTTTTGACTTTTTCGATCTGGCTTACGGTTTGTCCTGCGCGGGTCCCGACGCAATATTTTCTATACATTATTCGTTTCAGTAAATCAATAAAACTCGTATTTTCGATAAACGAGATCTTTTTATTAAACTATTACAATTATCACCTCGTAATACGTGTAACCAGGCACTGAGACCAAGACCGCAATACAAATTGTACTGATTTGGATAATTACCCCGAAAACCGGTACCGTTTGGATCTGTTTTTATAAATAAACATACCATTTTATATCCGGAATGATCCAACGGGATACTAATTTTCCTTAACTATAAATAGCCTTTACCATATTTTATTTTGTACCGAAAATCATTTGCAAACAGTAATTATATAATTTTACAGAGAAAATACATATATTTATAAAACCTACCGAGAACAAACATCAATTTCAAGGTGTTATCGGAATCCGTTGGTGAAGCTCAAGTACTCAAATCAAAGCTCTTGAAATATACTATCAGAATCTGTGCTTCATATCACTGCAGAATCAAAGGTTTATTTTATATATTTTTATTTATTTTCGAATTATTTTGATTAAAATTATGACTTCTTGTTCGAATGATTATTTTAATGATTTGATGATTGCATGTTGTAGAGCTTGTTTTCCTGATGATTTTCATATGTCATATGACTGATTTGGAGTTCAATAACATGTTCAAAATTGGGTTTAATCTTCGAATTTTAAAATTAGGGTTTATAACCCGTATGAATGTTCTTAATTGAAATTTTGGGCTTTTTGTTCTAGGGGTTATTAGGTGTTGAAATATAGTGGGTTGTGTTCCTTATGAAATTTGCAATCGATTGGTGTATAGCTCGTTAAGAGAGGATCCCTGAATCGAAGGGAGTTGTGTTTTTAAGTTTACGTCGAGCTCGCCGAAAACCGGTGAACTTCTCGTCCAATTTCCGGCCAACTCAGGGATAGGTTTTGTGTTTTGATGGTATGGTTGTGTTCCTGGTGTGGTGTAGATATGATCTGGAGGTGGTGGTGGCCTGAGCATCCCTGGATTATCTTCTCCGGCGAGACAAGGGTGTTTTCCGGCGAACCCTTGTCAAATTACAGTTTAGTACCTGAACTTTTGGGGACGATGCATGTAACACTCCCAAATCCGGGGTCGGGGATCCGGGTTGTCACGAGTTCCATTTCCCTTAATAACACACAATCTTAATAATTAATCAACTACTCTGTACTGTGACCCCACAATAAACACACACACCACACGTTATAGTCTCAGAGATGAACATCCAAAAATAATCACAAGTCGTTTTATTCCACAATTATCTGCCAATACACCTTAAAAGGTTTTCTGAATAAATTTACATTTTCTTTGCCATTATTACAATTCATAAATATACATAATCTGATACATCTAAAGTTGAAAGCCTAGCCTATTGGTAGTTACTACCTCAGCTACAGCGACATCAACGCCTATAGGAAACTGCGGAACGTTTCCTATCCGCTCGCGAATTGGGAGCTTGGTCCTGTTCATCTTGCCTATCTGATGTTGTGTGATGAAAGAAGAAAGCAAGGGTGAGCAGCAAGCCCACCAAAATAATATTTATAATAACTTACAATATATGAGCATTCTCATAGTACTCAAGAAAGTCTTGGTTAAGAAGAAATGAACCAAGTTGATATCTTAATGCGATGAAGTCACAAAATATTCAGTATATATATATATACTTTTCAAAATATTGGAAGTCCTCTTCCATGCATAATACACACAGAGTTCCAGTGTATAACTGTATAAAAATACCGTTGCAAGGTGATCTCATATATCTAACCTTGTCTCAACGTTTTTCTGAAAATCTTTGTCATGCATAAGATAATCATTTACTAGATATAAGTTTAAAAGATGAAGTTACAAGATACTCCAATATACTTATATCTTTTCCAAATACTACTTGAACTACCACCGTTCAAGTTATAATTAGTTCAAAAGTTCATCACATAGATGAGACTACAAGATAATACTTGAATAGATTCAATCTTTGAAATATTATTGAATGAAATAAAGTTACGAGATACTTCATTAAGTCCCGATATATATATACACCTATATATATCTCTCATACATTTCCTGAAAACCTCTGTCATGTAAAATATGAACAGAGTTGCAATATCCAATGAATTTGGAAAGAAAAGAAATTTTGGCATAAACCTGATATCTTGCTGATCAGGCAAAGATACCAATAAGTAAACTTTTCTACTAGTAGATGGACGAATTCCCCACTGGTCATCACCCTGGTCGCAATAGGACCTTATGCTGGACTGCCACTCAGCCACTTATGCATTTGATGGACTCCCACTGAGCCACTTACACTATCATGGACGCCCACTGAGCCCATGTTGCTTATGTCGACTCGATAGATGGACTTACTTCCCGAACGTTGGGTAAGTAATCAATTCATTTACCAAAACTGCAACCTTGTTGCGAATATAAAATACACCATAGAGCCGGATCCCTCAGGTTTTGAGCGAGTATTTAAATCCCCTTTTTAAAAGGAAGATCTTAAATATAAAAATGAGTTTTGGGATCCGCTCTAACTTTTAAAAATCATTTTGAAGACTCGAAAACACTTTAAAGAGTGTTTGGAGTAATGCTGATTTAATGAAGTAAATCAGTCCCAATATATTTAGAAAATGTCTGAATATTATTTAAATAATAATCCCATAAAGAATAATCTTTATACAAATAATTGAAGTAGAAATTGTAAGACTTATACTTGAAATGAGTATTAAATAACCAAAGATATACTTATACAAAAGTACTATCTTTATTTGAATAATCGAAAATAAGTTTGATTATCGAAATATTATTCTTTAATAAAATAAAGAATATTATTAAATAATAAGCGGAGTCATAATACCTCGAATGAATATTATAAATAATATTCATTAAATAAAATAAACGGAGTCATACATCCTCCAATGAATATCCAATTAATAATCATTAAATATAATAAACAGAGTCATAAGTCCTCGAATGAATATTCAAATAATATTCATTAAATAAAATAAAGTTATCGAATAAACCTTATTTGATTAATAGTTTGGAAAACTATAACCATATATATATAAACATATATATATATATAAAAAATCTACTCGGGATCCTCGACTCCCGGTTTTAGAAAATGTTTTCACCTTTGGGTCCCTATATTAAGGGTATATGCAAATTACCGTTATTCTCTAGCATAGGTATTATCAACTGAACCAACAGATATATATGGCAAGAATACGAAATAGGCATCCATATGTACCATATCACATGCTACAATATATCGCAAGAATTTGCTAATATAACCATCATGCATCTATTACAAGATAATGCATATACAAGTGTATACATCACAACAACAGTATAACGGGTAGAAAACTTGCCTGAGCGACTGGGGGTTACGAATGGCTCGGGACGAGTCTGGTAACCTATAAACAACAAGTAAGTTGGAATTAAACCAAAGTCACTTGTAAATCTATACATTAACCAACTTAGACTCTAACGCTCGCTTTGCGCTTACTGATTCTCTTAAGTCACTCGAGTACCCTTGGCTCCACCATTTTTAATAAATTAACCATTACGAGTTTTAAGGCGATTCTTTCGCAAGTGTCTTAACAACTGCCTATTACACCTTACATAAATGTTTCATACTTCAATTAGTACTTTAAGGTCTTTAACCTATGTTTCAAAGTAAGGCGAGGGGTAAGGGTTCGTTCGCGAAACGTCGTTACTTAAAACGGCCGTTTCTCCTAAACCGTTCATCGGAATCAAACAAACCACATATCAAAACGAAGCTCGTAACATGAACTATCTAAAAATGGCAATGGTCAAAACCTAGCAGTGAGTTCAAGGGTTCTGATGTTAAGAACAAAAACAGTCTACGGTAAATCGGGCATTACGACGGTTATGTTTACGCGTTTCCCAAATTTAAACCATTCCAAAACAACCACCAATCAATCCCAATTCACAACCCAATCAAAACTCCATCCATCCTACATCATAACAGCCCCAAAAACTCCACATTAACAATTTATACTTATTCCCCACATGAACTAAAAGCTTTACTTAGGTTCCTTAACTAATTATCAAGATTTACAACCCCAAAAATACCACAAAACCAACTAATCTCTACAAACTCAACCAAACTTTAAACAATCAAGCAGCATGCTTCACATATGCTATATCAATCATATTCATTCCTAATTACTCAAAACTAAAGCTAGGGTTTGGAGTTTATACCTTCCTTGGAGAGTGGAGAATCAAGAGAATGGCTTGGAATCACCCTTAAAGTCCTTATCCAAGCTTAAACTAAACAAAACTTCAAGAACAAAAATTTTAGTTCTTGAAAAACACTATTCACCATCTTCTTCCATGATTTATTGGAAGAGATTGTGAAGGAATTAGAAGCTTAAACTCATGGGATAGCTATATCTATGTATAAGGAACCTTAGATAATTACCTCATGATTTAACAAAGCTTGGATCTTGGTTTTGGATTTTTCTTTCCTTTGAAAATGGCAAAAGCCAAGAGCTAGGAAGAAGGAAATGAAAAGTTTGTGTTTTTTTGGTGAAAATGAAATGTTTGGCTTGGTTGGTTGATTATTGATTTGTTTTGTTTTTGGTTAATTACCTAATTAACCTTGATTTTTTGTGGTTATAATTCAACCACACTTCCTTCCCTCCTATGTCATGCTTATGTCATCTTGTGGTGTCATCCTTCCCTCGTTGTCCTCTTCCCATTGGTTGGATGACAGCATCCCCTCTAATCTCTTTGATTAACTTCCTAATTGTTTGCCTAATGACCGCTGATCTGTTATACGGTTCGCTTAACTTTCGTTTTCGTTTATCGTTTGAGGGATCATACCCGGGATCTTATTACTTGGGTTTCCTTAACCTTTCTCAATACATTATATTCCTTTTATGATCCTCTCTTATAATCCTTTAATTTAAATCCTTTTTATCCTGTTACCTTATACTCAATTCTTTCCGTATCTAGTGGATTTCCGGGAAAGATCAAAGTGTTCGGAATTGGATTCTGACGATCTTTACATACACTTATATACCACATAGAGTACCAATAATATCCCAGAAGACCAATAACAGAACCCCTACATAGTGTGACATGAAAAGTTTTCTCATTCGGCAAAACACTATTCATAAGGGTTTCAAAAATTTCCAAAAAAATTGGGGTTATTACAATGCAGTTTGGTCCCTGAAGTTTCAGAATTTGCAAAAATAACCTACCTATTTATAAATTATTTAAAAATCATATTTTCTATTTATTTTATTATAAAAAATCATTTTTAAATTCTGAAAATTCCAAAAATTATTATTTTAATTCAAAAAATTATTTTTAATTCAAAAATAAATCTGAATTAATTAGTTAATTAATTTTAGTTAATAATTAATTGATTAATTAGTCAATTAATTCAAAATTTAATTGATTAATTGATTTAACTAATTATTAATTGATTTTAATTAATTATTTAATTAGATTTAACTATTTAAAAATGATTTAAAAATTCCGAAAAATAGTTTCGAGCTTTAAAATATTACTGTTATGGATTAAAACTAGTATATATAATTGCTGTATTTAGTACTAAGGAGCGTGAGCTTCAAGGCTCGATTTTGACTGTTCTTGTGTTTCGTGACTCAATCTGCCTTAACAAGATGCCTACGTACCTTGCTGATTGCCAAGGATCAAGTCAAAAACGTAGTTCTGATCTGTGGGGTGAGACCCCTTATATAGATGTTGGGAGTCCTTGAATTGGACTTAGTATAGGAGACTTAATGGGCAAGTCTCATAATTAGAATGGACTTTGGAGTCCTAGATAGTAGGAAACTGATTCCTTATCCTTTTAGGTCCCCTTGAGGCTAATCTATAAGGATTTATATCCTTATCGGGACTCTTCTCTATAGCTGATTTTTCCCTTATTAATTAATTACAAAATTAATTAATAATCAGGGCTTTTGGGCCTTCTTTAATCCATCAGGCCTGATCTGGTCCATCAGGCTTAACCTTTCCGGTCTGAGTATCATATATCTTTTTATTGGGCCTAGCAGCTCATACCTTGTAGTATTTAATTATACTATCATAATTTATTTATCCCTATCATTTGCCCCCCAACTTTTGGGAAACATTGATTAGGTTTCGCAGAAGTTAAATCTATTCGTTCCCTTACAGGGTTTCGTTTTTGCGTAAAGTGTGGAGCGACCTACACATTTACAATGAATCTTCCTTTTATTCAGGAATTATCTTAATTTCCAGGAATTTTTCCCTAATTTTCTGGGATTTTCCCTAATTTTCTGGATTTTTCCCTAATTTTCTGGAATTTATCCTTAATTTCTGGATTTTTCCCTAATTTCCTGGGATTTATCCTTAATTTCTGGATTTTTCCCTAGTTTCCTGGGATTTATCCTTAATTTCTGGATTTTTCCCTAATTTTCTGGGATTTATCCTTTATTTTCTGGATTTTTCCCTTAATTTTCTGGGATTTATCCTTAATTTCTGGATTTTTCCCTAATTTTCTGGGATTTATCCTTTATTTTCTGGATTTTTCCCTTAATTTTCTGGGATTTATCCTTAATTTCTGGATTTTTCCCTAATTTTCTGGGATTTATCCTTTATTTTCTGGATTTATTCCTTATTCCTGAAAATATTAGTATTTTTCAGAAATTATTTAAGGAATTTCCTTATTTTTCTGTAATTTTCCAGGAATTTTTCCCTCCCTTTTTCTTCTTTTTTCTTACTTTTCTCTCTTCTTTTTTTTTTATACCGATTTCGACCAGGAATCCATTCGACCAGGATCCTGGTCGAATTAACCTTCATATTGCCCTGGTCGACAGGATTTCGGGTAGGATGGTTTCGATCAGGAATCCTGGTCGAATTTCGGCCAGGATTTTTCCCCTTTTTTTTATTTCAAGCAGAATTTTTCGACCAGGATTTCATTTCGGTCAGGATTTCATGCTTTTTGACCGAATTAGCCATCTTTTGTTGCCCAGGTCGACGTAAATTCGGGCAGGGTCCATTCGATCAGGATTTTACTTTGCTTCCTGGTCGACTGGGTCAGAAAACGTTCTGGCATTCTGGTTGAATGAAATAGTTATTTCCCCTTTTCGACCAGGAATTTCTGGTCAGGATCCTTCTCTTGACCGAAATAGCCCCTTTTTCAGCCTTGGTCGAAGGAAAATCGACCTCAATGCAATCGACTAGGATCTTGGTGCAGGTTCTGATCGAATTGGGTCAGGCTCCCCCTTTTTTTGTTTTTTTTTTATATTCTTTTGCCTTGAAGTTGGGACATACATCTGGGGTGGACTCTCTTGGGTCCTTGATTTGGGCCTGGATTTCTTGGGCCACCCTATTAATGGGTCTTCATCCAGGGCCCATTTCTTAAATCTGGGATTTTGTCTGTCAACTAATTGGGCCCTCTTTCTGGGCTTTCTTGGACTGGGCCTTTATCATGCTTTAATATCCAAAGCCCATTCAAACTTGGGTTGGGCTTTAACTCTAAAGCCTGACTTTCAGAATATTCTGGAATTTCTATATCATTCCAGATTTTTCCATATTTTTCTAAGATTTTTCTAAAATAATCTGGAACGTTCCAGATCCTTCCATTTTTGGGCCCATATGGGCTCTTTTGAGGCCCAAATCCCCTTCTTCTTGGCTATAAAAAGGTGGGATGAGAGTGTGATTCCTCACACCTCTCATTTCACTTCTCCACTCATCCTACAAATTTCTCCCTCTTCTCTTCCTTTAGTTTTTTTTTGGCCACTCCTCCCTTCAAGACTTTCAGGTTTTCTAGGCTTTACTAATGGCTGACAAGAATTCCGAGAGAGCGGCGAAGATTGCCTCGGCTTCAAAACGAGGTAAGGATATCGAGATCCGTTCTTCGTACATGTCTTTAATCGATATGATTAACACTAGGGGGGATGAATATCCCTCTACTGCACATCTCGATTCTTTTAATCATTGTAACACTTGGCACAACATTGATTTCAATAAACTAAATGCTCGTTATAACGTCCTTCCTCCTTTTAAATTAGTTCTAGTCTCTGGTGGTGACCGTACTTGCCATTGGAGACCCGACACTCTCTTCATTTACACAGATGCCCTTAATGCTGGGCTTAGGTTTCCTTTTCATCCTTTTATTCCTCATCTTTTGGCTGATTTACAAATCAACCCGTGTCAGCTTCCTCCAAATGCCTGGAGGAACATTTTATGTTTTATGGTTTGTTGTCTTAGGGAGGGCTTTCCTCTTTCTGTAGCTGTTTTTAGGAAGGTCTTTCAGTGTTATAATAGTTCTTCCAATATCTGTGGCTGGGTCTATGTCAAGCAAAGGCCCAAAAGCAAACATATCTTTAACAGTGCCTCTATTCCTGATAATAATCAAAATTGGAGGAATAGTTTCGTTGGGTTACGTTGGGAGAATGGTAACTGGGGCACACTTTTTCGATCTTCCTTCGGGAAGGTCAGTGATGGTAGCCTCAAATCCAATCACTTAACTCCTGAAGAAACTATTATTTATAATGGGCTTACTCAGGATGATGGCACCACCACCAGCTGGACTCTCTTAGAGGAGTTTTCCCTGATTCATGTGGGACTATCCTCTGTTTCTCAACAGGGTATTTTTCTTCCCTTCTCAATTTTACTTCATTTCATGCATTATTAACATCACTTATTTTGTCCTTTGCTTTATTTCAGCTGCTAAGGAGATTAACGAGGAAAATGTTCCTTTGGTTGAGGAGACAGCTAGGATGAAGAAAGCTCGGCTCGCAGGCCTAGACACCCGGGGAAAGGCCACGGAGCCTATCTTTTTGAAGAAGCACAAAGAGCCTATAGGGGAGGCTTCAACTGAAGGAGCTGGAGGCCATGGTGCTCCTATCACTGCTGCTGCCCCTACTGCTGCTGCCACAGGCGCCTTTCAGCCTCTCTGGGGATTCCGCCGAGGGGACACCGTAATTGGTTCCACGAAACATGCTTGGGATTGGTCCTACCATAGCGTGACTCCCAAGGACTTTACTGATGTGGTGGCCACCCCTGATCTTGAGAGGATTAAGCTCATGGGAGCTCAGTCTCTGGCTTCGGTATGCCTTCTCTTTTTTGAACTTATTTTTCGTTCTTGTAGCATTTTCTTGCCTTATACTTTGTTAATTGCTTTGTTTCAGTCTAACGCCTACTTTCAAGGCGCTGTGAGGCAAGCCGAATCATGGAAGCGGGCTTCTGATAAGGCCGATAATGCCCTCAGGAGGCAACAGAAGAAGTATGATACCCTGGAGAAGAAGCTCAAGCGCAAGGAGGAAGAACTCGGAGAGTCTAACGCCGAGCTGGTGGTACTTCGGGCGGAGAAGGATAAAGCTATAGACAACTATCTGGACTCGGAGGAGTTTGCCCAATCCATGAGGATTAGGGATGATTCAGTCTTTCCCGGGTTTTTTAGGACTGGTTGGGACACGGCCCTTGGGACCGTGAACGAGGCTTGTCCTGATATTAACCCGGCGGACTACATCTGCCCTGATGACGAGGCTTTGCTACAGAGGTTTCGTACCCGAGTAGTTGTCTCGGATCATGTTTCTCAGGATCCACTCCTTCCTCCTCCCGAGTCTTCTTCCAGACCTGCTGAGGATGACAGCTCTTCCTCCTCCTCCGAGATGATAGAGACATCCAGCGAGAGTGGAGAGGACGATGATATGGATGCCGAGGGCACCTCAGCTTCTTAGAGCTTTTTCAGCCCTGCGTGGCTTGTCTTATTTTCGAGACTTTTTTTTTTATCAAATTTCTTGTAATATTTATCTGATCTTATTTTATCACCTTTTATGCTTGCATCCATGCATTTGGTTTTTATTCGTTAGGCCACAAACATACTTTGAAGAATTCATGAATTTCATAAAATTGTCTGGGATTCGTCCCTTACACAAGTCTTAATAAACTTCGTAATAAAACTAAAACATATAAATCCTAAGCAAGCAAAGCTTCAAGGTGCTTTTCAACCTACTCGCCATCCTGACGAGTGAGAATCGTATCCGGCTGCCCTATTCATGGTAAAGCTTCAGGTTTTGTGCATGCCAAGTTCTCGGGACTTCAAAACCATCCATAGTCTCTAGCTTGTAGGTTCCTCTACCTTGAACACTCTTGACTCTGTACGGTCCTTCCCAATTCGGGGCAAGCTTCCCTTTTTGTCCTACACCAGATGCTTCTATCTTCCTCAAGACTAGATCGCCTTGTTTAAAAAACCTTTCTTTGACCCTTAGGTTATAGTAGAATGAAGCCTTTTTCTGATATTCTACTATCTTTGCATGTGCCCTATCTCGCACTTCATCGATCAGATCCAGGGCTAACCTTTGCCCTTCCTCATTTTCCTCTGCATTGAAAGCCTGAATCCTTGGAGAGGAATGTGATATCTCTACTGGAACTACTGCTTCTGCCCCATATGCCAACATGAAGGGAGTTGCTCCTGTCGTGACTCTACAGGTAGTCCTGTAGGCCCATAATATTGGAAGTATCTCATCTACCCAATTATTTCTTGACTTCTCGATCCTCTTCTTTAGTCCATCCAGGATTATCCGATTTGCTA
The DNA here is from genome assembly GCF_009905375.1 of Apium graveolens. NCBI lineage: Eukaryota > Viridiplantae > Streptophyta > Magnoliopsida > Apiales > Apiaceae > Apium > Apium graveolens. The sequence continues at coordinate 302,034,610 of NC_133648.1, read as the reverse complement.
CCTCTGCTTGCCCATTGGCTTGCGGGTGAGCCACAGAGGTGAATCGTAACTCAATTTCATTTTCTTCACAATACTTCTTGAATTCCTCATTGTTGAATTGTGTTACATTGTCAGTGACGAGGATACGGGGAATTCCATATCGGCACATAATGTTTTCCCACAGGAATTGTGCAACCTGCTTAGTAGTGATTTTGGCCAAGGGTTTGGCTTCGATCCACTTGGTGAAATAATCAATGGCTACAATCAGAAATTTCCTTTGTGCCGTTGCCATAGGAAAAGGCCCTAGAATATCCATTCCCACATGGCAAAGGGAATAGGCGAGTTGATAGAGGTCAGCATCTCGGGGGGTTGTCTAAGCGATCACACTTCTTCACATATTCTTTGGCATCAGCCATCATTTCTAGCCAATAGAAGCCTAAACGAGTTATCTTATGAGCCAAGGCCCTGCCCCCCAAGTGTTGTCCACAAATACCTTCATGCACTTCTTCAAGAGCCAAGCGTGCCTCATCGGGCCTGAGACACCTCAAGTAGGGAACCACGAAAGATCTTTTGTAAAGAATCCCATCTATCAAAGAGTACCTTAGTGCCCGAACAGTTAACTTCCGTGCTTTAGTTGCATCGCTTGGCAACCAACCGGTCTGAATGTGAGCCTTGATGGGATCAATCCATGACATCCCCAAGCCTATGGGAGCCACTAGCTTAACATCTATCCTTCGTGTCTTCAAAACACGGAAGTACACACTTCCTAAACTTTCTTCAATCTCAGATGAAGCAAACTTCGATAACGCATCTGCCTTAACATTTTCTTCCCTTGGAATGTGTTCAACATGGCATTCATTAAATTGGGTCATCACAGCCCTTACTAGGCGTACATACTTAGCCATCGTATCATCCCTTGCCTCAAATTCTCCCTTTACCTGGGATATGATCAGCTTTGAGTCTCCACGGACCTTTAAGTTTTTGACTCTAAGTGTCCCAGCTAGACCAAGGCCAGCTATCAGAGCTTCATATTCTGCCTCATTATTTGTGGTTGGAAAGTCTAGCTTCATAGCATACTCAATCAAGAACCCATCAGGGCTTTGCAAAACCAACCCTGCTCCACTGGAGTTTGTTTTTGATGCTCCATCAAAATAGAGAACCCAATATTCTTTCTCATCCTTCTCTTTGCCCCCATTATCGACTCCCTTGTCTTGAGGTATGGCATCTTCTTCCTGCCCCCCAACTTCTTGGTTGGGTATAGTACATTCCACCATGAAGTCAGCTAGTGCCTGAGCTTTTATTTCCGTACGTGGCTTATACTTGAGATCAAACTCTCCCAGCTCTATTGCCCACTTAATCAATCTCCCACTTGCCTTGGGACTGTGGATGATATTTCTCAGGGGCTGATTTGTTAGCACCTCAATCTGGTGAGCCTGAAAATAAGGACGCAGTTTTCTCGAAGCCATTACCAAGGCTAAAGCAAATTTCTCAATAGCTGAATAATTCAACTCAGCACCATGCAGAATTTTGCTGACATAGTATACGGGTTTCTGGACTTTCAGTTCCTCCTTAACCAACACCGCGCTCAAGGCGCTCTCTGAAACAGCCAAGTACAAGAATAAAACTTCATTTAGAACTGGCTTGGCCAACAACGGGGCCTGGGCCATATACTTCTTTAACTCTTCAAATGCCTTCTGGTTTTCCTCACTCCATACAAAGTCTTTGATGCTCTTTAGCGACTTGAAGAATGACAAACACTTGTCCCCCGACTTGGAGATGAATCGTCCTAGCGCAGCAACCCTTCCTGTAAGCTTCTGAACATCCTTTACAGTTTTTGGTGGTTCCATGTCCAGGATCACCTTTATTTTATCCGGGTTAGCCTCAATTCCCCTCTTTGAGACCATCAATCCCAAGAATTTTCCAGATCCTACTCCGAAAGCACACTTCGTTGGATTCAACATCATCTTGTGGTACCTTAGGACCTCAAAAGCTTCCCTCAAATGGGTTATATGATCAGTCTTTACTAGATTCTTGACTAGCATGTCATCAACATAGACTTCCATAGTCTTCCCAATAAGATCCTTAAAAATTTTATTCACCAACCTCTGATAGGTGGCTCCTGCATTCTTGAGACCAAACGCCATAACAAGATAACAATAAACACCAAAGTCAGTGATAAATGATACCTTTGGAATGTCATCTTTATGCATTTTGATCTGATTGTATCCGCTAAATCCATCTATGAAACTCAGCATCTCATGTCCAGCAGTGGCATCAATCAAAGTATCAATTCTAGGCAGCGGGAAACAGTCTTTGGGGCATGCATCATTCAGATTAGTGAAGTCTATACACATCCTCCACTTTCCATTAGCCTTCTTCACCATTACAGGGTTTGTTAACCACTCCGGAAATTGAATCTCCTCAATGAAACCAGCCTCTAAGAGCTTTTCTACTTCCTGTTTTATAGCCTCTTATCTTTCTGGGGCAAAATTTCTTTTCTTTTGTTTCACTGTCTTCCGGCTTGGATCCACGTTTAGCTTGTGAGTAATTAACTCCGGGTCTATGCCTGGCATATCAGCTGCTGACCATGCAAACACATCACTATTTTCTTGCAAAAATTTCACTAACTTCCCTCTAAGGGGCTCCTCTAATGTGGCTCCAATGAAAGTCATCCTCTCAGGATTCTTGGGGTCTAAAGGAACCGAAACCAATTCTTCTGCTGGCCTTCCTCTATTCTCATCATTTTCTCGAACATCCATATCTTCAATAGGAAGAACCTGCCCCCCGACTCCATCTGCCCTCAAAGAGGCCACATAACAGCTTCTAGCCATTTTTTGATCTCCTCTCTCTTCTCCAATCCCGTTTCGGGTGGGAAACTTCATGACTGAATGGTAGGAAGAGGGGACTGCCTTGAAGGCATGTATCCCTGTTCTCCCCATGATAGCATTATAAGTTGAACTAGCCTTTACCACCACGAAATCCAGCATCTGCGTTGCTTGCCTTGGCTCCGTACCTATGGTGGTTGGGAATTTGATTATCCCTTCCACAAGACATTCTACTCCAGCAAATCCATATATCGGCATGTCGGTTGGTGTCAACTGGGAGTCGTTATACCCCATCCTTAGAAAGGTGTCGTGGAGCAAGATATCCACAGAAGCACCATTATCCACAAGGACCCTCTTAACCGGGCTATTTCCTATTATCGGTGTTATGACGAGCGGGTCGTCATGGAGAAACTTCACGCCCTCTAGGTCGGAATCATCAAAAGCCAATGTTACTTCTGTCCTGGCCCTCTTCGGGGCTTCGCCAACAATATGCATAACCTCCCTGGTGTATGCCTTTCTGGAATTTTTGGACAATCCAGCAGCAGTTGGACCTCCAAAGATCGTGTTTATCACAGGTCCTCGAGGGCGTCGTGGTCCTCCAAAAATTGCATTTATAACCGGCCCTCTAGGTTGGGGATTCCGCCCCTGATCGTCTTGGTCCCTCCTACGATCTTCAAAGTTCTTCCTTCCATTATTGTTTCTGTCCCCTCCATCTCTAGTATACTTGTTCAACCTTCCTTTTCGAATCAAAAACTCAATTTCATCTTTCAATTGTCTACACTCATCGGTGTCATGGCCAACATCCTTGTGAAACCTGCAATACTTGCTCTTATCTAGCTTGGCGGGATCAGCCTTCAAGGGCTTAGGCCAGCGAATATCTCTATCTTTCTCAATCTCCATCAAAATATGACTTCTAGGAGCACTCAGCTTAGTGTATTCAGTGAACTTTTGCCCAGGTCCTCCCTTCTTGGGGGTTGAATCAGGGTTTTGTTCGGTTCTAGGATATTTGTCCTTAGCGATATACTCCAAATCAGTTTTTCGTTTCTTGCCTCCAGTGGGCTCATTACTTACTACGGTCTTCCTCATGCTTTCTTCAACCTTGATATACTTCCCCGCCCTCTCTTGTTATAGTGCTATCATGGCTACCTTATCATCAAGGTCTGGGACTTTTAAAGCCTCCTTTGTAAAATGATTCAGGTAATCCCTCAAGGATTCCTTAGCTCCCTGCACAAGACTCATAAGAGATGCTGAACTTTTCTCATGGACTCTTCCACTGATGAATTGCTTAATAAAAGCCTGACTTAATTCTCTGAACGATCCAATAGAATTTGGGGGTAGGCGACTGTACCATCTTTGAGCCATACCCGACAGGGTTTGAGGGAAGGCCCGACACTTTATAGCATCATTCACGGGTTGCAGCAGCAGTGCATTAGAGAATGTCCTAACATGATTAGCGGGGTCTCCCGTGCCATCATAGGCTTTGATAGTGGGCATCTTGAATTTCCTTGAGATATGGGCATTCATTATCTCTTCTGTGAAGGGTGGAGTTGGATCATCAGGATCTCCAAGGGGAAGGAGATTGCTTGGATCAGTTCTTGGGACAGCAGCCCTTCTTCTTACCGGACCATCCAGGTCTATGATAGGAGGAGGATTTCTCCCCCTAGGAGGTATGTGGGGTCTGGTGGCCTGGTGAGCCTCCAAATCACGCCTCAGCCTTTGGATTTCAGCCTCATGAGCCCTGATCCTTTCCTGCACTTCTTGGGGATTCGCCCCTGGGGTGCTTTGGGGGCGTTGCCTTCCATCGGCCATTGGCTCTTTTCCAGGACGCCTCCTTCTCGGGGCCACTTCATCATCCGAAGATTCGGAGTCTCTCTCAGTGTATGGACCAGAAAATTCCCGATCCTCAGGGATAGGACCCAAACCTCGTATATAGGGGGGCGACCGCCCTCGTGCTTCGCTTCACCCAGCATATCCGCTTCCTCCAACCTCAGGGTGAAGGGGCATCCCATAAGGGGGGTTAGTAGTAACAATAGTTGAATATTCATACCCGACGGGTCGAGAATTCACAGGTATATGTATTTGTTGAACTTGAGGATTCGTACCTTGAATCGGGGGAGTTGTCCCTTGTAGCTGGGGTTGAGTTGCCCCTGTCTGGGCTTCCTCCTGAGTAGATGCATAAGTTGAATGGGGAGGAACCTCCACGGTTGATGAAATCACCTGGGTTGTCTCTGATGGTGTTCCTTCCTCTAGAGCTCCAATTGTTCTCCATGTTCTCGCCATGGTTGTTGTTGTGGTTCCCACAGACGACGCCAAATGTTATGGATTAAAACTAGTATATATAATTACTGTATTTAGTACTAAGGAGCGTGAGCTTCAAGGCTCGATTTTGACTGTTCTTGTGTTTCGTGACTCAATCTGCCTTAACAAGATGCCTACGTACCTTGCTGATTGCCAAGGATCAAGTCAAAAACGTAGTTCTGATCTGTGGGGTGAGACCCCTTATATAGATGTTGGGAGTCCTTGAATTGGACTTAGTATAGGAGACTTGATGGGCAAGTCTCATAATTAGAATGGACTTTGGAGTCCTAGATAGTAGGAAACTGATTCCTTATCCTTTTAGGTCCCCTTGAGGCTAATCTATAAGGATTTATATCCTTATCGGGACTCTTCTCTATAGCTGATTTTTCCCTTATTAATTAATTACGAAATTAATTAATAATCAGGGCTTTTGGGCCTTCTTTAATCCATCAGGCCTGATCTGGTCCATCAGGCTTAACCTTTCCGGTCTGAGTATCATATATCTTTTTATTGGGCCTAGCAGCTCATACCTTGCAGTATTTAATTATACTATCATAATTTATTTATCCCTATCAATTACTTTAAATTGTTTTCAAGGCTCGATAATTATTAGAAAATTATTTTGAAGCCAGATGTGGCAAACCGAACCTTGTTTATTACTTTAAAATTTATCTAACAACCCATTTTAATTCTTAAAAATGTTTTAAAAATCATATTAAATACCCGAAAGCTTGTCTATGATCCCAGGCTCCTTTATAAATGATATATCATTGATTGTTTGACGTGTTACATGTTATATGTGACTTGTAGTTTGACTTTTTGTCTATATGTTCGATGTTTACTTGTTTATAGCGTAACTTTCAATCCGTTAGTCGGATTTGGGTAAAACGAAGGGTAGATAGAAGTATATACCGACAAGAATCGTATGAGTTGAATATTGATAGATGCTTATGATATGTGAGCAGAAGAGGCAAGGCTTAGGAAAGGAAAACAGATAGTCGAGGAGTAAGACGGTTGTGATTGGAAGTTAGTGCAGTATAGCAAGCTAGTACCAGGAACGTGTTCTGAACTTTCTCGAGATATATTATAGTTGATTGATAGTCCTGTTTTATATTGCAAGTGCTTTGAAGCACTGAACCCTGAACCTTGATTCCAGTTGTTGATCTTTGAGCCGTACACCTTATTCTTTCTGAACCATTGATTGTTGAATACCCGAGTACAAACCACAGATATACGATACTACCCCACAAATACATACAAACTAAATACCAACCACTGAATCAAATGACTTACATATTCAAACCATTGTACCCTATGCTTTGAAAAAACAAATCCTTGTAACCTTGAAATGTTGATTCCTTTGTTATCCAATTCTTTCATTACCTAACAGCCATTCTTTGAAATTGCTATATTGTTCCTTTATGAAGATCGAAACCATCTCATTATTGAACATACAATATTGTTTATGATTTTGTTTATTGCTTTACATTGATTATTCTGTTATTATGTTAGAATTGGATTGTTTTATAAAATTGTGGACCAGATTCGTGGTCAGACCAGATTGGTGGTCAAGTTAGGCTAATGTGTGACTTGGATCCAGTAATTAGAGCAGAGCTGTGTGCCTTGCTTGAGGTTAGTGCGTGACTGATCAGCAGCCTAACCTTGGTTTTTAAAATGAAAATATAATATCCAATTCTAAATCATTAATCATTGTTCATTTGATACCTTAACCTTTTTCATTTGATGATCATTATTCTCAGTCTTGTCATTGTGACTTGTTGAGCTAGTTAGCTCATTTGTGCGATGTTGTTTATGTTCTTTTCCAATTAAGAAGGAACCAGTTGGTAGCGAGGATCCCTAATCCAGTGCGAGAGCTAGGGGTCCAGGTTGATCGAGTTAAGCTAGCTGACAGCTTTTGAGATAGTTTAAATTTGTAAAAGTTTGTATTAATGTTTAATATTCAATTCTGATTTTTAATAGTTGGGATTTGGACGTTTGTAATATAAGTGTGTGTGTGGCTTGTGTACATACTTTAATCTGTTGCGGTCCATGGTAGTTGGTAAGTAGGGTCACTACATATTATTATTATCTTTATTATTGTTATAAGCAGGTTATAAATAAGGTGTGTGTGTGTGTGGACCCCAAAAATGTCCCGGGTATGGAGGGCAGCACATAGCTTGTTAATCTCAACATCTCACTATTTACATATATCCTTTTATGATTCTTGAGATTAAAATTTTGGTCTTCTGATAAGCTTAAGTGTTTTTGACAAACACTGATGAATTTGAATCGTCAAATCCCGACGATGTCAAATCCTGACAGATAAGAGGAACCAAACACTGATGACAGGTCAGCTTATTTTAATTTAGAATATTATTGAAAAAATGATTTCTGAATTATTTAATGCTGAAAAAGTTATTGTCTTCTTAATTACTGTTTAAAAGTAAATAAACTATTGAACAAAGTCATACAACGATTTACTACAAGAGCAGTGCATTCTTTGTTGCTGATTCCGCACATACCTCCACTAACTACTCCAATTTTCAGTAATTATCCTCTATCAGAAGTCTAATTCACCAAAGCTTCCTTCTCCAAGTGTGTTACATACAATTAAGCTTTGCAAACTTATTTTTGCACAAGAAACTCTGTGACACATATTATCATACACACAGCCTCACTGTTCATATCTAACGAACATCTTTCCTCAACACCTACAATCATCATGTCATCTTCTGAGCTTTCACCCCTCTTCAGTCGAACCACTATTATTTATGGTAACACTTTTGGAACCAACAACTACTTGGCTCCACTCACACATCAGCAGTTTCCTTAATCTTTCATGATATACAGGATTTCTTACTCCTATGTCCAATTGGATATGCTCTCACAAATCCTACTAAGGTATCATACAGGCTGTAATGCAGGTATGGGATACAACTCTAGTTAATGTAACAAATATTGGTTTCTCTTTTGAATTTAAGGGACACATGTATATGGTGGATGCTGATGTTCTTGTTCAAACACTAAGATTGCCTACATGTGATGGTGCTCCTGACAATTATACAACTGAGCAGCTGTTTGTTATGCTCAGAACTCTGAACTACAAAGGTGACATCACAACAAAGTTAAAGAGAGAATGGAATTTCTTCTTTGATTACATCAGCAGATGTTTCTTGAATAAGACAACTAATTTTGATGCTCTTCCCTCCAATTCTCTGAAAATTGGGTATTCTCTTCTCCATTCTGGTAAATTTGACTATGGTAACATAATTCTTCAATTCATAATTGCTAGGAGAACAGATGCATCAGGTGTCATAGGGTATACTAGATTTCTTCAACTGATTTTTAATTTTCTATGCCCTAATGTTGAATTTTATAATGGTGAATTGCTTCCTGTATTTCAAATTTCTGAGAAGACTATTATAGATCATATCAAAAGAGATGAAAATAATAAGTTTTCAGGACTTCCTTTCCTGCCTCAGGAGGTCAGGCAATATCTATTGAGAAATAGACCTACTCCTTCACAAGTGCTTGCAAATCCTGATGTTGGCACCTCTGTTTTAATTCCTGATGTTTTGGAACAAGACACTACCCATCTTGTTTATAACCCAAGCATTCCTTCTACCAAACAGAACTCCACTCCAGTTCCTAAATTAGCCTCCTCTGATGTTTCCCAAAAGACATAAGTTGTAATAAAGAAAAGGCTTGTTAAGAAATCTGTTCAATTTAAACAAAGAGCTCAACAACCCTCACTAAGTGAGAGTGAGAAGAAATAAGAATGTTTTCCAGTTTGAAAAAGAAGGCTGATCATGCAAGATGATTCTAACTCTGATGATCAGATGCAAATTGGGCCAAGAATGAAGACAAAGAAATTAACAGTAGAAATTCTTGATGACTCTGTTGACACAACTGGAAGTAAAGAGCCAACTACTGATGCTAGTGCTCTGAGCAAAAAGGTTCAAATGAATAAAGAAACTGCTGAGTCCAAGAACACTGGCAAGACTATGCAGAAAAGAAAAGCTGAAGATGTGGTTAGGTACATCAGAAAGAAGAAAAAGACTCAGTCCTCTGCTATTGATGTCAGTCCACAAGAACCTAAGTCTCAAAGGGACTTAGCAACTGAGGAACATCCAGTCCCACAAGGACCATCTTCTCAAAGGGAAGATGAAGACAAAGAGGCTGCAGAAATAATTGTTGATTTTGCTCAAGGTGATCTTCTTGCTGATTCTGAACAACTGTTGCAAGAAAAGAAGGCTCATCAGGATGTATTATCAAAGGTGGATGCAGTTAATAATGATCTTATGTTTGAGGAGAGTACACAAGAGCCTTCACCAATGATTGCTGAAGCAACTCAAATTCCTCCGGCCCCACAAGAACCACCAGTTCAAAGTACTGATGTTGGTCAAGTACATTCTCCTGACAAATCAAATACTGATCCTACAACAAATCCTGATGCTGACCAACTTTCCATTCAAGCAGCTCCTACTGATGATTCATTGTTGCTAGCTAGTTTATCAAAGCATCCTGATGCATTGTTTGTCCCTCCACTATCATCACTGCCACTTGAGGACTCACCTTCAGGATCTTATCAGAACCAGATAATTATTGCTAAGGATTCTCTAAAAGGCAAAGTAATTCTACCAAGCTTTGTAAATTCTTCTGAGGGTCTGTCTTGCTCTGATTCTGATGAAGACAGTGTTTCTGATGATCTTGACACAGCTCAACTGAAGACTGCTATTGATGCATCTAAGAAGTCCAATATTTGTTCTTCTTCACATTTCAATGTTGATCCCTCATATTACAATGCCGATGCTGAGCATTTTCGAAGGGCTGAATGGGATTTTGCATGGAGAGATGCACATACTTCTATCTCCTCAGTTGTTGGTATATAACATGTTCACATGGCATATGATGGACTTCAAAACCCTGACCTAAAATTACATCTCAAGGCTTCTACCATCTCTGTGAAAGGGATTCTCTCTGAACTTGGTGCTATGAAGACATCTCATACCACTTTACAAAACAAAATTGATGCTTTTATGGTTAATCCACTTACTTCAGCTGAACTCATTAGTGTGAAGAAAGATGTTAGAGTTGTGGTTCAATCTCAACAAAGCATGGATACTCAATTTTCTTTCTTGGAAGATAAAGTGTCTTCAATGGCTGATAAACTGGATGTTATATTTTCTCTTCTTTCAAATCCTGATGCCAAAAAGGGGGAGAATATAGCTGTCACAAAATGTACACCTAACTCTATTCAGTTGAAAGATAAAAATACTGATGATGATGGTGATAAGAATCTAGTTGCTAATGTTCAAATTGTTCCTGTTGCTCAACAACCTCAACATTCTAGAAAATCTTGTTCTGGACAAGAAAAGTCTACTGGTGCTCATGGAATTAAGCACAAGACTAATGCTGATGCCTGAAACTGGTGATGTTATAATCTCTAACTTAGCAGATGCTAAAGGATTATTCTTTCCTTACAGACACAAGGAAACAGGTGAAGAGATTGTTATGTATTACAAGGATAAGAGGTTTGAGCAAAAGAATGCCAGAAGTGCTCTTGGGTTGATAACTGAAGAATTTCCTGATTTAACAACTGAAGAAGTAGTTATGCAACCGAAGGATTTATTGGCTCAAATTGAAGCTGAAGCAAACACCTCTAAAGGAAGAGGAAAAAGAGGTGGAAGAACTACAAGAGCCAGAGGAAGAAGAGGAAGAGGAAGAATCTCTAATTCAAGTCGAGGTTCTGTAATTGATTCTGCATTTCTGAATGTTCTATTCAGAGAAGTTTTGTTCCTGTACAAGGAAATGATGTAAAAGAAGAAGCTGAGGATACTGAAGAATTGATTGTCCCCAGAAAGAAGAAATCAACTGCTGATATTGCTCAAGTTAAAGTAACTAATGCAAATGTGGCACTTGAAGCAGACACAAAATCCTGAGAAAAAGGCAGATCCTGATGCTGTGAATCTGAAAGATGAATTTGATATTGATGAGAAGAAAATCAAAGTATTTGATGAATCAATTCTTAATACGACAGTTGTCTCTCATGATTTATAGGCTGATGAACAAGAAAGAACTGACAGAAGGAGAGCTGATCAAGCGTGTAATATCTATGTGCAAAGAATTCTGAATTCAAGGAGAGAGCTATGGAAGAAATCAAAAGGGAAGATTCATGATTTATCTACGAAAAATGCTCCTCTCAGCAAGAAGGATAAAAGATGGAAAGATATCTATTCATTCAGTTATCCTTGAGGATTCAAGCACATTGAATTTGTGTCAGCATGACTTAGAGATTCTATTTCAGAACAGGAGGATATTGATAAGTCCATCGAGAAACCTTCTTGGGTGGAACATAATAAAAATCTAAAGCTTATCAAAATTCGTACTAGAGGGGGTATTGGTTATTTGGAAGTGGAGACTCTGAGATATAACTTGCTTGACACAGATACTCTGACTAACAGTCTTGGAGAGAGAATTACTCCTTCACGTCTTGAGAAAGTTGAAGCTGTGAAGATTATATATAGAAAGATAAATGATAATGATGTCAGAGAGGAGATTCTGTACTTCTTGAGAGATCGTAAGGTGAAAAGCTTTACATTACAGCAACTCTTGTTGAAGTCTGTGACAGAGTTGAAATATTCACTATCTTCTCAGAGTTGAGGACAAAGTCACCAAAAACTGGTCTTTTATGATACTTGAGAGTATTAGAAAAAGAGTCATGAGCAAAGAAGACAAATACAATGGTGAGTATGTTCCTTTGTATAGAACATACATTGGTCAAGAAATGAAGATGGAAAAGGGAGCTGCGGTTCTGAAAGTTTTTCTCAACAATCCTCAGTTATCTTTCAGTCCTGATCATGAAGATGTCAGTTTAAGCTTTATGTTAATTGGTGATCTTGAAATAATTAAGATTCAATTTCTAAATTAAGATCAGCCATTTATCAGCTTGGGGAAGATACTGAAGAGAAGAAAAATATGAAGAAAAAGCTTGTCAAAGTCCTTCAAGACGAGGAAGAAAGGTTAAGCAAATTTCTGGAAATGACTGTCAGTTATTTTAGGATACTGAAGTAAACCTTATTCCTTGTATATTTTGTAACTTGGTTTTGGCATCATTGAGAATGGAATTTATGCTTCATTACATTAAGCATAAATTGAGGGAGATTGTTACGCGATGATTCTCAATGATCGGGGGAAGCTCAGGATCTGGTTGTTCTAGATGTCGTCAGGATTTGATGTGCCATCAGGATTTTATGCTCATCAGTATCTGCAGAAACATCAGTATTTGAAGACAGTCTATTTTGAGGATTAAGTCTGTTCCTTATTTTGAGGGATGAATATCTGTTCGTTCTGAGTGATAGGATTTTTGTATATTCAGTCAGAGATATGTATCATTTTCTGTTAGTATTTGATAATGCATATTCTAGACTAATTTGTAGCAACTGTGTATTATATAAACACAGTTTAGGTCATCACATAGTGATTAACTCTAGCATTATACGACCTAGCAGCTCTCAAGAACATCAGTATTTCTTGAGAGAGTTTGTAACAGTCTTTATCAGAAATATAAAGAACTGTTATATTTTTATACTTGTTCGAAACGTTTATATAATTGTATCAAACCCCCTTAAACAATTATATCTTTACTGGGAAACACTCACCAATCTCACTTCCCTTCACACTCCCCTCTTGGCTTTTAGTGGATTTTACAACTAGTTTCTTTTGAAAGAAACTAGAGGGGGCTTTCTTTGATTTGAATTTGGAAACTGTTGGTTTGATGGCTTGGGTAGGCACCTGATAGGTCACTGTCACAGGTGCCATAACCATACTTGATTGCAAAGAAATAATAGGTTGTGAAGAAGTAGGGACAAAAATATTTACCTCACTTACCTGAGGTTGTTCCATGTTTGGCATGTACACAAGGGGAACATCCTTATGGTGATTTGTCCTATTTAAATCAACAATAACTCTTCTCTCTTGTACCCAACAAGCTAACTTGTTTGTTGGATTCTCAATTGAGAGGTTCTCAGAAACAAAATTAGCTATCATCATGAAGAATCTAGCATAATAAATATTCTTAGACCTCTTCTTAATATCCCCTAATTTACTCCCTAACTCATACATAACAGAAGTGCTGAAATTGAAGTACTTATCACTAAGAAGCATGTAATGCATGTGAACAAGTGAGTAAGATACAAAATCAAAATTGCTAATTTTGACAGAAAACACTTTGATAAATAAATCACACAGAAAACTCCATTCTTTTCTAAGACCCAATCTCCTAACATCACCTAATTTAGTGGCATCAAGAGCATAGCCCATAGAAACTAGCATATTACTCACATCAGTGTCTGTGTGTGAGGAAAGTGTATTATTTTCAGGCAATTTAAAGCATTTCTCAATAGCATTACAGTTAATACAGTGTTCATTACCTTTAAAAGTGAAGGTAATCATTTTATCCTTAGAGTTGAACACTGTTGTAGTCCAAATTTCCTCGACTACTTCACAATAGATCGTTGGAGATTTAAGCATGGCATAACTCAATTTGCAGTTTAGTATGAAGTTCATCATCTTGTGATAATCTTCAGAAGCCGGAATTTGCTTGTTCACCAGAGCCACAAAGTTGTTCTTTTCATAGATTAACCCGGTTGAGGATATGATTTTGACTACGGGTGTCATTTCTGTTATTGGAGTTAATTATAGAAAGAGAGTATTTGCTTTGGGAAGAAGAGAGTTAGAAAAATTGCTTGAGAATGATAAAAGTGAAAAATAGAAATGAAATTAGCTTTTATACTTACTCAGAAATTAACTGTCAAAAATTCAAAAGTAAATAAAGTAACCAATCAAATTAGCCCAAAATAGCCGTTTCAAAAATAAAGAAAACTGTCAAAATTCTAAGATTATCCGTTGAAATATACATACATGCTGTAAGTAAATTCGACGGATGATGCTTAAAATTAACGACTAAGATTGAGTGCAATTCTACGGATAATGATAAAAGTACCCAGAGTGGTAATTGATATTTTTACGGATAATAAAATTCAATGGATGTTCATTTTCAACGGATAATGAACATCCGCCGAGATAAAAATTTTGACTTAGCCAAAATTTTATCTTTGACATGAAATATCAACTTTTACTCTGCCTGCATTACAATTTGCTTAGACATCAATATAGATTAAGAGTAATTAAGCATACCTAACTCACTTATCAACCTAGTGAAGGTGGATTCATCAAGTGGCTTGGTAAAGATGTATGCAAGTTACTTCTCACTTGGAACAAAATGAAGTTCCACAGTACCATTCATAACATGATGTCTAATGAAGTGGTACTTGATGTCAATGTGCTTGGTCCTTGAATGTTGTATTGGATTTTCAGTAATTATAATGGCACTTGTGTTGTCACAGAATATAGGAATCCTATTCACATGTAGACCATAGTCCAACAGTTGATTTTTTATCCATAAAATTTGAGCAAAACAACTACCAGCAGCAATATATTCAGCTTCAGCTGTAGAATTAGAAACTGAATTTTGCTTTTTATTGAACAAGGATACCAGCTTATTTCCTAGAAATTGACAGGTTCCTGTTGTACTTTTTCTATCAATTTTATAACCTGCATAATCTGTATCTGAGTAGCTAGTTAGATCAAAACCAGAATCTCTAGGATACCAAATGCCAAGTTTTGGTGTTCTTTTGAGATATCTGAAAATTCTCTTAATAGCTATTAAATGAGATTCTTTAGGATCAGCCTGAAATCTAGCACAAAGACATGTAGCAAAAATTATATCTGGCCTACTGGCTGTTAAATATAGAAGTGAGCCAACCATGCCTCTATAACTTGAAATATCCACAGACTTTTCAGTAGTGTTTAATTCAAGTTTAGTTGCAGTGACCATGGGAGTTTTTGCAGATGTGCAATCCATTAAGTCAAAAATTTTCAAAAGATCATAAATGTATTTGGTTTGACTAATGAATATGCCATCACTAACGTGCTTAACTTATAAACCAAGAAAGTAAGTTAGTTCTCCAATCATGCTCATTTCATATTTACTTTGCATTAGTTTGACAAATTTTTACAAAGTTTTTCATTTGTAGAACCAAATATAATATCATCTGCATAAATTTGAACAAGTATACTAGAGCCATTAACATTTCTAAAGAATAGAGTTTTGTCAACAGTACCTCTTGTGAAGTGATTTTCTAAGAGAAACTTTGACAAAGTATCATACCAGGCTCTAGGTTTTTGCTTCAATCCATAAAGTGCTTTCAAGAGGTAGTAGACATATTCTGGGAAATTTCGGTCTTCAAAACCAGGAGGCTGACTGACATAGACTTCCTCCTCCAAGTTTCCATTTAGAATAGCACTTTTGACATCCATTTGATAGACCTTGAAATTGGCATGAGCTGCATAAGCTAAGAAAATTCTGATGGCTTCAATTCTTACAAAAGGAGCAAAGATTTCATCAAAATCAATTCATTCTTATTGACAGTAGCCCTTAGCAACCAATCTAGCTTTGTTCCTAACTATTATGCCAATTTCATCCATCTTGTTTCTGAATACCCACTTAGTATCAATAGGATTCTTTCCTTTAGGCTTAGGTACCAGCTTCCATACTTTATTCCTTTCAAATTACTTTAGCTCCTCCTGCATAGCTAAAACCCAATTAGGATCCAACAGAGGTTCCTCTACCTTTTTAGGCTCTTCCTGAGATAAAAAGCTGCTATATAGACATTCCTCTTAAGTTGCTTTCCCTGTCTGCACTCTTGAAGATGCATCACCAATGATCAGTTCAAATGGGTGATCTCTAGTCCATTTTCTCTGTTGTGGTAGATTAGCTCTAGATAAAGAGGCCTCATTGTTGTCTTGATTTGTGATAGAGTTTTGATTAGAAGAAACTCCCCCTAAGTTTGTGGATCTTTGACTTGTAGTTGGGGTCCTTTTTTATTGTGATCTGTATTGGCCCTCAATTTCTATTGATGGTTCAACGGATGTTAAGTTTTGCTTTCGACGGATGATACAGATTGTCTTTCAACAGATGATACACTTGGTATTTTGACGGATGTTGAGTTGTGTGCTTCATTGATTGTAGACTTTTCTGCATTGTTCTTAGATATTTGTTCTTGATCACTTTCATCATCACTCCCTTCATAAATCATCTCAACATTGTCAAATTTGAGGCTTTCATGGAAATCTCCATCTTACAGTCCTTTAATCTTTTTATCATCAAACACAACATGTACAGATTCCATAATAATGTTGGTTCTGAGATTGTAGATTCTATATGCTTTTCCAACTGCATATCCAACAAAAATGCCTTCATCTGCTTTGGTATTAAACTTCCCATGCTGATCAGTTTGATTCTTTAAGATATAGCATTTACAGCCAAAGACATGAAGAAAGTTTAGTGTTGGCTTCTTATTCTTGAACAATTGGTAGGGTGTCATGCATTTTGCTTGATTAACCAAAGAAATATTTTGAGTGTAGCATGCAGTATTTACAGCTTCAGCCCAAAAATATGTTGGTAATTTTGATTCTTCTAGCATTGTCCTTGCAGCTTCAATAAGAGATTTGTTTTTCCTTTCCACCACACCATTTTTTGTGGGGTTCTTGCTGCTGAAAATTCATGCATGATCTCATTCTCTTCACAAAGTGATCTCATCACAGAATTCTTGAACTCAGTTCCATTGTCACTCCTGATTTTTCTTACTTTGAAATCAGGGTGATTGTTGACTTGCCTTATGTGATAGATAATGACTTCACTAGCTTCATCTTTGGATTTTAGAAAATATGTCCAAGAGTACTTTGAGAAATCATCCATAATTACTAGGGAGTATCTTTTTCTTGAGATGGACAATATATTGACTGGTCCAAATAAATCCATGTGCAATAGTTGCAAAGGTTCTTCAATTATTGAATCAAGCTTTTTTCTGAATGATGCCCTGATTTGCTTTCCTTTCTGACATGAATCACACAGTCCATCCTTTGAGAATTCCACTTGAGGAATACCTCTTACCAAATATTTCCTGACTTGCTCATTCATAGTCTTGAAGTTAAGGTGGGACAGTTTTTGTGCCATAGCCAACTCTCATCTTGATTTGCCTTACTAAATAGACAAGTGACAGATTCTGCATTTGATGAGTTGAAATCAGCTAAGTACACATTCCCTTTTCTCACTCCAGTGAGAACCACTTTGTTGCTTCTCTTGTGGTCACAACACAGGCTTCAGAATTAAATGTTACTGAGTTTCCCTTGTCACAAAGCTGGATGATACTCAACAAATTATGCTTGAGTACATCCGCTAGGGAAACTTCTTCAATGATGACATTATCCTTTGAAATCAAGCCATATCCCACAGTATAACCCTTGCTGTCATCTCCAAAAGTGATACTTGAGCCAGCTCTCTCCTTGAACTCGGTGAGCAGGGTAGAATCTCCAGTCATGTGCCTTGAGCACCCACTATCCAAATACCAAAGATTCTTTCTGTTTCCCTGCACACAATAAAATCAAATCAAGTTAATTTTGGTACCCAAGTTTCCTTGGGTCCTGTTTTGTGAGCCTTTTTCTTAGGTTTTTTTGGCTTATCCTCATTTGACTTAGGCATTTGAAGTTAATCTTTAGTCAATTGAGTAGAGTCCTTAAAACCATTCATCATTGCAGAATTATCATACACATGGAGATTTACATGGAAAGGCATATTATGTGCAGACATGTATGGCATGCTAAATGGCATTTGTGGCATACTAAATGCAACATAGTAAGGATTTTGAGCAAATGGCATGTTAGCAAACTGTGCATTCAAATTATGTGCAGGCATAACATTTACAGGCATTGTAGGCATGCTGGGAAATGAAGGTGGTGCAGACATGGGAGCAGGCATAACAAGTTTATAATTAACAAACAAGTGATTAACACTATCACACTTAACACATATTTTTCTTGGTGCATATTTATCAGGTGTATAGTTGTTATGTTTGTTAATTCCTACTTTCCCATTTCTATTATTTTTCCTTTTAGAATCTACTTTTACTTCAATTTTCTCCAATCTGTCATTCAATTGCTTGATAAATAGATGCCCTACACTGACTCTCTTGTTCTTGTTCACTTGACTTGTTTCTCCTGGAACAAAGTTCTTAGAAACTAATCCATATTTCTCAATTAGATTAGCTAGTTTAGCTTTGCTAATAGGCTTTTTCTCACTCGACGGATGATCCTTTAGATCTTTCCACGGATGACATTCATCATTTGTCGAATCCACATCCGTAGAAAGTCCTTCTACCAAATTAAAATCTAGTTTCTCCTTGCTCTTTTTCCAGGCTTCATCACGGAAGGATTTCATACCTTGAACTTTAGTAATTTGAGCATGGACATCTCTAGATGATTCCCGTGCCTTAATTACTTCATGTTCTCGTTCAAGCTGCTTTCTTAAAATCTCCTCTTTCTTTAAGGATTCAGTTAGTTCATCTTTAGCAATCTTGCATTCTATCTTTAATTTTTTAAAATCAACAAATTGAGTAACTAGCACATTGTTTCTTTCACTTAAAAATAAATTGTTCTCTTTAAGTTTGGTGTTTTCTTTAGTGAGAGACTTGAGTGTGACACACATATGGTATAATTCAGTAGATATGTCATTTATAGCATCATTACACTCAGCTTTAGATAAATGTGCTAGATTAGTGGTGATTACCTGATTACTGGATGAACTGACCTCTATTTCATCTGATTTGGCCATAAGTGCTAGATTGACATAACTTGTATCTTCATCCTCATCTAATCCATCTGCAGCCCAGTCATTTTCTTGTGTGATGAAAGCCCTTTCCTTTTGTTTGAGCAACTCAAAGTATTTCTGTTTGTAATCAACAGACTCAAACTTCTTTTTTCCAGAATCAGACTTTCTGCATTCACTAGCAAAATGACTTGCCAAGCCACACTTGAAATACTTGAATTTAGAATTATCAACCATATTTCTTTTTGACTTGGATGCTCCAAAATTCTTCTTGAATTTGAGCTTGGCAAATCTCCTGGATAGAAAAGCAAGATGCTCATCTATGTCATCCATGTCATCTTGACTAAGATTGTCTTCATGTTCAGCTACTAGCCCTTTTCCCTTGCCTTTACAAACTCTAAGGTTTGGTGCAGATTCAGCAGCTTCAAACTTTGTCTCCTTCTCCTTTTCTTGCTCAGCAACTAATGCAATGGATCCTCCCTTCTTTCTTCCTTTCTCCAACTTCTCATCTTGCTCTATTTCAAGCCCATAGGTCTTTAGAATCCCATACAGTCTATCCAAGGTAAATTCTTTGTAATCTTGAGAATTTCTCAATGAGACTGTCATAGGCTTCCATTCCTTTGGTAGAGATCTAAGGAATTTGAGGTTTGAATCTTTTGTTTGATAGATCCTTCCATGCAGTTTTAGAGCATTCAATGTAATATCCGGGATATATCGTGTAATTATTTTTGCTATTAAATAATTATTATATGTGTTCAGTATATATTCTGTGAATTAATTGTTAAGTGTTATCTGTGTTTGGATATTTAAAAATAATATTAATTGAGTATTTTAATTTTTATATGTCCAAAATAAAATATAGATAATTGTCATATCTTCCTAATTATTTTTATGTTGATTTATGGATTTATAAGGATCATATGAAATTTATAAACTCTTTCTCCGAGTATTTAAAATCTATTTTATAAAAACGGGAACCAACCGACGTCATCCGTTGTTACGTTTTTGGAACCCGGAACTCTTCCGAGAACTCCTTCCTAACCTAATTGTAATATTCCGAGCATATTCCATGTTTCGACTTTTTCGATCCGGCGTACGGTTTGTTCTGCGCGGGTCCCGGCGCAACATTTTCGATACAATATTCGTTTCGGTAAATCAATAAAACCCGTATTTTCGATAAACGGGAGCTTTTTATTAAACTATCCCAATTATCACCTCGTAGTACGTGTAACCAAGCGCTGAGACCAAGACCGCAGTACAAATTGTACTGGTTTGGATAATTATCCCGAAAATCGATACCGTTTGGATCAGTTTTTATAAATAAACGTACCGTTTTATATCCGGAATGATCCAATGGGATACTAATTTTCCGTAATTATAAATAGCCTTTTCCCGTATTTTATTTCGTATCAAAATCATTTGCAGATAGTTAATTTTATAATTTTCAGAGAAAAACCCTAATTTCATAAACTGTTCTCAGAATCAAACAGCAAAACGAAGGCGTTACCGATATCTATTTTCAAAGCTCGAGTACTCAATCCAAAGGATTTGATGTGTTCTATCAGTTTCCGAGCTTCGTTTTACTGCAGAAATCAAGGTTTATTTTCTATATTTTTATTTATTTTCGGATTAATTTTATTAAAAATATGAATTTTTGTTCGGATGATTGTTTGTATGATTTGATGATTGCATGTTGTAGAGCTTGTTTTCCTGATGATTTTGATATATTATACGTCTGATTTGGAGTTCAATAACATGTTCCAATTTGAGTTTGATTTTCGAATTTTAAAATTAGGGTTTATAACCCGTATGAATGTTTTCACTTGAAATTTGGGGGGTTTTTGATTTAGGGGTTATTAGCTGTTGATTTATAGTGGGTTGTGTTCCTTATGAAATTTGCAATCGATTGGTAAATAGCTCGTTAACAGAGGATGTCTGAATCGAAGGGAGTTGTGTTTTTAAAATTTCTGATGTTCGCCGGAAACCGGCGATGTTCTTGGTCAATTTCCGGCCAAGTCTGGGGTTATTTGAATGATTTGATTGAATGAACAAGTTCCTAGTGTTGTGTAGAGTAAATCTGGAGGTGATGGTGGTGGGAGGATGCCGGAGGCGAGTTCTCCAGCCACCCCCGATTATTTTCCGGCGACCCCCTGGAAAATTACAGTTTAGTACCTGTAGTTTTGAAAACGATACAGTTTGGTACCCCAGGTTTCCAAAACTTACAAATTTAGGACCCCTGTTTACAATTTATTTAAAAATCATATTTTCTATTTATTTTTATTATAAAAATTCGATTTTAATTTCTTAAAATTCTAAAAAATTATTATTTTAATTCTGAAAATTATTTTTAATTCAAAAATAAATCTGAATTAATTAGTTAATTAATTTCAGTTAATTTTTAATTGATTAATTGGTCAATTAATTCAAAAATTAATTGATTAATTGATTTAATTAATTATTAATTGATTTTAATTAATTATTTAATTAGATTTAATTATTTAAAAATGATTTAAAAATTCCGAAAAATAGTTTCAAGCTTTAAAATATTATTCTAAATTATTTCCAAGGCTCGATAATTATTATAAAATTGTTTCGGAGCCAGAATTGGCCAACCGAACCTTGTTTGTTACCCCAAAATTGATCCAACGCCCCGTTTTAATTCCAAAAAATATTTTAAAAATCATTTTAAATATCAGAAAGCCTATTTATGACCTGAAACGTCTTTATAAATGATATGTCATTGAGTATGTGACGTATTATGTGTTATATGTGACATGTTGGTTGACTGTCGGTTTATATATTCGATGTTTACTGTTTATTGCGTAGCTTTCAATCCGTTAATCGGATTTGGGTGAAACGAAGGGTAGATAGAAGTATGTGTTAAATAGAATCATATGAGTTGAATATTGATAGATGCTTATGATATGTGAGCAGAAGAGGCAAGACGTAGGAAAGGGAAACAGGTAGTTGAGGAGTAAGACGGTTGAGATTGGAAGCGAGTGCAGTGTAGTAAGCTAATACCAGGCAAGTGTTCTGAACTTTCTCGAGATATTGTCGTGATTGATATTCCTGTTTTATATTGTAAGTGCTTTGAAGCACTGAACCCTAAACCTTGATTCCAGTTATTAATCTTGAGCTGTAACCTGATTCTTTCTAGACAAATGATTGTTGTATACCCAAACACGAACCTCAAGTATACGATACTACTCCACAAATACATACAACCCAAATATTAAATACTGAACCAGATTGCTTACACATTCAAACCTTTGTATTTTACGCTTTGAAAGACCAAATCCTTGAAATCCTGAAATATTGATTCATTGTTATCCAATTCTTTCATTACCTAGCATCCAAACTTTGAAAATACTCTTTTGATCCTTATGCAGATTAAAACCATTTCATTATGGAACATTAAATGTTGTTAGTGATTCTGGTTATTATTTATTATTTTTTATTCTGTTATTATGTTAGAATTGGATTGTATTTATAAAATTATGGACCAGATTCGTGGTCAGACCATATAATGGTCAAGTTAGGACAATGTGTGTCTTGGATCCAGTAGTTAGAACAGTACTGTGTGCTTTGCTCGGGGTTAGTGCGTGACTGATCAGCAGCCTAACCTTGATTTTTAACATGAAAATATAATATCCAATTCTAAATCATAATCCATTGTTCACTTGATATCATAACCATGTTCATCTGATGATCATTATTCTCAGTTTTGTCATTGTGACTTGCTGAGCTAGTTAGCTCATTTGTACGATATTGTTTCTGTTCTTTTCCAATTAAAAAGGAACCAGTTGGTACCGAGGATCCCCAGTCCAGCGCGAGAGCTAGGGGTTCAGGTTGATTGAGCTGAGCTAGTAGGCTTCTTTTAGGATAATTTAAGTCTGTAAAAGTTTGTAATAATATTTAATACTCAGTTTTGAGTTTGGAATAGTTGGGATTTGAACGTTTGTAATATAATAGTGTGTTTGGCTTGTGTGCATACTTTAACCTGTTGCGGTCCGTGGTGGTTGGTAAGTAGGGTCACTGCATATTATTATTATCTTTATTATTGTTATAAGCAGGTTATAAATAGGGTGTGTGTGGACCCCAAACTTCTGACCCGGGTTTGGAGGGCGCCACATTCAGTAATTTTTGAAATCTACTGAAAATGTCAGTGAGTGACTCACTTTCTTCACTATGAAAATGCTCATATTGTTGAATCAAGAGTTGCATTTTGTTCTCCCTTACCTGCTCAATTCCATCACATATAACTTGAATTGTGTCTCAGACATCCTTGGCAGTTTTGCAGTTTATGATGTTGTCAAACATGTCACCATCAACACCATTGAACAAAATGTTCATGGCCTTTTTATCCTTATGAACTTGTTCGATATCAGGATCAGACCATTCTGCTCTAGGCTTTGGGACAGATGGTTCATTTCCTGTAGCAGCTCTCATAGGGACATGTGGACCTTTCTCAATGCAGTCCCCATATGCTTCATCTTGAGAAAGGAGATGCAGGTGCATCTTCACCTTCCAATGGTGATAGTTGTCTTTGTCCAGAAATGGAATTTTTACTCCAACATCTTTTCTGCTCATCTTGTTAGTTGTTGTGATCTTTAAACTATTTGTTCTTCAAGAGCTTGCTCTGATACCAATTGTTATTCCCTAACAATCTAACAAAAAATTACAGAAGGGGGGTTAAATGTAATTCTAGCTACTTTTCAATTTTAAGAACAATTCTTCTACAAATAAATAAATGTGTTTGATTTAGCAATTGTGCTGAATGAAAGTATTGTAGAAATCAAAACACAAAATATTTAAATACAAGTACTTAAAAACTTTCTGGTGGATTGATTTTTCCACCAGAGATATATATTAAGTAGAGAACTCTGTGTTACAAAATTATGCAGAAATGTGCTACTAATCTTATTGTTACATAAACTACTCTTTCAACGGATGTTGAATTGATCATTCGTTGAAAGCTACAATTTCACTTAAATAAAATCTAATTATTTTGTTCAAGTTGTTATCAAGTACACAACATATTCCTAACAATGACATTTGGTTTAACAAACGCTGCAATGACGTTTATGGATCTTATGAATAGAGTATTTAAGGATTATCTTGATAAGTTTGTGATGGTGTAAATAGATGATACTTGGGTGTATTCTCGATGCAGGGAAGAACATGAGGAGCATTTGAAACTGACCTTACAAAAGCTAAAGGAACAGAAATTATATGCCAAGTTCAAGAAATGTGAGTTTTGGTCGGAGAAAGTAGCATTCCTAGGTATATATATATAGTATGAAGATAGGACATTTTAGTGGACCCCGTAAAAGTCGAAACAGTGAGCAAGTGGAAGAAATTTGAACAAACCAGCTGAGCTGAGAAAAGTTTGTGTAGCAATCATCAACGTGACTATTTATTGTGATACTAAAGACCATTTTTTCATATTATTTGAGCCATTTACCCCCATTTACCCCGAATTATAAGATTAAGTACCATTATTCTCCAAAAACTTGTTGGGTCATTCTTTTTGTATTTGACTTGCAACTCCAATTGATTAGCGTGCCAGATTGGCAACAGCAAAATAACATAAGCACCATCATGACAGAGCAATGGACGATTACTATATATAGAAACCCCTTCAATTAATTCACCTTCTCCTTTCTTCACATTATACACAGGTACTCCTCTCAACTTCATCCTCCCCCCTATTATGTTATACTTTCTATTTGTGTGTGTTTCTTTTTTCTTTTTTTTTGTGTTATGGATTATTCTTTGTTTATGCTCCCTCACATCTCTCATACTTACAATTTTTTTATCCTCTATTTACGATTGTAGTCTTCACTCTTTCAACCCCCTGTTTTTATTGAAAAAATGACAAAAATAACCCATTTTTGAAAAAATTTAACAAAAATAGTCATTCTGAAAAAAGTGGCCAATTTTGGCCGATTGAATACTCCACTGTCAGTTGGGTATACCAATTTATATAGGATACTCCACTGGTAGTTGGGTATTTCATATATGGGATACTCCACTGCCAGTTGGGTATCTTGTATAAAGTGGATACTCCACTGACACTTGGGTATCCCATCGGCTAAAGTTGGCCAACTTTTCAGAAATTGATTATTTTTGTCAATTTTATGTAAAAATAGGCTAAATTTGTCCTCCACCCGTTTTTATTCCTATTAAATACAATACAGTATATTTGGCTATGCGTTATTATTAGTAATTTACTTGTTAATCTTGTTCCTTTTATGGAATACTATCCGATTAACAATCTAAATGCTTAATACAAGATACCTACATTCATTATTTCGGTAGAATTTGCACCATCCATTCTTGCGGTTAATTATATGTTATTGTTAAGGACATGACTTCCATCTTCAAAATTATATGTTATTGTTAAGGACATGACTTCCATCTTCAAACTGTCACTTCATCAAAATCCTACTTTAGCTGTGCTTCTTTGTTGATGCAGTCACACACATGTATTTTGTCTAGATTCTTTTAAAACTATGATGCTATATTAGTCTGTTTTGAGTATCATTTAGACGACAAGCATGTGTTTTTTTCGAGAAATTTGCCTGTACGTTTTATGTCACGTTGCATTGACTTCGAACATGTACTTTCTTGGTACAAAAATGAGTGCTCTGTAGTGCCTTTTAGTTTCTGATACTTGGTTTTACAAGTAACGTCATAGTAAGATATCCAAATAAAACAATACAAGAGGCCTCAGTAAAGCATGTCCCATGCATATATGTAAGCACAAACCAGATTGACTGCTTATGATTTTAGGATACTACGAGTAAACAACAACTTTTATGGACTTGGCCTTGTCACAAAGAATCCTATACTGGATAACTCATGAATTCCATATTTAAGTGTTTTTTCTCCTTGAATGAAGAAATGTACGGAGCCAAGTTAACCTGCTTCATCTTGTGTGATAACATTTACTTGTGGAAATTAGAAGAATTGCTGACCACCACTTTTACTCTCACTTCAACATTCGTCACATTATATGCTTCTACTTTTAGGCATAAGTGCATAAAATTTGAGACATGTGAGGCATTAAATACTAAAATTCTACTGTGTTGCAGTCAAGCTTTTTTAACCCGTTTGTAGTCTTCATTGACATCTTCTTCTTGATCTTTGCTGGTTTACTTGGTAGCTCTGTTATTTTCTTTGCAAATAATTCTTTTTCTTGGTATTAAAGTTAATGATAAACAAAAGAAAGTGTACGGGACCCTACTACCACTTTTATTATCAGCAGTTCTATCAATGTACATCACATTTAATGGTCTGCGGACAAAGTGAGACATCTTTCAGGCTGTTACCCCTAGTTTCCGTGAGTTGGAAAATGTAAGGGCCGTCTTTGTGATGTTTAGAAACTTTTTTTGGTAATTTAAATACTCACACTCACATGCCTCCACTGAGGCTTCAACCCACGACATCTTATTCATAAGAGAGGAATATCCCACTAGGCAATAATACTAGAGATTGTAATCATTGGTTTTTATCATCACCGTGTTATTTACATGATATACATCTTTTTTTAAGAAATTCATACGGCTCAGTATTAATGTAGCCCTCAGTCGATTTTGACACCGAGTACAAGGAAAGGAGACTATTCTCTAACTCGTCAATGGAGATACATGCCTCCAAGATATACACAAAAGAGATGTTTAAGCGATTTCAAAAAGAGCTTCAAAAAAGTCAATCTTTTATTGTGAAAAGCATGAAAGGTTGTGGAGATTATCTTTCAAAGATGTATTTGGTAGAAAAGTCCACCTTGCCGGAGATTAATAGAAGGAATTTTTTCTTGAAGGTTTCCATCGACGGGAGTTATTCTTGTACATGTAAAAAATTTGAACATTCCGGGATGATTTGTAGACACATGATCCGTTACCTTAACAAGAAACAAAAGACGATGATACCGCCAGATCTTGTAACAATGAGGTGGACAATAAACGGAAACAAAGTTGCGGGACCTCTACCGTGTACCCCTCGGATGCTTGGTAATGTTGTAGAATCTCAAACGGCAAGATATAGTGGATTGTGTAAAGCTTTCCAAGGTTTGTCCGTTGTTGGTAGTTGCTCCGTTCCGCGGTACAATTATTTGATGAGCGTGATCAAGAGAGAAAAGGAGTATGTGATTAAGTCTTTTCCGGGAGAAGATAGAGAAAAAAAATAAATGAGGACTATGAAAGTGATGAAGAAGATGATCCGTTATTAGATCCCCCAAGGTCACAAACAAAAGGACGTCGAAAAGCGGGTAGATTCAAAAGTGGTATCGAGACGTCAAGTTCAAATAAACAATTTCGAAAGTGCAGTTTTTGTGGGGCGAGGGAAGAAGGCCATGATAGAAGAAATTGTCCCTCGAGATTATTAGGAAAAAAAGGAAAAAAATGACTGTAATTTCTTATCATGTACTTTGAAATATTAATGAATTTTAATTAAATATTTTCAATGTTGTTAATGTTAGTACTTGTTGCCATTATTAATAATCCCAAAAAAGAAGTGACTCCAAAAAGAAATTTGAAAAAAAAGTTATTTTTGATGATTTTTTTTTCCAAAATTGGGCAGAAAGTTTTCTGTAAAACAGAAAGAGTATTATATAAAAAATAAATCATTTGCAAGTGCAATGACCAATCTGTAAATTTATGCAAAACCCAGATTACCCCTGCAATGAAACATTGCGGCATCCGCAATGAAACATTGCGGGCGTAAACTGGGCTTTGCCGAATTTTGCAGATTGGTCACTGCACTTGCAAATGATTTATTTTTTATATAAAACTTTTTCTGTTTTACAGAAAACTTTCTGCCCAATTTTGGAAAAAAAAAATCTTCAAAAATAACTTTTTTTTTAAATTTTTTTTTGGAGTCACTTCTTTTTTTGGGATTATTAATAATGGCAACAAGTACTAACATTAACAACATTGAAAATATTTAATTAAAATTCATTAATATTTCAAAGTACATAATAACAAATTCGGCATGACCTCTTTGTTTTCAAGTTAAACTTTACGTGTAAAATAAAAAAATCGGCATGACCTATTTATTTTTAAGTCAACCAAAAACCTGTAAAATTTCAAACCAAACCAAACTAAACTTAAAAATGAATGGCCTTGACATGCCAACTATAAAAAAACCAAACCAAACCAAACTAAACTTAAAAATGAATGGCCTTGACATGTCAACTATAAAAAACCAAACCAAACCAAACTAAACTTAAAAATGAATGGCCTTGACATGCCAACTATAAACAAACTAAACCAAACCAAACTAAACTTAAAAAAAATGGCCTTGATATGCCAACTACAAACAAATCAACTAAAATAAATACATCTAACCAACCAAAATAAATACAACCAATCTAAATAAAATACAACCGAGCAAAATATGTACAACTAACTAAAGTAACTACAAGTCACTAATCAAATAACAAACTAGTGTCCCGCCTCTCTTTGTCGAATGCCCCACTCAGAAATGTGTCTAGCAACCCCTTTTGATAACTCGTGCGCCATCCGATAGTGAAAAGTCTGTACATCAACTTTAGGGTTCCACACAGCTGATGGCAAAGAGATCTCGTTGAGCATAGCGTCCGGGTACTTGGATACATATACACCACAATCATTGCCACCATCTTGCTTGGGTCGAGCATCAAGACCATGAACCCGGGTATATTTCAATGGAAATCGAGATGGATGCAAATAATTGAGCATATGTGGGATCAACTTTTCCTGCAAATAACGGGAAATGAACCTAACAAGTCATTATTTCATTATTAATCTATTTAAAACTACTGGTAGGGAATTAAAGAATGATATTTCACGGGAAATGAACCTAACAAGTCATTATTTAATTATTAATCTATTTAAAACTACTGGTAGAGAATTAAAAAATGATATTTCACGGGAAATGAACCTAACAAGTCATTATTTAATTATTAATCTATTTAAAACTACTGGTAGGGAATTAAAGAATGATATAGTTACCATAATGTAATACTGGAAGGGGTGAGCGATGTTCCTTGTTGTGTCTTTGTCGTCCCTAAGAGGATCAATGTTTAGCACTCTCATTTTGTTGAGATTAACAACAAACAAGAACCAATGAGAGCTATCACACGTGGGGAAAAATGCAAAGTCACAAAACTGAAGAGGCAAGCTACCCCCCCCCCCATTAGCATAATCTCTAAAGAACCTCTCCATTGACTTCTTGGCATCACCTTTTAGGGTACTCGGAGAAGCCTACAATTACAAGTCAAAGAATAGGTTAACGTTTATACAGCATAATTGATATCTGTTTATAGAAAAGCAGGTTGGAGCATTGGTATTTGTTTAATAGAGTACCTTCAAGTTAGGACAATACTCAAGTGCTATCGCCATGAAAAAGCTAGGAGCAATGAAATACCGCCTGGGCTTGAAACTTTCAGTTCTGGGAATTTTTTCCCATTTTTCCCAGAGTTTATCCTCTCTAAGTCTCAAGAGCTCACCATAGGCATTGAGAACATCATCCTCCACCCAAAACTATGGTCGCAAAGTTGTTACTTGGCTATGTGTAAGAGGATAAGTAATGCCCCGCTCACTGTGATCACGCCAAATGTAATCAACCTCTAAACTCCAGAAATGCCGATACAACCACCTCACTTTCCGATTTTTTAGTGGCCTTGTCATATCACCACGCCGCTTAGGACCACCTCGTTTCGCCGCATCCTCTGCCAAATCTTCAATTGAGTCCATCTACAAAATAAACAAAAACACAATTAGCATATTTGGAACTAGTTAATCTAAGGCCATTTACTTTAAAAAAGAGTTAAGAGTTATTACATCAAACATGTCCCGTAGCTCACTAGGAACAGAAGACTCGCCTATGCCCAAATGTACATATAGAGTGACAAGGGAGGAAGAGGCCTCTAAAGATTCTGGAGTAATAAGCATCTGCACTCCATAAATTAAGTACACATTTAACACTTAGTTTAATCCATTTATAACTAGTTGTAGGGAATTAATCCATTTTAATCCCATTTAGTTGACATAGTAGGGAACAAATAATACCTTTAGTGGAATAGGTTGAAATGTCATAGATCTGTGGAATTGTGTTGGAGTAGTATAATCAACCTGCAATTGGAAGCCGATACATAAACATATTCAACACACGAAGCTAAAATATTTTAGGTGCATAGAATGACAATATTTGTTAAATATTTGTACCTGAGGGGGAATGGATATAGGTGTCGGAGCAGTGGTGGGTGGAACATCAGCAGGAGATTGAACCTTAACCTGCAATTAGAAGCCGATACATAAACATATTCAACACTCGAAGCTAAAAATGTGTAAGTGCATAGGAGGACAATATTTGTTAAAGATTTGTACCTGAGAGGCAATGGATACAGGTGTAGGAGCAGTGGCGGGTGGAACATCACCAGTAGACTGAACCTCAACCTGCAATTACAAGCCAATACATAAACATTATTCAACACAGGAAGCTGTAAATATGTAAGTGCACAGGAGGATAATATTTATAAAATATTTGTACCTGGGGGGGAATAGATACATGTGTAGGAGCATGGGTGGCTGGAATATCACCAGTAGACTGAACCTCCTGCAATTACAGCCGACACAGACATATTAATTGAAGTTCTACGATGCATGAAATGAAAGCTTTTGTTAGAAATTTATACCTCACGTGGACGTTTAGGGGGGACAAGTACTGCGGTATCCTCCTCAGGACCACCAGTCTCATCCTGCCATTAATGTAAATTAAAGACACACGGGTCATTTACATTTTCAATAGACGAAATTAAAAAGATCACAAGTTCGTGAATGATAGTTATTAGTACCTCACGAGGACGCTTCTGAGAGATAGGGGGCGCTGTCTGTTGCGAGCTACTAGGAGCTGTATCATGAATGTCTACCTCACGTGCATCTCCAGCAGGAGGCTGACGCTCAACAAGAGGCTGTTGAATATCTTTCGGTCTGATGAAAGCGGGCCTACTATATCCAAGACCCTTCCACTCAGTCATTACCCGATCATAATGTGCGAGAAAATCGGGAATGACATCATAGAACCAGCTAGGAGGGCCGCGCATGTGGATCATGTATGTCATCTTCATAGCACTCTCTAACTACAAATAAATAACGATAATCTGTTATTCCTAATGAACTAACAATGAGATTTACAGAAGGGGGGTTGAATGTAAATCTCAAAACTTTTTCAAGTTTTGAGCAGTTTCAAGGGCTATGTGTTTAAGATAAACAAGTGTATGAATTGCTTTAAGCTAATACAGACAGATATATATTCAAACACTAATGTAAAGAACACAACAGACCTTAAAAACTTTTCTGGTGGATTGTTGTTCCACCAGAGATGGTATTTCAGAAAATCTGTGATTCAAGAAGTTGATCACAGCTGCGTCCTAGTACAAACTAGATAATTTTTCTCTCAAGATTTTTCTAAACAGCTCTGGAAAAATTCTTCTCTAATTACTAGCTGCTACTTGGTTTATATATCACCAAGTTTACAAGTGAAGACAAAGATAAAAAGTATAATAATAAAATAAGTTCTCCACTTGTTTCTTCTCCATTTTACTCCAGTGCATTGTTGACTATTTCCTCTTTATACTAGAGTAGAACGGCTGCTTTTTATGATGTTCCTGAATTAGGCTACCACATTTCAGTTGTCTCTGTCAACCCATGTGCCTCTGTTTGTAGGTACAACTACCACTTGTCAACTGCTATTTAACAGAACATCCGTTGAAGCCTTCATCCGTTGATGGCTTTATCCGTTGATGTGTTAGCAGTTAAAGCTCTATCCGTTGATGCACTCATCCGTTGAAGGATGTTATCCGTTGAAGCTTTAGAGACATCCGTTGAAGCTTTGTTTCTCATCCGTTGAAGGTCTTTAAGTTATCCGTTGACACCATTTCATTTATTCAAAATTACAAGGCATGAAATATTTACAATTGGCCTTCCTATCTGCATATCCTCTAGTAGTCAACATGACTTATAATTTCCCTCAATATTTAAGAATTATATCTCAAATTCAGAGACTGAAATGTGGTACAACACTAGACTTATTTCTAAGTAAAGCTACACCATCTACGGATAGCCAAAATGGTCTTATCCGTTGAGGCTACAAACACTAGATTTCTACTTAAGTGTTTTGTTAAACATATCATCAAACTAATACACATATATTCCTAACAATCTCCCCCTATTTATGTCTATAAGAATTGTAGACATAAATTCAAGGTTAACTTGATGATAACAAAACACTTAACAAATATATGAACTGAAACTAAGTAGAAATTTAAAAGTGCTGCAAAAGTGTATGTACTAGAAGGTAATTGAAGATTTACAGTATTTCCAAGGGTGCTCCTCTAGCCTGAGCAAATCATCTTTTTCTTCTTTGTTCCCTGGTTTTCTTTCCTAGCCCTTTGTCATTTTCCTCAATTTGGAGTTGGAGTTGTCTGAAGAATTCAGCTTCATCTTCATCACTGATATCCAACTTAGATTGCATTTCTTTGAGAGTTTCATTGCTGGCAATCTTGAGTTGGTCTTCAAGTCTGAAAAATCTTCTGACTCCTTTATCATCTCTGAATTCCATCAACCAATGAGGTGATTTGTGATTTGTAGTTCCCCTTTCTTGAATGAGTAAGGTTCTGGGCAAAGCATTGGGCTCCCTCCAAGTTTTCCTTATGTTGGCAATCTTGTTGAGAATTTCAGTCTTGGCAGTCCTGGTAAAGCCAGAATCCTTTTGTATGGCTGAAAAGACTCTGATCAAGGTAGAGTAGCCTTCATTCAGAATCCTGTAGAGAGGCCATGTTCTTTCCCCAGCTCCTTTGTATCTGAACACCAATCTCTCTGGTAGCTGTCTGTAGGCATCAATTTCCCTTACATCCTCCAGCTCATCCAGATAGAGTTCAATGTCTGAAATTTCTTTTATGTCACAGATGTGAACATAATCATCTTTAGAAATGGGTGGCTTAGGGTTAGGTTTATGTTTTTGAGTGAATTTCTTAGAGTTTAGGGGAGGTGTAGATTTGGATTTTCTTTTCTGTTTCTTTGGTAGTGGAAGAGTGGTTAAAAAGGTAGGTAAATTGATGGTGTCCCAATCAATAGGTTCCTCTTTTGGGATGATTGGTTCACCATGGATGTTTATAGTGGGATCAGCAATAAAGGGTTCAGGTATGGAAGGTAGAGATTTAGTTTCTTCAGTGTTGCCTTCACTCCTTCTATGTGCCTTGGCCTTTCTTCTGTTTCCCTTCTGCCATTCCTCTTTTTCCTCCATACTTTCACCAAATATACTCCCAAAAACCTCATCTAAGTTTGCAATCTTGTCTTCACCCCTGACTTCAATTTCTTTCTCATTTTCAACTAGACTTGACTTTAGCTTTTGTTCAAGCTTTGCTTGTGCTCTTTTGTCAGCCTTGAGTTTTTCAGCTTCTTTCTTTAACCTTTTGGTTTCTTCCCTCTTGGCTATTAAGAATTTGGGATGTCCTTGCATCACACATATGCTCTTTCCCTCTCTAAAGATAATAGCCATGTTTCTCCTTACTGCCTCATCCATGGTCTCCTTGTGTTTTATGATGCTAGCACCCAAAACTTTATCTTCATCAGGCTTTGGAAGAGGAAAGTCCACTTCTTCCATTTGAGCAAAGTCTAGAGGGTTCTTTGTGGAGTCCTTGCTGGATCTAGTGTTGGGCTTGAGAACCATAGGTTTTAGATTCTTGAAAGAAGTCTCTCCAACCTTATTTCTCCTTTCTGGCTTGTGCTCCATATTGATTGGTTCAACATTTGTGCTATGTTTCACAGATATTGATTTATCTTGTGTAGAGCCAAACAACTGTTGCAACCTTTCATCAATTCTCCTCCTTTGCTCTTTCACTTGAATTTCAGCTGCTGCTAGCTGGATTAAATCAATTCCATCAGGCTTTCCTTTGATTTGAATGATTGGAGAAGTAGTGATGGCAGGAACTAGCACTTTAGATATTTGGATTTTTGTAGATGGCTCTCCTTCCCCTTCCCTTTTACTCTCCCCCTTTTTGTTATCATCAAGGAGAGGGGTCAAGCCCTGTGCTTTTGCCAGCTGCATAAGTAGATTTGTTTGAGATTGTTGGTTGTGAAGAATGGTGGCCACAGAATCTTCAATAACTTGAACTCTGTCTTCCAATTTGGCCAGCCTCTTTTCAGTATGTGATTCCTTTTTCAATCTCAACAAAATGTCCTGCATTGTACCATAGGGCATGACTGAATCCAATTTTTCAGAATTGTAGGATTTCAAGTCAGCAATATCCTTTCTGAGTTCATCCACACTCAGATTCTGTCTTACTTGCTGCAACTTCATGAGATGCAGTGAGTCCAAGTGAGCTGTAAGGATAGCCTTTGTACCTGCATGAGAAGTTTTATGAATGGCCTGTTGGATAGTACTGATTTGTTTGACTAAGGAGACATTGAATTGCCCTGTTGTATACTCCTTTGTTAAGGCCCATTCAGGTAGATTTGGAATAGAACTAGGGCCTTCATCTCCCCCTAAGTTCATGCTTCCATCAGAAGAAACAAAGTCATCATCATCAGAATTTACTCCAAATTCTTCAGATGACTCACCAGCTTTTGAAGGCATCTTGTTAATAGCAGCTTTGTCCCTTTGAAGAGATGCTGTTGTATGTACTAGATGTAGTGTCTTTTCTGCCTCCACATTGCCCTGTGCAGCCAATAATTGATAGGCTGAAACAGGATGAGTAAAAGTGTCAGCATCCAAGGAAATGTTATCAATTACAGCTTTGTAATGTTGCTGAAATTGTCTTTCCTTTTCAGCATCATTCACAATCATTGACTCACTAGCAATGGCTGGATCCATCCTTATATCTGCTGTACCTGCTTTTCTCTCATTTTCTCTATGTTCTTGCATCAGGGGCTCCCCCTGGCTCACACAACTCACTCCCTCACCTTCACCTACTAAGGTGGTACTCCTCTCACTTACTTTTGCCATGCTGGAAAAAATAGCATGCATATTTGAGCTCTCAATCTCTCCTTTTGCCTGGGAGCAACCCAGCCTCTCACTCAAATTGTCACTCCCAACCCTCAGTCCTAGAAGTGATTGTACAGTAATCAAGTCTTCTACACTTGGAATTGTTTCAGTTGTGTGTGTAGAGACTATCAACGGATGCGGAATAGCCGTTGAAGGTGAAACTGATGGTATCAACGGATAACTGCTGTTAAGCTTATCCGTTGAAGAACAACCACTTGTCAACGGATGAGTGATATCCGTTGAAGAAGGAAAAGAAGTTGAAATTGAAAGTGATATAACTGTTGAATCTGTGTAGATTGATATGAGTTTTGGTGACACAGATCCTTCAATTACATCTGAAAGAATTTGCGGGTGATCCAACAAATCATCTAAAAGATGATGATCACCTGTATTTGAGTGGGGCTCCTCCCTGAGTTGTAAAGAGGGAGAATCAGGAATTGATGGGAATAACATATCCACATCTAGAGATGGTGAAGAAGTGTGTGGTGATTGATGTGTGTTAATTGTGAGAGAATGGGGCGGTGACTCCACATTTGTTGGAGCCACATCAAACTGAGTTTGAGAAGGCATAGATACAGATGGATGTATCTGTGCAGTGTGTGCACCCTGTGTAGAAGATTGAGTTCTGGCTCTCTTTCTTCTAATAAAGGCTTTTGTTGGTGAGTGTTTGGCTTTATTGTCCCTCCCTCGTTTGTTCTGTGTTCCTGGTTGGGAACTATTTTCAATAGTTACATCCTTTTGGGAGGATGCAGCTAGGGATATGCTAGTAACCCTTTCAACCACCACAGCTTTTTGAGAAACTGTGGCTTGGCTAGCTTGGGAAGCACTTATCTCTCCTTCCTTATCCTGGGGGTTTCTTTGATGTTCACCCCTCCCCTCACCACTCACACCCTGTTCACTCCCCTCAGGGTTAATGGTAGATGTTACAACTGTTGTCTTTTGAGAAACAACAGAGGTAGTTTTCTTTGTCTTTGATTTTGAAAGTTTAGTTTTGGTGACCTTGGTCGGAATCTGTTGGGGCATTGTCACAGATTCCATGGCCACACTAGAAGATAAAGAAATAGAGGGGTTGAAAGAAGTAGGAGTTGTAGAAGCAATTACCTCACTTACCTGAGGTGCATTCATGATTGGTAAATATACCAATGGCACACTGCTGTTGAGATCCATTCTCAATAAATCTGCAAGAACTCTTTTCTCTTGTGCCCAGCACTTGAGTTTATTATTCTCATTGGTTATGACCAAACCTTCAGCAACATGGTTAGCCAATAACATAAAGAATCTAGCATAATAGATGTTATTAGATCTATTAGCTTTGTTACCTAATCTAGTACCCAATTCTAGCATAACATAGTTGTTAAAATTAAAATACCTATCAGAAACAAGCATATAGAGCATATTAACAAGAGATGAAGTTATGGCATCAAAATTGCTAATTTTCCCAGAGAAAACCTTGATAAAGGCATCCCCAAGAAAACTCCATTCTTTCCTAAGGCCTTTTCTTTTAATACTCCCTAAACTAGCAGAGTTAAGAGAATAACCTATGGAATCTAACATGCTGGATACATCATTATCAGTGTGTGGTGTCATGGCATTGTTCTCAGGTAATTTAAAACATGCTAGTAAATCATCACAGTTAACACAGTGATTTTTACCTTTGAGAGTGAAGGAGATAGTCATATCTATTGAGTTGAACTCAGCAGTTGTCCAAATCTCCTCAACTACTTCACAGTAAATCGTTGGGGCTTCCAGCATTGCATAGCTAAGTTTACAGTTTTTGATGAAGTCCATCATTTTGTGATAATCGGAGTGGGCTTCATTCTTTTCTACCAAAGCTATGAAATTGTTCTTCTCATAGATGAATCCAGATTGAGACATAATCTTTACTACTGGTGCCATTGTTGTGAGTAGAAATTGCAGAGAATAACTTGAAGGTTTTGCAGAGAGAAAATGGTAAAAGCTTTGAAATTTCAAGAAAGCGTAAAGTAAAAATGAAAAATCAGAAGGGCTTATATACTTTCTCAAATTAAAAAGCATAAATAAAAGATTAAACAATAAATATATGTAAGTGAATTTCAGCCGTTTAAGAATAAACTGTAAGTATTCTAAACACTACCTTTAAAACAAATACATACAGCTGTATGTATGAGTATCAACGGTTAATACAATAGAATCAACGGCTGTGAAACACCTGAATCGGCTGATGTGATATTTCAACGGATAAAGTAAACTGTCATCCGTTGAAGAGCACTTCAGTTTTATCCGTTGACGGATAAAAATTTCCAGAAATGTATATGTCTTTCAACGGATAATGAACATCCGTTGACAGAACAATTTTGACTTTCAACGGATAGGGAATATTCGTTGATGGAATAATCTGTGTTAAAAATCAAATTTGTTCTAGCAGCTAATACATTTCAGGCTTCAATACAAATTGCAATAAGGACATGAATTTTAAGAGTAATTAAGCATACCTAGCTCACTTACCAATCTTGTGAATGTTGATTCATCAAGTGGCTTGGTAAATATGTCTGCAATTTGTTGTTCACTTGGAACAAAATGAAGTTCCACTGTACCTTTCATCACATGTTCCCTAATGAAGTGGTACTTGATATCAATGTGCTTGGTTCTTGAGTGCTGCACTGGATTTTCAGTAATGGCAATGGCACTTGTGTTGTCACAAAATATTGGAATTTTGTCAACAGTCATACCATAGTCAAATAACTGGTTCCTCATCCATAGTATTAGTGCACAGCAACTACCAGCTGCAATGTACTCAGCTTCAGCTGTTGATGTGGAAACAGAATTCTGCTTCTTGCTGAACCATGATACAAGCTTGTTTCCTAGAAATTGACAGGTGCCTGTTGTGCTTTTCCTGTCTATTTTGCAACCTGCATAATCTGCATCGGAGTAGCCAATTAGATCAAAACCAGACTCTCTAGGGTACCAAATTCCTAGATTTGGAGTCCCCTTGAGATATCTGAAAATTCTTTTAATAGCCACTAAGTGAGATTCTTTAGGGTCAGCTTGAAATCTAGCACAGAGACATGTAGAAAATATTATATCAGGTCTACTAGCAGTTAAATATAAAAGTGAGCCAATCATGCCTCTATAACTTGTAATATCCACAGACTTTTCAGCCTTGTTTAATTCAAGCTTAGTGGCAGTGGCCATGGGAGTTTTTGCAGGTGAACAATCCATTAAGTCAAACTTCTTTAAAAGATCATAAATATATTTAGTTTGACTAATGAAAATTCCACCACTAACTTGTTTAACTTGTAACCCAAGAAAGTAAGTTAGCTCTCCCATCATGCTCATTTCATATTTACTTTGCATTAATTTAGCAAACTTTTTACAAAGCTTATCATCTGTAGATCCAAATATAATATCATCTACATAAATTTGTACAAGTATCTTAGAGCCATTAACATTTCTAAAGAAGAGAGTTTTGTCAACAGTACCTCTTGTGAAATGATTATCTAGAAGGAACTTTGACAAAGTCTCATACCAGGCTCTAGGTGCTTGCTTTAGTCCATAGAGTGCTTTCAACAGATAATACACATGGTCTGGAAAATTTTGATCTTCAAAACCTGGAGGTTGGCTTACATAAACTTCTTCCTCCAATTCCCCATTTAGAAATGCACTCTTGACATCCATCTGATAGACTTTGAAATTGGCATTAGCTGCATAGGCTAGAAAGATTCTGATGGCTTCAAGTCTTGCAACTGGAGCAAATGTTTCATCAAAATCTATTCCCTCTTGTTGAGAATAGCCTTTAGCAACCAATCTGGCTTTATTCCTTATGACAATGCCATTTTCATCCATCTTGTTTCTGAATACCCATTTTGTGTCAATGGAACTCTTGTTCTTTGGCTAGGGTACCAGCTTCCAAACTTTGTTTCTCTCAAATTGGTTCAGCTCTTCCTGCATAGCTAATATCCAATCTGGATCCATTAAGGCTTCTTCCACTTTCTTAGGTTCCTCCTGAGATAGAAAACTACTATACAGACATTCATTTTGAGTAGCTCTTCTTGTTTGCACTTTAGATGATGCATCACCAATGATCAGTTCAAAGGGATGATTCTTGGTCCATTTCCTTTGAGGTGGAAGATGTGCTCTAGATGAGGTGGCCTCAGTATTGTCGTGATGTGAGACAGAGTGTTGATCAGTTGAAACTCCCCCTGAGTTGTTGGTCCTTTGCAGGGAACTTGGAGTTCTATCAACTGATGATGTAAATCGATTATCCGTTGATGAACTATGATCAACGGATGCTTCATTATGTACTTCAACGGATGATGCACTATGTCTTTCAACGGATACTGCATTGCCTCTTTCAACGGATGCAGAATTCTGTGCATTATCCAAGGGCATATCTTGAATCCCTTTTGAAGTGTCATTTCCATCAACCTCCTCTTCACTATCATCATAATATATCTCAATGTTGTCAAATTTGAGTCTTTCATGGTGTCCCTCATCTGTTAGTCCATCAATCTTTTTATCATCAAACACAACATGCACAGATTCCATAACAATGTTGGTTTTTAGATTGTAGACCCTATAAGATTTTCCAGCTGAGTAACCAACAAATATCCCTTCATCAGCCTTTGCATCAAACTTCCCTTTATGGTCAGATTGATTTCTCAGTATAAAGCATTTACATCCAAAGACATGAAGAAAGTTTAGAGTTGGTTTTCTTCTCTTGAACAACTGATAAGGAGTCATGCCTTTAGCTTGATTGATCAAAGAAATATTCTGAGTGTAGCAGGCACAATTAACAGCTTCAGCCCAAAAATATGTTGGTAACTTTGATTCTTCAAGCATTGTTCTGGCAGCCTCAATTAAAGATCTGTTCTTTCTTTCAACTACCCCATTTTGCTGAGGTGTTCTTGGAGCTGAGAACTCATGCATGATTCCATTTTCTTCACAGAACAGCCTTATTGTCAAATTCTTGAACTCAGTTCCATTGTCACTCCTGATATTCCTAACTTTCAAGTCAGGATGATTATTGACTTGCCTGATGTGATTGATAATGATTTCACTTGCTTCATCCTTTGATCCAAGAAAATAGAC
This sequence comes from Apium graveolens, assembly GCF_009905375.1. NCBI lineage: Eukaryota > Viridiplantae > Streptophyta > Magnoliopsida > Apiales > Apiaceae > Apium > Apium graveolens. The sequence goes on along the minus strand of NC_133648.1, from coordinate 301,994,686 downwards.
CCATGAAAACTTTGAGAAATCATCTACAATCACCAAGCAATATCTTTTTCTTGCAATTGACAATACATTGACTGGTCCAAACAAATCCATATGTAGCAGCTGTAATGGTTCATCAATTGTTGTTTCAAGCTTCTTTTTGAATGATGCTTTCCTTTGTTTGCCTTTCTGACAAGCATCACACAAACCATCCCTTGAGAATTCAACAAGAGGAATTCCTCTAACTAAGTCCTTTTTGACTAGATCATTCATTGTCTTGAAATTCAAATGGGATAGCTTCTTGTGCCATAGCCAACTTTCAACTGAACTTGCTTTGCTGAAGAGACAAGTAATAGATTCTGCATCTGTAGAGTTGAAGTCAGCTAAGTACACATTTCCTTTTCTAACTCCAGTTAGAACCACTTTGTTGTCTTTCTTACTGGTGACAACACAGGCTTCTGAATTGAAGGAAATTATATTCCCTCTATCACATAGTTGACTGATGCTCAGTAAGTTGTGCTTGAGACCATCAACTAATGCAACTTCATCAATTATGACATTCCTTGTTGAAATCAAGCCATATCCCATAGTAAACCCTTTGCTGTCATCTCCAAAGGTTATGCTAGGGCCAGCTCTCTCCTTAAACTCTGTGAGCAGGGAGAAATCTCCTGTCATGTGTCTTGAACAGCCACTGTCCAAGTACCATAGATTTCTTCTTTTTCCCTGCACACCATAAAATCAATCAAGTTGATTTTGGTACCCAAGTTTCCTTGGGTCCATTCTTGTTAGCCTTTCTCCTAGACTTCATTCCTCCTGCATCTTTAGACTTAGGTAACTTTGAGTCAACCTTGATCTTAGATGTAGTTGGTTGAGGTGTAGGGTTAGTCACAGAATCATTTAGCACATTTGGAATTTGATAAGGCATGGATTGTGCAAGCATGTTATTCCATATTGGCATATTGTATGGCATTTGAGGCATACTAAATGCAGCAAGATAAGGATTGTTAAAATATGGCATGTTTGCAAAATGTGCATAAGGATTCTGTTGAGACATAACAGGCATTGCATGCAGAGGTGATGCAGACATATTAGGCATGGAAGAGGGTACAGGAATGGGAGTTTTCTTAATAGATTTGCAATTAGCAGATAGATGATTAACACTACTACAATGCACACAGCTTTTTCTAGGAGCATACTTATCAGGTGTGTAATTGTTATGTTTGTTAACCCCTACCTTCCCATTTCTATTAGATTTCCTTTTAGTTTCCTTTTTATCCTCAACCACTTTGAGCCTATTCTTTAATTGTTCTAAGGTCATGTGTCCTATATTCACCTTACTGAAATCTTTGGATGTGCTTGCTTCTTCTTTGACAAAGTTCTTGGAAGTTGAACCAAACTTTTTGTTGAGTTTCTTTAGATTTTTACTTTTAGAAATATCTGCCTGTTTTAATTGAGGAACCTTCAACGGATGCTCCTTTTCTTCCTTCAACGGATAACTTTCATCATCCGTTGATTCCACATCCGTTGACAGCCCATCAATTAATTCCATTTTCTTTTTGTTTTTATCCCAGGCAGTCTCACAGAATGATTCAATTCCTTGGACCTTGGCAATTTGAGCACTAACATCCCTAGCTGTCTTCCAGGCTTTAATCACCTCTTGCTGTCTCTCTAATTGATTAGAAAGTATTTCTACTTTCTTAACAGATTCAGCTAGTTCATTTTCAACAGATATACAATGTAGCTTAGTTTTCTCTAGGTCAATCAACTTATCTTCTAACACAACATTTCTATCACTTAAAAACAAATTGTTCTCTTTAATCCTACTATTTTCTTTAGCAAGAGATTTAAGAGACACACGCAAATGATACAGTTCAGTAGACATGTCATTAAAAGCATCATTGCACTCTTCTTTAGTAAGCTGTGTTAAATCAGTAGTGATTACCTGGTTGCTTGATGAACTAACTTCATTTTCCTCAGAATCAGCCATGAGAGCCAAGTTGACATATTCCACATCTTCATCCTCTTCTTCTCCATCAGCTGCCCAGTCTTTTTCTTGAGTAATGAAAGCCCTCTCCTTTTGCTTGAGCAGATCAAAATATTTCTTTTTGTAATCTACTTGGTCAAATTTCTTCTTTTCAGAAGTTGGCTTTCTGCACTCACTTGCAAAGTGTCCACTTATACCACAATTGAAACACTTGAACTTGGATTTGTCCACCATGTTCTTATGAGGTTTAGTGGCTCTAGTGTTTTTCCTAATTTCATCTTTGCAAATCTTCTGGACAGAAATGCAAGATGCTCATCAATACCATCAGAGTCATCTTGGCTGGAGTTCTCTTCATTCTCAGCAACTTGCTCCTTACCCTTGCTTAATTCTGATTTGCTTATGCCATCTTTGGAGTTTAATGTAGATCTCACAGTTTCTTGTCTGCATTCTTTCTCATTTTCAGCTACCAAGGCAACTGAACCTCCTTTCTTTCTTCCCTTCTCCAATACCTCATCCTGTTCCAGCTCTAGTTCATAAGTCTTCAAGATTCCATATAATCTTTCAAGAGTGAAGTCCTTATAATCTTGAGAGTTTCTCAAGGAGACAGTCATGGGTTTCCATTCCTTTGGCAAGGATCTTAAAAATTTAAGATTTGAATCCTTCACCTGGTACACTCTACCATACAGCTTCAGTCCATTCAACAGCTTTTGGAATCTATTGAATGTGTCATTTAAAGATTCATTTTCTTCAAAATGAAAATACTCATACTGTTGAATGAGAAGCTGCATTTTGTTTTCTTTTACTTGTTCTGTACCTTCACACAGTAGCTGAACTGTGTCCCAAACCTCTTTGGCAGTTGTGCAATTTATCACATTATCAAACATATCCTTGTCAAGACCATTAAACAAAATGTTCATAGCCTTCTTATCCTTGTGGACTTCTTCTGTGTCTTCCATTGTCCATTCTGCTCTAGGTTTTGGAATGGATTGACCAACAGCAATTGTGGTTGTAGCAACTGTGGCTACTTTGTGGGGAATGTGAGGACCACTCTCAATGCAGTTTACATAACCTTCATCTTGGGAGAGTAGATGAAGGTGCATTTTCACCTTCCAATGGTGATAACTGTCTTTGTCAAGAACTGGGATTTTTACTCCAATATCCTTCTTACTCATCTTTGTTAGTTTCCAAGATCTTTAAACTCTTTGTGTGTCAAGAGCTAGCTCTGATACCAATTGTTATTCCTAATGAACTAACAATGAGATTTATAGAAGGGGGGTTGAATGTAAATCTCAAAATTTTTTCAAGTTTTGAGCAGTTTCAAGGGCTATGTGTTTAAGATAAACAAGTGTATGAATTGCTTTAAGCTAATACAGACAGATATATATTCAAACACTAATGTAAAGAACACAACAGACCTTAAAAACTTTTCTGGTGGATTGTTGTTCCACCAGAGATGGTATTTCAGAAAATCTGTGATTCAAGAAGTTGATCACAGCTGCGTCCTAGTACAAACTAGATAATTTTTCTCTCAAGATTTTTCTAAACAGCTCTGGAAAAATTCTTCTCTAATTACTAGCTGCTACTTGGTTTATATATCACCAAGTTTACAAGTGAAGACAAAGATAAAAAGTATAATAATAAAATAAGTTCTCCACTTGTTTCTTCTCCATTTTACATTAGTGCATTGTTGACTATTGCCTCTTTATACTAGAGTAGAACGCCTGCTTTTTCTGATGTTCCTGAATTAGGCTACCACATCTCAGTTGTCTCTGTCAACCCATGTGCCTCTGTTTGTAGGTACAACTACCACTTGTCAACTGCTATTTAACAGAACATCCGTTGAAGCCTTCATCCGTTGATGGCTTTATCCGTTGATGTGTTAGCAGTTAAAGCTCTATCCGTTGATGCACTCATCCGTTGAAGGATGTTATCCGTTGAAGCTTTAGAGACATCCGTTGAAGCTTTGTTTCTCATCCGTTGAAGGTCTTTAAGTTATCCGTTGACACCATTTCATTTATACAAAATTACAAGGCATGAAATATTTATAATTGGCCTTCCTATCTGCATATCCTCTAGTAGTCAACATGACTTATAATTTCCCTCAACATTTAAGAATTATATCTCAAATTCAGAGACTGAAATGTGCTACAACACTAGACTTATTTCTAAGTAAAGCTACACCATCAACGGATAGCCAAAATGGTCTTATCCGTTGAGGCTACAAACACTAGATTTCTACTTAAGTGTTTTGTTAAACATATCATCAAACTAATGCACATATATTCCTAACATAATCCATTTTACAAGTAGTTGTAGGGAATTAACGATAATTCACGGGAAATTAACCTAAATAAGTCCTTATTTTCATTTTTAATCCATTTTACAAGTAGTTGTAGGGAATTAACGATAATTCACGGGAAAATAACCTAAATAAGTCCTTATTTTCATTTTTAATCCAGTTTACAAGTAGTTGTAGGGAATTAACGATAATTCACGGGAAATTAACCTAAATAAGTCCTTATTTTCATTTTTAATCCATTTTACAAGTAGTTGTAGGGAATTAACGATAATTCACGGGAAATTAACCTAAATAAGTCCTTATTTTCATTTTTAATCCATTTTACAAGTAGTTGTAGGGAATTAACGATAATTCACGGGAAAATAACCTAAATAAGTCCTTATTTTCATTTTTAATCCATTTCACAAGTAGTTGTAGGGAATTAACGATAATTCACGGGAAATTAACCTAAATAAGTCCTTATTTTCATTTTTAATCCATTTTACAAGTAGTTGTAGGGAATTAACGATAATTCACGGGAAATTAACCTAAATAAGTCCTTATTTTCATTTTTAATCCATTTTACAAGTAGTTGTAGGGAATTAACGATAATTCACGGGAAAATAACCTAAATAAGTCCTTATTTTCATTTTTAATCCATTTTACAAGTAGTTGTAGGGAATTAACGATAATTCACGGGAAATTAACCTAAATAAGTCCTTATTTTCATTTTTAATCCATTTTACAAGTAGTTGTAGGGAATTAACGATAATTCACGGAAAAATAACCTAAATAAGTCCTTATTTTCATTTTTAATCCATTTTACAAGTAGTTGTAGGGAATTAACGATAATTCACGGGAAAATAACCTAAATAGTTGTAGGAAAACAGGTAAAGACTACAATTGGAAACAAGTGAAGAATACCATACCGCATCACCCATCATCTGCTGAGGGTTCCAGTCACGGGGCTGTATGATATCGCCCTCAGGGGGTACACAACGAGTGATCCTCATCTTACTTACCCGTCTATACCAACCACTGCATATACTCGGCGAGAGATACAAACCCGCCCTCAACAATCTCCGGCCCGCCCGTAGCCACATAACTCTCCCACTCGGCAACATACTGCTGATGCATAGCAAGACGGTGAGGCCGCTGAAAAGAAGACTGTCTCTCCAACCTCAGAACAGCGTGGTCAAACGGATCATCCGGTATATTCTGGCACATCCCAAACTGTCTCAGTACCCTATCAGAATACTGGTACTCAATGATCTCAAATGCTACCAGCGGGATACGACCAAGAGCCATATGACGGCACACCGGGAAATGAGTAGCATCAACATCATCAGGATCAGCCTCTCTCTCGTAAAGTCTGGCATACGGCTGCCATGTCACCCAGTGTAGCTGTAAACTGTCCAAATCACCCCGGTAGTTACGTGTATGGTGGTGGGGGTTTACTCTACTAACCTTCACTGGCTCGGCCCACACGCACGCCCTCGGCCACCGAATCTCCTGCTGAGGCGCAATCTCCGGCCTCCCGGGTGCCAATCTCTCGTAAGCCCACAACATCAATAGCAGACTACACCCGTTAAAGGTGCGAACAGACCTATCAGCCGACAAAGTCAGTGATCTGTACAAGTGTGCCAAAACAACTGCACCCCATGCATAATCACGAATCTCCGACTCCTCCATCAGCAGCTGCATATACCGGGGATGCACCACGTCCCGCGAAGATGTAGGGAAAAGCATGCCTCCAATAATAAATAACATATAGGCTCGTGTATGCACTCTGCAGTGCACCTCAATCTGAGCAGCATCCATATCTCTGGTATCAGCTCTCGCCCCGTACCGGTTCCTCAGCTGGTTAAAATGCAGCCCATCCTTATAGAACTCCCTGCGCTCCTGCTCTGACATAGACGGATCCTCCCAGTTCTTCATGAACCACGCCTTCGGGTGCTCAAGCTCGCCCTGGGTGAGAGGACGGCCAGTAACCGGTAATCCCAGAATCATATAAACATCCTCCAAAGTAATAGTCATCTCCCCATACGGTAGATGGAATGTGTTAGTCTCTGGCCTCCACCTCTCAATCAAGGCCATAATGAGTCTGATGTCATTTTGCCGAACCACTCGGGGGTTGCCGAACGCCCCAAAACCATATGCATCCAACAGAGCCTGCTGATCTGGAAGTATATGCCACTCACCCATCCTCGCTGTCAGCTGTCTAACATCTACGGTATTCCTGTCCCCGCCCTCCCAGATCAGACTGCTAATATGGCGGTCCTGCATAGTCAGCAAGGATCGATCAAGAGGTCCACACTCCATGTCCATAGTATCTGCAATATTTTAAACCAAAAAGCACATCAGTACAACTCCAAACAAACAGTAATTACGAAAAAGAAAACAAACATTCTTTCAGCTTAAGAATGATACTCTTCAACTACTTCTGTGTTTTGAAACTCCAGTTTTCGATATGTCAAAATTCTGATTTTAGTTGGACTAAAATTGTGGCTCTTTCTTTAGCCATGGAACCAGCATTGAGAATCTTGAGTAGAAATTTCAATGCTGTCACTAACAACACCAATCCCACACCTTCTGAATGATAATATTATTTATCGGGACTCTTATGACTTGAGTAGTAGATATAAGATTAGATAATGTAGCATGATTCCACAATTCTTGGTTAAATTACTGGTTATACATTTGTTTTAAAGATTCTCTTATTAGATATACATGAAGAAAGAAATTAGTGAGGAATGGCAAAGAATACTAGAATAAGATATTCACAATATTTTTGTATCAATCTGGTGTCTCAACAACTGCAGAAGATATAGGTAATGACAAGTTTAAGAATTCTTACTATGTTCTTATAAATAAATGACATTCTAATGAGTGGAATGTCATCTTGTAGAGTTGCATTATCACAATTTGTGGACATAAAAACTCTATCCAGAATGCAACAAAAAACAAAGTTTACTGTCAGATAAATTGTACTTGAATTCAAGCAATGATCTTAAAATATTGTACTTCACACTTTAACAGTTTAGACAACTGATGTAAAAAATCTCAAGCTTAAGAATGATACTCTTCAGCTACTTACTAATGTAAAAAACAAACTAATTCTCAGAGGACTTTCATCAAACACTTCATTGACATTAATTAAAAATTAGCTTAAAATCAAAAAAACTACAAAATACACACAAAACCCATCTAAATTACCCCTAATTCGAACCCTAATTTAACCTAATCTAAATTACCCCTAATTCGAAACCTAATTTAACCTAATTATTAACTAATTTACCCCTAATTCGAACCCTAATTATCACATAATCAACATAATTTCGAACAAATATCACATTCACATAAAAAAAATCGAATAGTAATCGAATAAAATCGCACTCAAACTCAAACTCAAACTTATTGTATAATCGTGTGTGTGTTGGTGTAATCGTGTGTATAAGTGTGTGCATAGCTATAAATCGTTTGTATACCTGATGAACAAGAAGATCGGTGGAGTGGTTGTGATTGAAATTGTCTCAAATCGCTTCAATGTCGCTGATGGTCGTGTTTGAGTGTCTGTTTTTGAGTTTCTGCGTGTATATGCGAGTATCTGTGTCTGAGTTTCTGTGTCTGTGTGTAAGGGAAAACGACTACCGCAATGAAACATTGCGGGTCCGCAATGAAACATTGCGGAGGTATAATATTTGTGTTTATTTGATATTATTAATGTTTAACATTATTAATATTTTCAAATATTCAAATATTTTCATTTATTATTAAAAATATTGAATAATTAAAATATTTAAATATCAAAAATATTTTCCTTTATTATTTTAATATTTATTATTAAATATTTGAAGGGATTTGAATTTATTAATTTCATTTAATATTTCAATACTTTTAAAATATTGAATATTAAATATTAAATATAATATTTAATTTACTATAAAAATATTTTATAGTATTTTTTAATATACAATCTTTAATCAGAAATATTAAGAATAATATCTTATTAAATTATTATTTATATAGATAAAAAAGTATTAATAAATGAATTAATATAGATAGCGGCAGTAGCGAATCCCAGCCATTCATTTTTTTCTTCAACGGTCCTGATTTGTTGGTTGTAAGTGGACCCTATCCAACTATGGTTGTGGATAGGGTCCCTTGATATGATATATTAAAGAAATATAATGTTTGATTTCTATGACGGGCAGCCGGGGAGCAAAATATAGGAATGTGTTTGGAATCACCCTGTGCTGTAGGTTAGACATTATGTGATAGAAATTCTATAACAACGATCCAGTTTGTAATTGTATCAAAGGTAGATCTGTTTGTCAACCACTTCCACTTTCTTTTTTCTTACAAACATTTTATTCTTAAATAAAACAGTTATATGTATTTTCATTAAAAAATTAATTTGTAAAATAGTTTGTCCCGTGTTTTAAAAAGAAAAATTATAAATAATCATGCCCTATTTTTTGTTTTTTTTTTAAATACAATAATGATTAGGCCTTAATAAAAAGGGCATGCTTATAATTGCTTTAGACCAAAATAACAAAAAATAAATAATAAAATCCGAGAATCATGTATCCCTTGTCCCCAAATGCGTGAAATTCCTGATGATCTCCTATGATCTAATCTTTAATTGTACTATATGGATTCATTTTAAGAAATACAAGCAAATTTGAGAGTTCCAAATAATATGCATAACAATAATGTATTGCACAAAACTATCAATTATTAAAAAAAGAAACACACTAACATTTGGAAGTTGTACACTTAACGGAAACAAATAAGATACGACTGCATTAATCTGAGGGTAATTATTCGCCCTTACATTATCTCGCCTGGTACCTGATTACAGTATTTGTATAAATGGGAAGGGGGTACTATCATTATGTCAGTTGCAAGTGTAACTTTATTACACTCCACACAATCAAGTACATGTATTGAAAATGAAATCTTTCATTTCACTAAATTTCCATGTCGTAGCAGGCCCCCTCCACAACACTGAAACCGGGGACAAACAAAATTAGGAGCAAGCCACCTTCCTCAAACTATGCAAGAGTTCCAAGTAACCAGAATCTTCCGGTTTAATGTACCTGCCAATATTAATACCTGTAAATCTGTGATATAGAAACTTACTTCTTTTTTTCTGTAGAGTAACTTAACTAAAAACCAAATAAAAAGCACTTGGAACAACTATGCATAGATGATTCGCATAAATAAAAACCAGATTTTAATCAAGACACGGTATATATCCAAGAATAATGTTGCAGAAATGGAATATAGAAGCGCAGAGGTTTTTGAATCGAGCAAGGTTTACGATGTCCATAGATTATATTTAGATTAATCGAATGATAAACTTGGCGTCCAGATGACTAGAATAAATTTAGATCCCTTGCGGGTTGCATTCGGTACAATATAATTTCCAAGTTTTCCAGTGCTAGCTTCCTTCAAATAGAGTTCATATTTATATACGCGCTCATGACAGATGCAATTAAGAAATGCAATATAAGTACTTGTCATTAAATGAACATAATATGTACTTGCAATCAACAATGAAGTCTGACTGTACCTTAATTAACCCTAAAAAGACTATACCCCAAGCACCATCAAACAAACAAAACCGACTTTTTTGTTTCCTATACAACTGCTCGAAACTGTTGGAATGGAGAAGTCTGCTATAATTCAGTTTTCCTCTGTTAAATATATAGATATGGTCGCTGGCCGATACTTGTTTGCAAGAACACTTAAGGTGGGACTACTAACAAGGCTACATGGTGTTGCATATTGGATTAGCTATGATGTCAAGCAGTAAAGTTGATGGTTAGATAAAACAGTGATATTGATGGCAAACAATACAAGTTAATGTTTTGAATGCTACCATAATTTTACAAAGGCTTTTTTTTTTTATATGTACGAGAACTAGAAAAAATATCTATAGATCCATATTATTATGGAGACATTACAAATCATATTTGGGCTATTATCCTATTACTAACATGCCACGCTGTAGATAATGCCTTACAAATTATCTAGGTGGCTGCTAGATCGTTTAACAACAAATAAGCAAAACTATAAAGGTGTAGTCCTACATCAGTGTCCCTCAAAGATGATTGGAACTACTTTTTGCAATAAAAATGTTACCAATTATATCTAGCATTGTAGGCTTGTGGATACCCCTCTTCTTTTGGCAACAAGAAAACGAGGGTTTAAGCGTCAGAGGAGGCATGTGTCTGTGTGTGTGAGAGAAAGTAGATATTTTATTGTGATTGACCTTCATTTTATATATAAACAAAGAGTTACCAATTGCTACCTTCTATCTACCGACTATCATCTATCACACATGCATATAGTTTTTCAGCTAAATTAGATGTTTTGATATCAAACAAAGCATAAACAGCATATGGAAGACTATATATAGCATCAGTTCACATGCTTATGTCAACAGCATATGATCTTAATTTAATGTCTCCATTCCCTGGGAATCAAATTTATTTAATCAAGACTTTACACAGTACAATCATTCATCTAACACATATGGAAGTTCTCTGAAGTAAACTGCATACCCATGTCGAAACAGGAAATCAATGATGACAAGATTGCAATTTGGTTTAAAGAACTCTGTCTTCTGTATGACATCTGCTACAAGTTGTACAGGGATCAATCTGAAGCTCCCCACCTCTCCATCTGAAACATAAAATATTAAAATAATACAAGCACATAATATGTTGCCAAAAACAATTATAAAATTTTTTAAACTTTCTATTATGAACTAGAAAATTGCTAGTAAAATGATCAGGGATGCCAACTCGGACTTAACTGCAAATGAAACACATGGCAACAAAAGGTAGAAAGGAGAGAGGTTAATGACAACAAGTAATAGTAATACAAATTACATTTAGAAAATTGACAAAGAATAACAGAATGTGGTAAAGTTGTTGCTATACTAATTTACATCCTCCAGTAGTTAACATTAGAGGACAGTTTCATATAAATTTATACTTTCATATCAAGATGTCAAAAGGTACACATCCCTGTTTTCAGTGACTGGGTCCAGATTATTTGTGTATATGGTTGTGCTCAACAAGGAATGCCATACACGATTATAGATACACCAGCCTAGAGAAAGATTATAGACCTTGAAGTTGTATATTTCATTAAGGAGGTACATATGCAATACTAACAACTTAAACAAAGAACTTCACGCAAAGAATGCAAACTTCTCTACTTTATCATTTCAAGGGTTTTGTGAACGGCTCACCCTGATTTTTTGGAACAAAACTTTCTGGAAGTTTTAGATCATAACAGAACAGAACATCTCGCTTGTATCTGTATCCATCAATGTCCATATACGATACAACTCCGACTGGTATGGCTCTGTTGCAATAACATGCTTAAGACTAAGACAATGACACAACATGAAGTTTGCATGAATCTAAATCTATTCAGTTACAAAATTCTAGCTATATATGCTCTATTATGACAGATTAACAGTCAACGAGAACTTACTGACTAGCAATAGATTTCAGTATCCCTGCCTCCTCTTCACATTCCTTCACAAGATTGTCTCCACATGATATACCATGAGGCTGCCATAATAATGACAGAAATAAGAGAAAAAACAAATTTCAGTATCAGTTCACTAATAATATTTGGTAAGATCGCAACAAAAAGAATATTCAATCAAGGTTAGTAAAAACCAGCCCTCCAGCAACTAGATGATCAAGCATCCCCGGGTAGGTGGGTTTGGATTCATTTCTCTTCCCTATCCACAAATATTTCTGCCCATCCTTTTCCACATAGCCATTCATGTGAACTCCATAGGCCTACTAGTTCATTAGATAACCAATTAAACTAATATTCTAAAGGCAGATCAAAAGGAGAATTCTAAAATAAACATTTATATTTAAGGTGATACATGGTTATTTTTATCATTTTATATTGTAAATTATAATTTTAATATGTTGATGGTGGGATTCGAACCTTATACCCATTGAATAATAATTTTTAAGATTATATCTCAAGATTCTCGTCAATTTGATTTGACGGCTCTGGAGTGAGTGACCAAAGGACCAACAACCAAACTTAAACTTTTAATGTTTCGTCTTTAATATAATCATATAGATCGATGTGGGACTAGGAGTTTATTAATTAAGTGTTTTATTTATAATCAAGCCTAATTGTTTATGGGTCTTCGTCCATTAAGTTATTTTATTAGGTATTCGATTATCAGTATATAATGATGTAATCCTCACATAGTATTCAGTTTTGATATACACTTTTTCTAGAGAATAATATGACTAATTATTCTTGAGAGATCACATGATTCATTGTTTATAATTCGCTTTAATCTTTTGTCATGCATCATAAGGCTAATCATAATCTATCCTCCTAACCGTTAGGTCCCAATATGTTTATAAAAGGGGGGTTGAATACAAATTATACCGTTTAATCGAATTTAATGCGGAATAAAAAATTGAAACAAAATTCAAGTTAAATAAAACTATTATTAAACTTGAAAGGTGTTACAACAACGGTATCGATTACAACGGATTAATCTCAAATAGATTATCACAAATTTAGAATAAATTCGACATGAACTTTTTCTATTTTTACAATAAAAAAAAGATCAAATGCTAGAAGCAATTTGAGATTAAGTTCTAGGGATTTTGATCCGCTAGATAGTTACACAAGAACAAGAGAATGATTTCTAGTGGTTTGGATTTAACTTTAAAATTAGAAATTGATAATCTTGAATTCAGCAGATAGATGAAATATTTTGGGCGGCTGCTTCTTTTTTTTTTGTTTGTTGAATGTATTCTGTGATATATATTGTCTGCTGCTCTTCTTGTTTTTTAGTTTTAATCAACAGAACTGAAATGAACTGGCATGACAATCCCATAGCTGGTAGAACTTTCGGTGAGACAATCTATTGTACTACCATGACAATCGGTATGACTATCTCCTGAACTAGCAAGACAATCAGCATGATAATTGATTGAACTAGCAAGACTATCAAACTGAACTAGCAAGACAATTCTCCTCCCGCTAAAACTTTCGGTATGACAATCAATTTGAATTAGTATGACTTTCGGTATGACAATCTTCAATTGATTGTCATGCTGAATTAATATTGAATATAATTTCAAAATCAATTCTAAAAATTCATAATATTAATTCAGAATTAATTAATTAATTAATCAATTAATTCAATTAATCAATAAATTAATCTTTGCAGATATAATTTATTTTCTTAATTAAATTATATGAATTAATTAATTAATAGAGAATTAATACTACTCTTGAACAACAACCATTCTTCTGAAAATCTTCTGAAAATCACTGTCAATTATGAATCAATTCCACCACTTCAATGTTGACACTTGATGTACTATCTGGTTTGTCTGGTTCATGAGTGACTAACTTTCGTGACGTTTCTTCATGTCTTGACTTTGATAACTTGATTTTCTTCAGATTAAATCCTTGTAATTATCTGATACCCTGACAAGATCTTTGTCACTAGATTAAATCCACAATCTTGATTTATATCACTGAGACTTGATCAATTTCCTGAACTTCTTTCAGTGAAGTAATTCCTCAAGTCTGTATATGAACCTTGTTTCTGAATCCTTTGACAGATGTTACTTTGTGAGATCTCTTTGACAGTAGATCCACTATTTACTTGTTACATCCTTATTTGAGTTGAGTTAAATCCTCGAATAAACAAATAGGCTATGACATATGCCTTTCAATCTCCCCCTATTTGTTTGTTAGACAATAACAACAAATACCTAGAGGATAACTCAACTAACAAATAAGAAAAAAATGTAAACAGAAATGCAAAGTAAATAGCAGAAAAGTTCTGGATTATATTTAACATTTTCCAGATTCCAGATAGATGTTCCTCCAGACTGAACATATCTTCAAGTAGTTTCATCTTCTTTTTTACAACCACATTTCCTGTTGAGAAGCGCATATCTCTCTTGCTTCTCCCCCTATGAGAATTAACTGCTTAAAGGAGATCACCTTCATTTACCACATCTCCCGTACAATAGGATCCGCAGATAAAAACCAATGGTACTCCCCTTATGAAGAATAGTGATGAACCAAACCACTTCTTCTGATTACTAAGAAATCACCTTGTGTTTACCACCTCTCCCGTACAATAGGATCCGTAGTTACAAACAACAATGGTGTGGTGTAGTGTACATATGTAGGATCTTTTTCTTCTTCCCTGCTATTTCCCCCCTTAGTTGAGGAATCCTCCAAACTATTACTTAAGTTTTTATCTCCCCCCTTAAAGAAGGAATGTATGCCGTTGTCTGAAGGAGTTCTCATATTCCACTTGGTTGGAAAAGAAATAACAAGTAGTTTCTCTTTCTTCCTCACTGTGAGTGTGTGATTCTGTTTTAGTATACCTCACATGTGTTTCACTCTTCTCTCAACTCGTGTTTACACTCATTCTCACAAGTGTATCACTCCTCTCATAGCTCCAAAATTCAGCTGTACCTGCAAGAAAAATCACCTTAGCCATCCTTAAGGAGGTCACAGGTGGTGCAATGGGAGTTCGCAAATCCCATCCTCGTTAAACTCGTCAAATGAATCTGAGTCATAATCTAAAAGTTGTTAGTTTCCCTTTTAAGGTTCCAGATTTGAATTCTGGGAAGGTAAACAATGATCCAACGAATTTAGCATAAAGATCAAAGTTCCCTTCTAATGTCCGTGAAGACATTTCCTTGTGACTCATCAGGTAATATCTGAATCATTGTCAACAAATTGCCGATCTGCGCCTATGTCAGATCCACTATCCGCAGATGCATCCAGGGGATTTAAGCCTGGGGAGGTAGACACTTGTCACTAACATATTGCTTTTGGATCAGTATCCTCTCCTAACACCTGTAAAGGCAATTGGTCCATTAAAGAACCTTGAACAATCGAATCTAACCTTAAAATGGTCGAAACTCTTGTTTCCGTCAACTCATCCTTTGTGTGTGTGACCTTTCCTTGTGCATCAAGAATTGTTTATGTTTGAGGTGGTGACACTACATCGGATGTCTTGACCGACAGACAAATTTCAATAGACGCACCATGTTGAGAGAATGAATCTAGTAACTGTTTTTGTGCCTTTTCAGCCATTACATCTTTTTGAGAAGATGTATGGGGTCTAGCAGTTGTCTCGGTTTAGATACTACTCATCTTTGTAGGAGACAGAGCTGCTGGGTTGACTTCAGAACCTTCCTTATGTGGTGCACTAAGGCACTATCTCCCTCACGCTCATTCATACTACATTTTAGTGGTAAGAGAGTGTTGGTTGGTTCTGTTTCTGTGTTTGTCTTTACAGTCTGGGATAGAAGTTGTGGGTTTTTAACTTCATGACTGTCAATGAAAGAAAGTCATTGGAGACTGAACCTGTATCACAGAACATATGGCAATATAGAGATAAAATGTACTTAAGATCTATAATGAATGAAAATCATACATTTAATCTTTTGAGAGAAATGATGTATAATAGTGATTTCAAAAGATTTTAAAATGAATAAGAAATCACTAATGTAGAAAGAAGTTTGATTTTCTCCTAAAACTGTTCGAGTGCACAAGTCTGTTTTTATGCCTAAAAAGATAAATGATTTGATAAGACACAGACTGATGACCTAGCAGTATTAGGAAGAGAAAGAGAGATTTGTCTTTCAATATGAATGAGTTTTTGTTAAAGCATTGATCACTTAGGGTAAAGTCTAAGTAATTCTCATTCATGTCAAAAACTCCATAATTTATCTTAATAAAATTATAATCAACATCATTGTTTGTTGAAAAATAATATTAATAAGAATGACTATGCTGCTTGTTTCAAATTATAGTGAATCTTTTAGATATAACAACTTATATAAATTTACTAGAACTTAAAATCTTACAACTATCTGCAACAAAATATTAACAATATATCATTGACAGATACTTGTCAAGTACTTTAGATACCAATAATTATGTTGCATATGATTTTAATATAATTAAAAAAATATATCAATAAATTAAATACCAAATATCTATCAAAGAGATATCAGCATTCAATTTCATATATGATACAATTGTTAACTCCTAACAACTGTAATATCTCAAACAATATTTACAATTACAGATAGTACAAATAAAAACTTATATTAATATAGCAAAAAAACAGAAAATATTTACAAGTTCAATGATAACATTATCAGCTTGTAAACAGCCATATCCATCAGTTAAACCTTTGCTGTTATCTCCAAAGGTAACCACCAGGCCAGCTTTCTCAACCACATTTGATAGCAGGGCTCTATCTCCGGTCATATGTCTTGACGATCCACTGTCAAGAATCCACTCTGCCGGTTCCACCTATTTAATGCCCTGCAATACAAATGGATTAAATCTTCTTCGGAACCCAAACTTGGTTGGGCCCGGCATACTTGTAGAATTGACCTTTGTCAGGCAAAACAACATTCTTAACTTTAATGTTCTCGACTTTCTCAATAACTGGACATTTGACCTTGTAAACAGCCTTAACAAATTTATGTTTAGGCTTAGGCACAAATGTCTCCTTTCTAGCCTTAGAAGGACTAGCAGTCTTAGACCTATAATGCTTTCTATTATTCACATGCTGACGAGGAGTAGTCTTATCACTAGAAACATGCTTACCATTAAAATAAGTATACATCAAATTAAAAACACAAGACATACAATTAGGAACACATACTTTATGAGAGGGGTTAACAAACAAATTATGCATGGTAGACATGACATTTTTGTTATCCAACTCATGTGTGTCTGAGTTAGTCTCAGTTGCTTTCACAACTTTGACTGGAGCTTTCGACACACTGGCTTGGAAACAACCTTCTCATTAGCACAATCTTCAGCACGTATTTCTTCTTGAATAATAAAGGAGGTCTCATTAAATGGTTCAGCAATTGATCCTTTATAGAGGGGTTTATCAACACCCTTAAGCACATGTGGTACTTCCCTACCTTTAGCACAGACATGAGGAGGGGAGTTTATGCTTAATTCTCCAATAGCAGCATTGTAATCAAAACCTATTCCAGATGTTTGATTAACAGCTTGTTTACTGTAGAACTCTTTAGCCTTCGAACAAGAATTAAAGTAAGCTTTAACCTTAGTCTCAAGACCAGTGATCTTGTCTTTGAGAATAGTTTCGAGTTGTCTATAACTGTTAACTCTATTCTCTTGAAAAGATACTTGTTCTTTTAATTTGTCTTGATTAATGTGCACAAGTCTTAATTCATTGACCTCTTTCTCAAGGTCTTTGATCTGCTGACTTAACAGTTCATTATCACGACGAGCACAATCTAAGGAACCTCCTAGATGATAAACTAATTCAGCATCAGTAAATTTTACCTCTTTTCTTGACGATGAAGTATTTCCAACAATAGCCATAAGAGCAAGATTCCCTTCTCCATCTTCACTATCAGTATCATCCCAACTTCTTCCCTTTGCCAGATAAGCCCTTTCAGACTTACTCTTCTGATTTGAATCATAAGAGTTCTTCCTTACTTGCTTTGGCTTCCTGCATTCTGTGGCAAAGTGTCCCAACTCATTGCAGTTAAAGCATCGAATGGTGCTCCGATCAACCATCCCTGTTTTGTATCCACCACTGCTGGTGTTAGAGGATGAAGATATACTTTTCTGGAATCTGTTGTAGTTGGACTTGTACTTAAACTTGGGATTTCTCTTGAATCTGACATTGGAGAATCTCTTGACAATCTGGGCCATTGACTCATCTTCCATTACTCCAGCTCTTCCAAGGAGTAAAAATCATCACCGGATTGATTTGTAGTAGGAGGATCATATTCTGCTACTAACACATTTTCCTCAGCCTTGGAAGACTGTACAATTCTCTCTAACTGTTGAGATTGTTGTTGTTGTTGACCTTCAGCAGCTACTAGAGCAATAGATGTGCTGACCACTCTATCTTTCCCGTAGACTTCCTTCTCCTGAATCTGCTCCAATTCATAGGTTTTTAACACACCATAGAGTTTATCCAAAGAAATCTCACTCAGATCTCTAACTTCTCTTTATGGCAGTGATTCTATGTTCAAGATGAGTTGACAGTGTTAAAAGGAACTTTTTGTTGATCTCTCTGATTGAATAATATTTTCCATTTATGTTCAGGTTGTTGATCAATGCATTGTACCTCTCGAACACTTCAGTAATTCCTTCTCCTGGATTGGATTTAAAATGTTCATACTCAGAGGTTAGGATCTCTAACTTGTTCTCCCTAACTTCCTCTGTACCTTCATTAATCACCTCAATAGTTTCCCAGATGTGTTTGAAATTTTTACAGTTCATCACATGTCTGTTCATCAAGGAATCAAGGGAATCAACTAAAATTAATTAAAGTGGCATCCAAGGAGGCTTCTTCTTTTTCAGCAGGAGAAAAATCCTCAGGCTCTTTTGCATAGGTTCTAGTTTTGGTAATTACAACATCTTCTATAACCTCTGGTTCAATAACCATCGGAATTTTTGGATCCTTCTTTAACAAGTTCAGATATTTGGGATTTGCAACATGTAAAAACAAGAGGATCTTCTTCTTCCACATAATATAATTTTCTTTATCAAATAGTGGAATTTTAACGGTTCCAACTTTTTGTGAAGTCATTATGAATTTTTGAATAAATAAAAATTCAAGGAGTTGAAAAATCACAAAAGTCTAGGATCTTGATTTGTTCGTTAATCAGAAGGCTCTGATACCAATTGTTAGGTCCCAATATGTTTGTAGAAGGGGGAGTTGAATACAAACTATACCGTTTAATCGAATTTAATGCGGAATAAAAAATTGAAACAAAATTCAAGTTAAATAAAACTATTATTAAACTTGAAAGGTGTTACAACAACGGTATCGATTACAAGGGATTAATCTCAAATAGATTATCACAAATTTAGAAGAAATTCGACATAAACTTTTTCTATTTTTGCAATAAAAAAAAGATCAAATGCTAGAAGCAATTTGAGATTAAGTTCTAGGGATTTTGATCCGCTAGATAGTTACACAAGAACAAAAGAATGATTTCTAGTGATTTGGATTTAACTTTAAAACTAGAAATTGATAATCTTGAATTCAGCAAAGAGATGAAATATTTTGGGCGGCTGCTTTTTTTTTTGAATGTATTTCGTGATATATATTGTCTGCTGCTCTTCTTGTCTTTTAGTTTTAATCAACAGAACTGAAATGAACTGCCATGACAATCCCATAGCTGGTAGAACTTTCGGTGAGACAATCTGTTATACTACCATGACAATCGGTATGACTATCTCCTGAACTAGCAAGACAATCGGCATGACAATTGATTGAATTAGCAAGACTATCAAACTGAACTAGCAAGACAATTCTCCTCCTGCTAGAACTTTCGGTATGACAATCAATTTGAATTAGTATGACTTTCTGTATGACAATCTGATTGTCATACCAGTTCAATTGATTGTCATGCTGAATTAATATTGAATATAAATTCAAAATCAATTCTGAAAATTCATAATATTAATTCAGAATTAATTAATCAATTAATCAATAAATTAATTTTTGCAGATATAATTTATTTTCTTAATTAAATTATATGACTTAATTAATTAATAGAGAATTAATACTACTCTTGAACAACAACCATTCTTCTGAAAATCTTCTGAAAATCACTGTCAATTATGAATCAATTCCACCACTTCAATGTTGACATTCGATGTACTGTCTGGTTTGTCTAGTTCATGAGTGACTAACTTTCGTGACGTTTCTTCATGTCTTCACTTTGATAACTTGACTTTCTTCAGATTAAATCCTTGTAATTATCTGATACCCTGACAAGATCTCTGTCACTTGATTAAATCCACAATCTTGATTTATATCACTGAGGCTTGATCAATTTTTTGAACTTCTTCCAGTGAAGTAATTCCTCAAGTCTGTAGATGAACCATGTTTCTGAATTCTTTGACAGATGTTACTTTGCGAGATCTCTTTGACGGTAGATCTATTATTTACTTGTTACATTCTTATTTGAGTTGAATTAAATCCTCGAATAAACAAGGCTATGACATATGCCTTTCACTAACGCCTCAAAGTTTTTAGAGAGTTAATTACTTAACAAATATAAATTGTATTTTTTTATACAATTTTGTGTTTTTAGTCTTGGTCACTCGGACTCGGTTGGAAGTGAAGCGTCAGACTCAGAAACATTTTTAAAAATTTACATGGTTTTCACGTAAAATATATGTCCAAGTTTGGGTGTCCTTATCTAAGTATTAAATGTTCGACACGGGTACTCAAGGTGTCGAATTTCCGACACGCGTACTCGAGACAAACTGAAGAGTCCAAGTAACATAAATTTTAGTTATGCTAAAATTCCAAGAAATGCCTGTTTTTCAACTAATCTTGTGTTTTTACTCCCACAGAGTAACGACTCCTTGGTTAAATTTACTTTCCTAAAATCACAATATGGTCCATAAATTTTTTCAATACACAACTTGCACTGGAAACCCTCATGTTAATCAGTAAAAGTCATATGTGAACGAAGGGCTTAACACACCTTTATACCAAAGTAAGGTGCTGCAGCACGTTCCAGTGAGAAAAAAGCTCGTGTGCCAAAAGATGACATGACTGGGTAAAGCTGCTTATACATACAACTATTAGTTGAATTCCAGTAATCATAATAGATTACTAGTGGCATCTGTTGTATTACCCAGTAGGATAACTGGAATGGTGAAACGTAAAACAGAAAATGGGAAAATAATAACGAATACCTCGTTCCTTATTCCGGGAATCAGTTGTTCACCTAAGCACTTAATTACATCTCCAACAGCGCTAGTTGTATCCTCAGGAGTGGTGAGGCTTGAATGTAGCTGGACATGATCCCCAAAAAGGATAGCCTGAGAATCATCATCGGGGAATATAAAAACATGCGGGAAGTTCCTTAGATAGCCTGCAAAACTGCACATACCGAAAATGTAGAAATGAAATGGGGGGGGGGTTAAATATGGAAATTGAGTTGGGAGGCTTACCCATGATGAACATAGCCAACAACATGATTATGAATGACAAATGGAATAAAATCATGTAAATATTCCTGAAATTAATCATAAATTGATTATTACTTTTATTTTTTTTATTATAGAATAAGACATGGTAAAAGTAGCAATTGAAATAGAAATAGCAAATGTTGAAGGAGACTGATATAATACAAATGGACATACAGCGCCGCGATTGCAAAGCTTGATTTTGTGGAAGAAACCCTGGAGAGAGGAGGATGAGAGAGTTTGAGGTTCAGGATTGTTGATGACGTCATCCCAAGTAAAGGAATTAGTAGCCTGCGCAGAGTCTCTGAAATTGGTGCGACAACTAGTACTACTTGTAAAGGAGGAGGAGGATAATGAACCATATGTATACATACATGTATTATATCTATTGTTGTTACAGAGATACACATTGGCATAGCAGCTACTATTACACCACGCCATTTTACACCTAACTTTTCAATTATCTGTGTGTGTTGTTCTAGATATGCTTCTTCGTTTCCTTGTGTTGAATTTTTATTATGTCATTCCGTTTCGGTATATTATATTACTAACTCCATTTTTAATTCACATCCAACTTTTAATTGTCCGATTAATTTGGTAACAACACACCGTAATTATCGTGCGGCCCTTATTCTCGGGCCAGAAACTGCTGCTACAACCGTAATTGTGATGGTATCGTGATGCATTATCATGACTAAAAGTGTATTATGTTTTGGAGCTGAATTAGTAAAGATACCATGTATTAATGGTCGAGAAAGTCCTTCTCAATCTAACCAAATATACTCAATAAACGATCACTGCGCCAATTCCGGTAGATAGTGAAAATATGAACCCTCTTCCAACTATCTACAAATCTATATATAGGGATCAAACTCGATGTAGTTCTTTCTGGGTTGGACATAAGTCCTTGAGCAACAAGCCATGTTGCTGATAACCCAAAACCAAGTTCCGTAATCGACCCAACTGTTTCCCAGATGGGCTTTCAGTGTCCATGCGTAGTAGGACCCTTAGATCCAATAATTCCATAATTTTCAATAATTGTCTATAATTTTATGTAATTATCCTGTAAATATAATTGATTATCACGTTTAGTGTGATACAAAGCCATCCCTTGAAAATAAGATATGTTTCCTTTATTTTAGGAGGTATAGTCAATATCCAACATTGATACCGTCGTAGGGTGTACGCAGTTGCTCCTGCATCTTCACCTCTCTAGCCTGATTGATTATAGAGGTACTTCTTACACCTTTTCTTGCCCTCCTGGGCTTCACCTGATACATAGATACACACATAGATGCACCTACACTGGAACATATACTGAGGAGATCCATCTTCATATACGGACCCCGAGGTTCCCACAACCAGTGGAACCCCGCCTTATGAACCTCAGTGGAACCCCGCCTTATGAACCTCAGGTTTCCATTATAACCTGAACATGTTTCAAATATCCATTTTCATGGGTCCAAACCATACCAAGACCAT
Organism: Apium graveolens; assembly: GCF_009905375.1. Classification (NCBI taxonomy): domain Eukaryota; kingdom Viridiplantae; phylum Streptophyta; class Magnoliopsida; order Apiales; family Apiaceae; genus Apium; species Apium graveolens. The sequence goes on along the minus strand of NC_133648.1, from coordinate 301,971,917 downwards.
TCCAATTAATGCCAAAGACGCCCAAAAACCCTACGGGCCTTAAATCGAGCCCATGTAAGATTTTGGGCACAACAACTACCCCGGTTCCCTGCAGCATCGAATGAAAGAGAAACAAAAGAAGTCACGTAGCATATCACAATACCATTCCAAACCTTGAGAGCTCCTGCTCCGCTTGGGAACCCTCGGACCTAGCATTGTCAATGGATCGGATCGGATCGGTCTTGATACATATCCTGATCCATTTAATTTTACAAGATTCGGATCCGGATCGGATTTTTGTCAGATTTTTTGAAACCCGATCCATATTTGGATCCGTTAGGATCACGGAACAAACCGGAGCTCTGATCCATTTACATTTTTTAAAAAAATGAAATGTAAACACAATTTTTTACATTACACCCAATATTTTATATAAAAATATTGAAAAGGAAACAAAATACGAAAATCAATTTAAAAGTTACACAATAAATTAAAATTCAATAACACCAAAACTAAAATACTAAATTTTGAATGTAAAACTGGACTACAATCTTTATTCTTCAGCATTGTCCATCTTCAAGTTCTAAACAGTGGCAAATCACTCTATTGTAGAATGAAAATAAACATTGTATTATTAAAAAGAGCCAATTCACACATGTATAAATTGGACACAAAGATGAGTGAATCAGATTGTTTACTATCCACTAAGTATTCATTTTTCCCTGGATGACATCATACTATCCACTAAGTATTCATTTTTCCCTGGATGACATCAAATGTTCTCTACTATTAGTTAAGGGTGGGGTTAGAATTCATTTAGTTCCAGCCTACTGAGTCACTCAATAACCACATAAAAATTGGACAAAAATAATACGTATATAAAACATACTATAACATACAAAGTATCAAGACAATATTAAAAATAAAAATGAGAATCAGAAGTATAAATGATTTAGGACATAAATCATAGTAATTAAGATCCAACTATCAGAAGTATTAAATAAAATATATACCCTAGCTTAGCATACATTGATGAAAATAATAGTCCAATCAAGCTCTTTAATTTTACGGTGCTTCTGTCAAATCTGAAAATAAAAACAGGGCAACTTCTTAAATGTTAAGCAAATATGCAAGCCTAATTACTAAATAAATGTAGTCATAAAATGGGTAATTTACATACTTTTCTTCGAGATGTGGTAATAAGCGCCTCTACTGCTTCAGGAAGTAAACAAGAACGTGTTTCGTCAATAACTCTCCCCCTTACGATGAAAGCGGCTTCTAAAGCTATAGTTATAGCCAAAACAGCCAGTACATCACGTACGATCTTGCTGATTGTAGGAAACCTTGTACCATTAACGGACCACCAGGTTAGTATATTAAATTTGCCCATTGTTGGATGAGTTTCCTCTTCCAAATACTGATCAAACTCAGATTTTGGTACATAACGATTTCCACAAGACCTTTCCCTTTGTTTTCACTTCTTAAAATCATTTAACTTACTAGTTTGCGATGTCGAAGAATCAAGTACATGGCTTCCAGAGATCAGATCACCATATCCCATATTACTTATTGAACTCTCATCCATTGCAACTCTACCTCTGTACTCTATATAAAGATCAAAGAAACTTGTTCAAACTCTTTCATTATGTGTAAATGAGAGTTCACTTTCATACAGCTTATCATAGTAATACTCGATGATATCCATTTTAAATCTCAGATCAAGAATCACAGCTTTTGCTAGACACGAACCACGTTCATCCCAATATTTGGAAAATTTCAGACTCATAGGCCCTACAAATACTCAGATGAACTCTTCCGAACTGTTTTCCCATTCAATAAGTTGAAATTTGATATCACAAATATCAGGAAAAACACATTTGCGGTGAGAAATTTGGTACCACTAAAATGTACAGTAGCATCCTTAAAAGGTTTTAAACAGCCATGCACTAAACGTGCCAATCTCCACTCTTTCTGAGAAGGTTGGAATGCATAATTTTTATCCATGAATGCTAAATGATCAAATGCCTCTTCATAAATTAAAGCAACATTAATCATGTCAACCGTAGTATTCCACCTACGTGGCACATCCACAGGAACTTGGGCTTTACCTTGCAACTTTAATTAGCTAACAACCTGATCAAACTTTTGTTTACCAAAAGGAGACTTAAACAAATATCTCACTGTCCCACAAATATTATTTAAAAGTGGCTTAATAAAAGCCATTCCATCTTGAACAATAAAGTGTGCACTATAGCGAACATGAAAGAACTCGCCTGCACGTGGAATTATATCGAAGAGCCACAATTTTAGATGCCTAACCATATTATCATTAGCGGCGGCATTATCAACAACCATGGCAAACAACTTGTTATCTAAATTCCAATCCATTATCAGTTGTGGTATAAACCTATATAAAGAATCCCCGTCATGTGGCCAGCCAATTATTCTATAATTCAAGATCTTTTTTTGCAACTCTCACTCATTATCAATATAATGCGCAGTCAAACAAGTATAAGCAAAGTTTTGTGCGTCTAAAGTCCAAATATCAGTAATGAGTGTTACCTTACAATCAAGCCCCTCAAGTATTTCATAAATTTTCACTTTCATCTCTTCTTGAAGTTTAATAATATCAGACCTAATAGTATTCCAATTAACAAGCTTAAATTCCTGATTCAAACCATTAACACAATACTCAAAAAATTCATGATCAATTATACAAAACGAGTAATTATGTTTAATGATCATTTTTTCTAAATTTGTTCTACTCTTATGCTAATCGAACTTAAATGCTTCTACTTTAGTTGAACCCGCGGCCATATTCATAGCAAAAACAGATTTTTGTCCAGCATCTTTATATAATTTAGCGGTGCACCTCTTAAGATGATTGGCCAAGTGACTCGTACCTTGATTACTATCCCCAACAAAATTCTTTTTGCAATTTTTACATAGAGATCTATCGACTCCATTAGCATCTTTGTATTTTATAAAGTGTGCTCATACCGCGGATATTTTCTTCCTTCTTTTTAGATCTTCTGATCCATCAACCTCGATTGGATTCTGAGATGAATTGATTGTATTATCTTCCGCTTCTTCAGTAATTGTGTTTGAATTCATATTCTGAAACAAATATAAACAACATTAGGTAGTAAATACAATTAACAAACGGAATCAAATTGTAAGATAAATTAATCAACATACCATGATTAAATCTCTGAGATAGGAAATATAATCGGTTTATGTTTGTAAGATAAGTGTGCCGCTGTAAAATATGAAGGGGGATTATGGTTAGACTTTAAAAGTGAGCTGAGCGTGAGTGGGAAAATATTTGACTACTATCTGTCTGGTAGGCCCTTAATCAACTGTAGGGGGGTGAATACAGTTAATACAATCAATTCGACAAAGCTTCAACATAATCAATAATTTTTATATTAACTGATAAAAACTTATTACAAATGTACTCTCTCGAAATGATGAACAAATATCCTTAAGAGCTGCTAGGTTATGCGAAAGATATAACAATGTCGCAATGCTTATAGCATGAACCTAATATGTGCTTTATATAGAGCACATCTACACACTGTATAAGGAATCCTATTCTATTAACAACAAGGAGACCTATACAATGCTTCTGAGATAAAGTCCTTCACCACCTTGAGTTTATGTTTCCTTTTCCTTATCGAAGATCAACTGATGTGACAAATACTGATTACATCATCCGTTGACATCATCATCCGTTGATATCATCATCCGTCGATATCATCATCCGTTGACATCATCATCATCCGTTGATACATAAGTTCTATTGATACATAAGTTCTGATATGAACTTTTGATAGTTTCTGCGTGATATCATCAATTGCTCCTAACAATCTCCCCCAACTTGTTCATTATGGAAATATGGATAAGTTCCAATTGATGATGTCAAAACTATCTAAATGCAGGAATCAAGTATGCATCTTCAATCTTGCTTCAGTGAATATCAGACCTTACTTTTCCTCCTGAACTGCTTCTTTAACTTGAGCAATGTCAGCAATTAATTTCAGTATCAGCCCGGTCAGCTCCATAAATCTTCCTTCTTTGGTGAGCTTGGCTGATTTTTTCTTCTTCACATTTTTCTTCAATATCATAAGCTTGACATACCGTATAGGTTGGATCTATCGGTATTTGAGATTTAAATACTATTTTCTTCTTTACAACAGCTTTGGCTTTAGACTTTGAAATCTTTTACTTCTCTCATATCTTCTCTTTTCCTTTAAGCTTCTTGTCAGCAGTTACAATAACTTGTGATTTTAAATCTTCTGCTTGACTAATTTCCCTTTTAATTATACCTCTGGTTGGTCTGTTAGAAGGATCATTTTTATAAAGTACTTGAGAAATAACAGAAATATTAGTATTTGTTGTCTTCATGGAATTTTTGAAGTCTTCCTCCATTTGCCTTAGCTGTTCAAGATCAACTCCAGGATTTTCTCTTGTAAATATTCTTCTACTTAACTCAGAGTCAAATAATTGAATCTTTGGATCCTTGTAGAACATAGTTTTCTTTCTTCCTTTAACTTTCAGAGTTTGAAGATATTGACTTGCTTCAGCACTAACTTCTATCTCCATAATACCTTGGTCTTCATAAGTAATTGTGACTTGTAAAGATTGTTGCATATTTGTAGTCACAGTCAAATCTTCTACTCTTCTTTCATTCCTCCTACTCTCTCCACCTTATCTAAATTGATATCTAGTGATTGCTTTTGATGAACCACTAACTCCAACCAGCTCTTCACCTCTTCTCCTTTTACTATCCTTCTATCCCCCCTTATCACCTCTATCAGGATTTTCATCATCAGTATTTGTTAATGTCAGCTGTTTGCATTTAGATTCAACAATTTTCTCCCCCTTTTTGGCATCATCACCAAGCACTAGAGAAAGAATCAGCTCCATTGAATTATGTACTTCTGTAAGTTGATCAGACATTTGAACTTGTTTAGCTTCCAATCTAGCTTGACTGACTTCAATTGCAGTTTGTGTAACACCCCCAAATCCTGGGTCAGGGAATTTGGTCGTCACTATGAAATCTCAATCCAAAATAACCTGTTTAACTAATAAATAAAGGTCAGCGGAAGATATTTAGCATCTATGACCCCAATTGATCCAAGATCTTTTAAGGTTACAGTTCTAGAAATGAGAATTCCAAATTCTATACATAATTTTTTTCACTTTCTTTTAAAACTCTTTTCAATAATTCCAAACTTTAAAACTTAACCCACTAGTATAACTTCGAAAAGAAGTATACTAGTCCCAACTATACAATGCACAACTATAATATAATATAATACAAACAACTTTACATAACAGAGCTTACACTAGTCCGCAAACCCTGGGCCAACCACCTTCCAAAAGCTTCTTCTTTACTTTCTTCAATTATGCCGCAAAACAGCGCAAGCTAATCCTCACTGGAGGTTAAATAAAAAAAACAGGTAAGTATGAGCGGAATAAATGCTCAGCACCGTCCAATATAACATATATGGGGTTGTTTTGATATAAAACTGACATCTGTACTGGAGCAGAACATTTAAAAATCATAATTGCTGAATCAGAAAATTTATTAAAGAATGAGATAGTTATTTTTCAACTGTATTCAAAATCTTTTGGATAATTTCGAGCAAAATGATTCAGCAATAATTTGAATCTTGACGAGAATAAAACTCGTAAAATAATGTTTACGAAAATATCATAAACCGCAATAACATGAAACAATGATTATGGAGTGGATCATAAACTCATTCAAAACTCAACTCTTGATATTAATATTCATTTTGATGTCATATTAATTTAGATATCAATACGAACTTTGATGCTCACAACCTACCCGCGCTAAACTATGGAATTCAACATCAATCATCTGCATTAATACCACCTTTGATATTTAATAACAACTTAAATATCAACATCAATCAACAACTGAATTAAAACTGTATTTCACCTTTATTCAAAACCAAAATAGTTGATAAATCATTTTTCTATGATTATCAAAACAATTTAATAATTTAGATTGGAATTCTCGAACGACGGTGTGTTGCCGCCGGTGATCAGCCGTGGAGCAACACCGGTATGCCGAAGCATATCCAACTAAACAAATGGGGCACCCAAGACACATATCGGCCTAAATGTATTATATCCTGTATAATACCTAAATTTCTGCTGGACCGCCGCCACGGCCTCTTACGCTATTTGTGATAATCCAATCTTAAAACATTTTATTGAGAGGGGTCATAATACTCGACACCCTTATAAATTTTATTCGCCCGTTTACTTGGATAGAAAACCCAAAACAACGTCATCTTTCTCAAAATCCAAAATATTTATAAATCCGATAGTTGGATAAGTAAAACACTTGACTATTCAGAACATAGAATAGCAGATGAGTACTTGCATAAACGGAATCATTTATTTCAGCGATATGTAAAACATTTATCTATTTAGAACTGAGAATAGGGAAAGCAATACTTGCATAATAGAATCCAAAATATATATATCACTTGAACAATAAATGATGATAGGGATACTTGCCTTTGAGATTCAGCAGTTCGTCATACTCGCAATGACGCATCTATTCTGACATTCTGTCTCAAAACATCACCGTCCTTTTTTTCAACACTTTACTGTTATGCTGCTCCTGCGATTGCTAGAAGCGAGATATCCAATACCATTCCATCTCATTCTTTATCCAACTTCTTGTCTTGATCAACTCGAATGATCCGCATCTACAATTAAAAGATATAACTTTAATCGTCTAACGATAATTACTCGACGAACTGCGCGTCAAAACCCTGTCGTCTACCCATACAATAGCCCACACATAAAGGAAACAGTCAAACACAAGACTCTTGACTCATGTATGCACGTAATTCACATAACATATAAACACATAATCCACGTATCACATAATTCATATCTCATATGACTCAGTTCGTCAAAAGGTTCGACTCGATACATTTAGAATTGGAATCCGGTCAAAAATATGATTTATCGATCAATAATCGACTCAGAATGACTTGTAGAACAAGCGACCTTTAGAAACAAAAGGATTTGGGTCTCAAAAGTATTTTTAATAAAAGCGGAATATTTTATTGAGTCTAGACGTGTTCGTTTCGTATTAAACGGATGAACTATCTATTTATTATGAATAAAATACGAATAAATCAATTAATAATAATAATAATTGATTTTTAAACAATAAAATATAATTTTTTTTAAAAGCTCAAAATAATTTTTAGGAATTATTTGGCCTAATTATAAATAATTATATCTTATTTAACTATTAATAAATAAAATTAATTAATTAAATGAATTAATCAATCAATTAAATCCATAAATATTTAACTAAAATAAATTATAAATAATTAAATCAAATTTGGATTTTTGAAAATAATAAAAGAAAATAATTTTTGGAATTTAAAATATTTAAGTAAATAATTTTAAGAATTTAAAACAATAATTATCTGATTTTCGAAATTAACAATAAATGATTTTAGAAAATATAATTTGAATTTCTTGTTGTTTTAAAACATAAAATTATACAAACACGACTTGATTTTCTGAATACAGGAAAGAAGATTCAACAGCGGTTTTGGGGGGGGGGGGCTCTCGCCGGACTCGTGAGGAGGACGACCGGTGACTCGCCGGTTTTTGGAGATTTTCCAGATTCCGGCCGAGTTCCGGCGTGTTTCCGACGAGTCGAACCCACCTCCCAAACTCACTGTTTATAACCGTTTTCAGCTCCAATTAACTCTAAATCCTTCGTACAATTCAACTATACCCGCAGCAACATTCGACAAGCCGCAGAATCAAAAATCCAAGCCGGAGAATAGCTCGAATAATCCGGCAACAACCCGAAAGCATCCAATCGTTAACCAAATTCGATGAAATATATGCCAAATTAAAGATATATTTACTTAAAACACGCTTGTCCAATCAAAATCAACCAACCTAACTTCTAGAATCCAGAAAATCAAAGATCAAAACTAACAAAACTAAGAACTCGGTTAGATCAATACGGGACTAAAACAAATCAAACAAACACATGAATCGACTCTCATGGTCATTTTAAAGCTATTTGTAACATCAAAATCAATCAACAATTACTCAAAATCAAAATTCGATTTCAAGCTTTAAGAACACAAAATTGATTTTGTAATTTACTTAACCTCAGATCGTGATTCTGGTATCAATAGAACGGGCTTGAAACAAGGATTGTTTTGGTGTGTAGAGCATCAACAACCGATTCCTAGAACTCCCAAAATCTTTGATTATTTGTTCTTGAAGAAATTTTACCCCCAAAAATATTCTTGATTTTTGTTTTTAATAAAAATAAAATGAATTAAAATAATTAATGAGGCTATTTATACTTTTTGAAAAATAAATACCCAAAAATAAATAAAGGGTGTTTTTATCCCCTAATTAAAATAATTAGGCCCAAAAATAATAATTATGGGGAATAATTTTAAAAGTAATTACATACAGTATTTATATCAAAGCTTCTCAAAAATTGCGAATAATACAAAAATGCAGAAATACTGGGGATTTGAAATACGATTAATTTTATAAAAATAAAGAAGTGAATTTTGTGGGGTTTGATGTCCCGGTGGGGTTCCGATTCGTTAATTTTTTGATAAACAGAAACGATTCTTATATTAACAACAAAAACCCAAAAACACATAGAATACATTCAAATGCATATAAAACAAGATAAAATGAGTAACTCGATAAAGACGTAAATGTAATAAACCCAATTTTTGAAATTTTTTTGAAACCCTTATGAATAGTGTTTTGCTGATTTTGCTGAATAAAAAAACTTTTCATGCCACACTATGTAGGGGTTCTTTTATTGATCTTATGGGATATTATTAGTACTCTATGTGGTATATAAGTGTATGTAAAGATCGTCAGAATCCAAATCCGAACACTTTGATTTTTCCCGAAAATCCACCAGATACCGAAAGAATTGAGTATAAGGTAATAGGATAAAAAGGATTTAAATTCAAGGATTATAAGAGAGGATCATAAAAGGAATATAATGTATTGAGAAATGTTAAGGAAACCCAAGTAATAAGATCCCGGGTATGATCCCTCAAATGATAAACGAAAACGAAAGTTAAGCGAACCGTATAACAGATCAGCGGTCATTAGCCAAGTAATTAGAAGCTAATCAAAGAGGTTAGTGAGGATGATGTCATCAAACCAATAAGAGGAGGACAAGTGGGGGAGGATGACATAACAAGGTGACATAAGCATGACAAAGAAAGGTGTGTTATTGGTTGATTAAGAACCACACAAAAGTTACCATGGGAAAAAGTAATAAAACAAAACAAAAACACCAAAAACAACCAACCAACCATTCATTTCACCAAAAACACAACTTCACTTCTTTTTCTCCATTGAAGCTCTCAGCCTCTTTCTTAAGAAAAGGGAAGTCCAAGCTCCTCCACTTGCTAATTTACAAGGTAATTATCCTAGCTTCTCCTAGTTAAGTTACATACTTCCTGGGAATCTTAGCTTCAAAATCCTTTCCTAGCATTTCCTATAAATCATTCAAGAAGATGGTGAATAGTACTTTCTTGAAATTAATTTTTGTGTTCTTGATTTCTTTGAAAGATCAAGCTTGTAGGAGGTTAGATTAAGGCTTCCATGGGCATTCCAAGGATCCTTCATGGATTAAAAGCTTCAAGGAAGGTATAACTCTTCATGATCTTAGTCTTAAGTTTTGTTGTTTAGATTTCCTAATGTTTAGATGATGGGTTAGTGTAATGGGTGTGTAATCATGTTTAGAGCTTGTTATGAGTAGTTTAGCTGATGAGAGGCATGATTATTGTGTGTTTAGAGATTGGTTGGTTTTGTGATGTTTTTGGAGTTGGAAATCTTGGTTATTAGTTAATGAACTTAAGTAAACTCTTAGTTCATGATTGATAAATAAGTATGAATTGGTAATATTGAGTCGCTGGGGCTGTTGTAGTATGGTATGGATGGATTTTGGTTGTATGAATGAATTGTGGTTGATTGGTGGTTGGTTTGGAGTAGAATAAAAATTGGTAATCGCGTAAACATAGCCGTCGTAATGTCCGATTTACTTTAGACTGTTTTTGTTCATAACATCAGGACCCGAGAACTCACTGTTAGGGTTTTACCATTGCCATGATTAGATAGCTCATGTTGCGAGCTTCGTTTTGATATGTGGTTCATTTGAATCCGATGTACGGTTTAGGAGAAACGACCGTTTTAAGTAACGGCGTTTCGCGACCGAACCATTACCCCTCGCCTTACTTTGAAACCTTGGTTAAAGACTTTAAATGACTAATTGGGGTATGAAACAATTATGTTAAGTGGATTAGGAAGTTGGTAAGGTACTCGCGAAAAAATCGCTTTAAAATTCTTAATGGTTAATTTATTAAAAATGGTGGAACCGAGGGTACTCGAGCGACGTAAGTGAATCGTTAAGCGCAAAAGCAAACGTTAGGGTTAAATTGGTTAAAGTCTAGTTTCTTAAGCGACCGGGGTTTAATTCCGACTTATGTTGTTGTTCATAGGTTATCGGACCCACTCTAAGCTTAAGTCTATCCGGGAGCACTCAGGCAAGTTTTCTACCCGTTATACTGTTGTTGTGATGTATATATGTATATGCTTTATCTTGTGATAAGTGCATGATTGTTATTAGCAAATCTTGCGATATATTGGAGCATGTTGATACGGTATATATGCATGCTTGTTTTGTAATCTTGATATCTAATTGTTGATTCAAATGCTTATAGTTGTATAATACCTATGCTAGAGATAAGCAGTAGTTGCGTATACCCTTAGTATAGGGGACCCAAAGGTAAACATTTTCTAAACCGGGAGTCGATGTTCCCGAGTATAATATATATATATATATATATTTATATATATATATATGAATAGTTTTCAAAACAATTATTCGAATAAGGTTTATTCGATAACTTTATTTTACTTAATGAATATTATTTTGAATATTCATTTGAGGGCTTATGACTCCGTTTATTTTAATGAATATATTTTTGAATATTCATTCGAGGGCTTATGACTCCGTTTATTTTATTAATGAATATTATTTTGAATATTCATTCAAGGACTTATGACTCCGATTATTTACTAAATAATATTCTTTATTTTATTAAAAAATAATGTGTCGATAATCAAACTTACTTTTGATTATTCAAATAAAGATATTACTTTCGTATAAGTATATCTTTGGTTATTTAACATTCATTTCAAGTATAAGTTTTACAACTTCTACTTCAATTATTTTTATAAAGATTATTCTTTATGGGAATATTATTTAAATAATAATATTCAGATATTTTATAATATATTGGGACTGATTTATTTTATTAAATCAGCATCACTCCAAACATTCTTAAAAATGTTTCGAGTCTTCAAAATGATTTTAAAGGGTTAGGGCGGATCCCAAAACTCATTTTTATATTTAAGATCCTCCTTTCGAAGGGGATTTAAATACTCGCTCAAAACCTGAGGGATCCGGCTCTGTGGTGTGTTTCATATTCGCAACAAGGTTGCTATTTTGATAAAAGAGTTTTTGATTACTTACCCAACACTCGGGAAGTAAAATTCTTGGAACAACTTAATCCATTAACAGGCATCGCCTGGGAAATATCGGTGAGTTTTCCTTTCCAACTAGATACGACTTTTTGGTGGAGCCGTATCAACAAGTTTCTACTTGGGGAAAGGGGGGACGAGCTTTACGTTTCAGAGTCATGGATTTCATCTGAACTAGGAGTGGCGTAAGTGGTCGAGTAGCGCCGGCCCAGCCTTATTATATTGGCCCAAATGGCCTGGAAGTTCCTCTAAGACGGTCCATTCCTTAGGAGTCCAGTGTTCGGTTGACAAGTAAATCCGACAGGTTCTCCTCTACATGTAGAAAATGGTGGGGTTGTACTACTACGACTGATCATCGTAAGTGGTCTTCCTGGCGTGGCAAACTCCCGTAATGAGTTCATCATCCACTTGGATATTTCTGCAACACTACCCAGAGCACTTCGATAGAAAGGCTACGGTTGGGCGATTGTTGAGTGTTGGCAGGGTCGAGTTTTCAAAATGATGTTTGCATCAAATGAAGTATCTCGTAACTTTATTTTATTTTGGTGATATTTTAAAGATTGATTCCATACAAGTTTTGTCTGGTAGCATAATCTATGGGATGAACTATTTATACATTGAACGGTGGTAGTTCAAGTAGTATTTGGAAAAAGATATAAGTATATTGGAGTATCTTGTAACTTCATCTTTTAAACTTATATCTAGTAAATGATTATCTTGTGCATGTCAAAGATTTTCAGAAAAACGTTGAGACAAGGTTAGATATATGAGATCACCTTGCAACGATATTTTTATACAGTTATAAACTGGAACTCTGTGTACATTATACATGTCAGAGGATTTCAAAGATTGTGAAAAGTATATATATATATATATGTATATATATACTGAATATTTTGCGACTTGGTCGCGTTAAGATATCAGCTTGGTTCATTTCTTTTGACCAAGACTTTCATGAGTACTATGAGAATGCTCATATATTGTTGATCTGTATACATATTATTTTGGTGGGCTTGTTGCTCACCCTTACTTTCTTCTTTCATCACACAACATCAGATAGACAAGATGAACAGGACCAAGCTCCCAATTCGCGAGCGGATAGGAAACGTTCCACAGTTTCCTATAGGCGTTAATGTCGCTGTAGCTGAGGTAGGAACTACCAATAGGCCAGGCTTTCAACTTTTGATGTACCAGACTTATGTATCTTTATCAATTGTAATAATGGCAAAGAAATGTAAATTTATTCAGAAACCCTTTTAAGGTGTAATGGCATATAATTTTGGAATAAAATGACTCATGTTATTTTTTTTTGATATTCATCTCTGAGACTATAACTTGTGGTGTGTGTGTTTATTGTGGGGTCACAGTACAGAGTAGTTGATTGTTTATTAAGATTGGGTGTTATTAAGGGAAATGGAACTCGTGACAACCCGGATCCCCGACCCCGGATTTGGGGGTGTTACAGAAATGGTATCAGAGCCAAGCGTTATAAACCTCAGAGATGATGTGACGTTAAGATAATAAGTTCATTAAGATAATAAGAACTCTTGCCAAGTTCATAGTCGGGCTACCTAACGTAGTACTGACAGTTAAAACCCTTATGGGAACCCTTATAAATATCGTGATAGGAGCGTAGTTCGTTACCGTATATGGTAGCGGGACTCCGAACCCTGAGGTTGAGGAGCAACAACGCGATAATGTTTTATTAGTTATTGGAGATCAGATTGTGGACCCGATAGAGCGTCCTAACACGGGACCGGATGATGTTCATATTGAGGATGTTGTTCTAGAAGGGATTATCGCTGAGAAGGATCCTGTGAAGGATCCTGTGAAGGATCCTGACAAGAATGAATAAAGGACCGCTGAAGAATTGATGACCATGGTTAAGGCAACTACCAGAGGTAGGATTGGCCGGTCACTACCAGAGGTTCGTTCAAGTTTGTAAAGATAGTAGCCCCTTTAACGCGGCTTACTCATAAGACTGAGAAGTTCGAATGGATAGAGAAATGCGAGAACAGCTTTTAAGAACTGAAGCAAAGATTGGTGACGGCCCCTATGGTGGTATTGCCGGATGGAAAAGAAGATTTTGTGATCTGTAGTGACGCTTCGCATAAGGAATTAAGGTGCTTCTTATACAACACATCAAGGTAATCGTGTACGCGTCAAGACAATTAAGGGAATATAAAATTCGATATCCCCACCCATGAGCTTGGGCTCGTGGCAATAGTTTTGGCCTAAAGATTTGAGGCACTACTTGTATGGAGAGAAGTGCGAGATTTACACAAGCCATAAGTGCTCTAGTGCACTTTCACGTAGAAAGAGCTCAACATACGCCAGAGGAGGCGGTTAGAGCTAATCAAGAATATTGATTGGGAGATTCTTTATCATTCGGGGAAAGCCAATGTGGTGGCTGATGCCCTTAGTAAAAAAGGAGAAACTCAAGATGATAATGTCTTTGGGAGAGTTTATGAGAGATTTTGAGAAAATGAAAATAGAAGTGAAGGTAACCGGAGCCGGTACCGAAAAGATGTTTGAGATTGCAATATAGTCCGAATTATCGGAAAAGAACATATTGTGCCAGAAAAAGTGATGAATGAAGGCAGAGAGCCAACAATTAGATAAAAGATTAATACCGAGAAAGATGATAAGGGAATAATGAGGTATTCCTACAGAATATGGGTTCCAAATGTTCAAGAGCTTAAAGATGAAATCTTAGATGAAAGCTAGTTTGAGGAATAAGATTTAGAGCAAACCCTGAACGAGATAGTCAGGGAGGTCGCCATCAAGATAGAAGGAACCCATAACATAATGGAGTGGAAAATGAGGATTTTAACGTATAAGATAACCCCAAGTATGGGAGAAGGATGAAACATTTCATACTAAGGAAACAGAAAGTCGAGTAAGGAAAGGAGACCCGAGACGGTACTCCTATACGACAATTCATGGACCTGTCTAAAAAGAACTTATACTATTATCCCCAACCACCACCTTGAGTAAACAATGCGGTAGGAAATTCTTTCATGACCTTTAAGTCGCTAAGCTCTCAAAGTTCCAAGGAACAGGTTGACCCAGTCGAGGCAAGAGCCTGGCTAAAGGAAATATAGGTATCATTTGAGATTCTAAATGATTGACGAATCACAAAAGACTGTTTTTGTCACTTACCCTCCTAAGAGAGAGGCCACCCGCTGGTGAAAGGCCAAGGAAGGCACGGAGCAAGAGATTATAATAAACTGATTTAAGTTCAGTCAATTGTTTTCAAGAAAGTACTTCCCAAGGTTATGGAGATAGTGTAAAAGCTTTAGAGCCAGAACAAAGGCAGACGAGTATGATGAATTATGAATCTAAGTTGTAAAAGTTGTCAAGATTCGTTCTGAGGACACGAATCCAGAATGACGGGATGTTTAAAATCAATGCTTATGTTGTGTTGGTTCGTGAAATAATGATAAAAGAAAGGAAAATAAAAAGAAACTGAAGTGGAAAGGAATATAAAGACAATAGAGTTTGAGGAATAATAAGGAAGTTGGGTATGAGGAAACCCTAAAGACTAGTAGCAATAGAAATAGAAAAGTATGTAATCGTCAGGATGAGGGTGATTCACCATGAGTTAAATTGATGGTTGAAGGCATAAGAGATACATATATTTTACCCCCTGTAAGTTGGGAGGATTCGAGGAAACCTTGAGATAGTTCGAAGGATAAATAATGAGACGCGGATAGACTGAGGAGACAAGGAAGTAGGAAATTAGGAAAATTGGATGAAGGAAGTGACCTTCAAGAATGTGAAGTGTAAGACCGGTGGCTTGATACCCAGGAAGGGTAATGCCAGAAATGAGAGATATCCCAGCATTGAGGTGACTGTTGAGATAAACAACAAAAGTAAATAAGGAATTATTAAGAAGAAGTTCACGTTGAACATGACCAATATCTTCCAGAACATCCTTGTTATCGTTATCAAATTAGGCAAGAAAAGCAGATAACCGTTGTTATCTTTTGGAGGCCATATTGATTGACCTCATTTTGAATACAGATGTTATTGTGAAATTAGTCATATACTATCGAGGTGGAAATGATTGAATAAGACACCCTTATCAGGAATATATGACTTGATTTATCCATGGAAGGATGCATGTACCTTTTTAAAGGTGGAATTAAGGATAGAACATCGGTAACTTAAAATGAATCCTAAGGAAATGCATAAAGGTTGGCATTTCACCCTTAATAGGGATAATATGAGTTTTGACAGTATGAATTGGAAAAGATTAAGGTAATAACAACCTTTAAGTATCAGTGGAGAATTTTTTTTCAGAAACATATAGACAATGGTTCTAGTATTAGTAAAGGGTATTTTGATATGCCCTGTATCTAGGGAATACAGGAGGAACGATTCAAGGATAACCTTAGAGGTTTTACAAGGAGAAAGGTAATATTCAAAATTCTCAAGAATAGAAATTTTGATAAAGGAAATATGACGTAATAAAAATAATGCCAAGTGGGGCACATGTTAAACCATGAGAAAGTATAGATTGAACCCAACGAAGGTCAAGAATGGTGAAAACAAGAAGGTCCCAAGATAAGAGACGTCCTAAGTACGATCGAGAGTCAGTCGTAACAATGATTAACCTCTAAAGACTGAGGCAATAACTTATGGAAAAATGGTGGTATTTTTTTTACTCATCAGATTTTAAGGAAAACATCTTCACACAAGCAGTGATTGGAAATGAGGTAGAAAATTTAGTTGGAGATCGTTCAAACGACATTGATTGTAAGGAAATTTTACTATCAGGAAAGGCCAAAGAGGTGGCCGACACTTTAAGTGTAAGAGAGCAATTATAGGCGCTCGTGCCAGAGGAATACAGTGATGATGGTTGAAGCCGTAAAGTTTGTATTATGGTTTGGAAGATTGACATTCCTTCTGATGACTGTGCAATACCCAACCGTAATAGTAGTTGGTAAAGGTTTAACTCGTGTAATCGCCATGAGCGGGCTATCTATCTCAGAAGGTACTATCTTGAGATAAGCCAGGACCATGTTTCAAAAAGGACTAGACGAACCTTTGAGTTAAGTCTTCTAATTGAGGCATATGATTAAGAATGGTATTAACCTGCTATCATTGCTTTGATTGAAACTCTTCTGCAATTTTATCTGCTTCATGTCATGAAAGTACGTCAGAATTTGGAGTGTTCTTCATGAATTATGAATGGTGATTATGTTAACTCCTTAGAAGAATTCTATACGACATGTATGGACTCCGTATGGTTAAATATTAAGATTTCATGGAAAGTGAATGACGACAGTAGGTCAGTGGTGGACCATATTAATGCAGCAATGATTCTGCGAGTAATGAGCTGATTACAACCGTGAGGGTTGTATTGGAATGGATGTTGAGATTGAGTACCACTAATCGGGTCATGTTGACGTATAAGTTATCTTTGATAGAAAAACTAGGTCGATTATTTACCTATTGAATATTTATTCCTTCTTATCAATAGAGAGTCGTATTTCTATGCGAGGAAGGTTGCAGTGCAAGCATAGAATTCTAGTAACGATGATGTCTAGAATGAGATCCCAGATTCGATTTTCGATATCGAGGGAGTTTCAAAGGTGATTGTGTATAAGCTCGAGGGAGAGCATGGGTCCATAGAATGATGGACGGAATAGCAAAAATATTTAGGCATGTGAAATACGATGCTATAATTCTTGATGTTGATATAAATACATATATGTTTTGTTCTCCTATGACAAACCTCTATAGTTCAGGGGTAGATTCCAAGCCAGATATTTTGTGGCAGTATATTTTATATATATACAATTCTCTTCAATTTGTTCTTTTCTCTCCTTTTAATTTCATATAAGCTGAGAAGAACAACCCTTCCAGAAGGGGAGGTATTGCCGAATGACTATTTATCTGTGTGATAGAATGTTTAATTGCTTGTCAAGTAGTAAAGGCTGGCCACCTTCTGTACTAACATGAAGTAAATTCTTTTACTTCTATATGAAGGACCAAGCTTTTGAAGATAGAAGCAGCTAAAGGAAGTAGTATCAGTACGGTGGTATTCCGATTCTAACGCGTTCGTGATACTAAGGTTGACGTGGTTATTAAAAGGTTATAGAATGCTAACGAGCAAAGGTGTAACCAGTATAATATTAGGAACGGAAGGTAGTAGCGATTATGAACTGGAAATGAATGGGTATTGAGAAGCAAAAGCTCTAATGCTAAAAGCTATAATAAGAGTCTGTGCAATAGACTTGGAAGAATTTGGAATGATCACTTAACGCGGATGAGTTTTCTCACGATAATAGATCGTATGTCAGGTATCGAGATGTCGTCTTATAAGATCTTTGAGGGAAGACAATGTCGATCTCCCTTATGTTAGGATGAAGTTGTAGAGCGCAAGATGCTCGGACCAGCAGTGGTCCAAAGGACCAAGAATATAATAGATCTAATCAGAGGACGACTAGGAGTAGCCCAAGATGGACATAAGAAGTATGCTGATTTGACAAATGAAAGGACAAAGAGTATGAAGGAGGGAACCTTGTATTGTTAAAAGTATTCCCTTAAAAAGGAATTGATGAGGGTTGGAAAGAAAGGAAAGTTTAAGTCCACGAATTGTTGGACCCTTGGATATATTAAGACGTATTGGGAAGATAGCATATGAGCTAGCCCTACCCCCGAACATGTAGCAAGTCATAACGTGTTTCACGTATCAGTGTTAAGGAAGTGTAATTCGGATGCCAGATAAATAGGGGCATATGAGCGCATAGACATGCAACCAGACGTAACCTATATGGAGCAACCAGAAATGGTTATAGACTAAAAAAGGGACAAGTGCTTAGGAGAAGGGTTATCAAACTAGGCAGAGTTTGGTGGTAGGACCACAATGTGGGAAAATTTACTCGAGAGTTAGAAAGTGCAATGCTAAGAGAGTATTCCTATTCATTTTCTATCTGATTCCGGGACGGAATCCTTTTAAGGAGGGGAGACTGTAATAACCCCAATTTTTGGAATTTTTTTGAAACCCTTATGAATAGTGTTTTGCTGATTATGCTGAATAAGAAAACTTTTCATGCCACACTATGTAGGGGTTCTTTTATTGATCTTCTGGGATATTATTAGTACTCTATGTGGTATATAAGTGTATGTAAAGATCGTCAGAATCCAAATCCGAACACTTTGATTTTTCCCGAAAATCCACCAGATACCGAAAGAATTGAGTATAAGGTAACAGGATAAAAAGGATTTAAATTCAAGGATTATAAGAGAGGATTATAAAAGGAATATAATGTATTGAGAAAGGTTAAGGAAACCCAAGTAATAAGATCCCGGGTATGATCCCTCAAACGATAAACGAAAACGAAAGTTAAGCGAACCGTATAACAGATCAACGGTCATTAGCCAAGTAATTAGAAGCTAATCAAAGAGGTTAGTGAGGATGATGTCATCAAACCAATAAGAGGAGGACAAGTGGGGGAGGATGACATAACAAGGTGACATAAGCATGACAAAGAAAGGTGTGTTGTTGGTTGATTAAGAACCACACAAAAGTTACCATGGTAAAAAGTAATAAAATAAAACAAAAACACCAAAAACAACCAACCAACCATTCATTTCACCAAAAACACAACTTGACTTCTTTTTCTCCATTGAAGCTCTCGGCCTCTTTCTTAAGAAAAGGGAAGTCCAAGCTCCTTCACTTGCTAATTTACAAGGTAATTATCCTAGCTTCTCCTAGTTAAGTTACATACTTCCTGGGAATCTTAGCTTCAAAATCCTTTCCTAGCATTTCCTATAAATCATTCAAGAAGATGGTGAATAGTACTTTCTTGAAATTAATTTTTGTGTTCTTGATTTCTTTGAAAGATCAAGCTTGTAGGAGGTTAGATTAAGGCTTCCATGGGCATTCCAAGGATCCTTCATGGATTAAAAGCTTCAAGGAAGGTATAACTCTTCATGATCTTAGTCTTAAGTTTTGTTGTTTAGATTTCCTAATGTTTAGATGATGGGTTAGTGTAATGGGTGTGTAATCATGTTTAGAGCTTGTTATGAGTAGTTTAGTTGATGAGAGGCATGATTATTGTGTGTTTAGAGATTGGTTAGTTTTGTGATGTTTTTGGAGTTGAAAATCTTGGTTATTAGTTAATGAACTTAAGTAAACTCTTAGTTCATGATTGAGAAATAAGTATGAATTGGTAATATTGAGTTGTTGGGGTTGTTGTAGTATGGTATGGATGGATTTTGGTTGTATGAATGAATTGTGGTTGATTGGTGGTTGGTTTGGAGTAGATTAAAAATTGGTAATCGCGTAAACATAGCCGTCGTAATGTCTGATTTACTTTAGACTGTTTTGTTCATAACATCCGGACCCGAGAACTCACTGTTAGGTTTTGACCATTGCCATGATTAGATAGTTCATGTTGCGAGCTTCGTTTTGATATGTGGTTCATTTGAATTCGATGTACGGTTTAGGAGAAACGACCGTTTTAAGTAACGGCGTTTCGCGACTGAACCATTACCCCTCGCCTTACTTTGAAACCTTGGTTAAGGACTTTAAATGACTAATTGGGGTATCAAACAATTATGTTAAGTGTATTAGGCAGGTGGTAAGGTAATCGCGAAAGAATTGTTTTAAAATTCTTAATGGTTAATTTATTAAAAATGGTGGAGCCGAGGGTACTCGAGCGACGTAAGTGAATCGTTAAGCGCAATACTTGTGATGTATATATGTATATGCATTATCTTGTGATAAGTGCATGATTGTTATTAGCAAATCTTGCGATATATTGGAGCATGTTGATATGGTATATATGCATGCTTGTTTCGTAATCTTGATATCTAATTGTTGATTCAAATGCTTATAGTTGCATAATACCTATGCTAGAGATAAGCAGTAGTTGCGTATACCCTTAGTATAGGGGACCCAAAGGTAAACATTTTCTAAACCGGGAGTCGATGTTCACGAGTATAATATATATATATATATATATTTATATATATATATATGAATAGTTTTCAAAACAATTATTCGAATAAGGTTTATTCGATAACTTTATTTTACTTAATGAATATTATTTTGAATATTCATTCGAGGGCTTATGACTCCGTTTATTTTATTAATGAATATTATTTTGAATATTCATTTGAGGGCTTATGACTCCGTTTATTTTATTAATGAATATTATTTTGAATATTCATTCGAGGGCTTATGACTCCGTTTATTTTATTAATGAATATTATTTTGAATATTCATTCGAGGACTTATGACTCCGATTATTTACTAAATAATATTCTTTATTTTATTAAAGAATAATGTGTCGATAATCAAACTTACTTTTGATTATTCAAATAAAGATATTACTTTCGTATAAGTATATCTTTGGTTATTTAATATTCATTTCAAGTATAAGTTTTACAACTTCTACTTCAATTATTTTTACAAAGATTATTCTTTATGGGAATATTATTTAAATAATAATATTCAGATATTTTCTAATATATTTGGACTGATTTATTTTATTAAATCAGCATCACTCCAAACATTCTTAAAAAAAATTTCGAGTCTTCAAAATGATTTTAAAGGGTTAGGGCGGATCCCAAAACTCATTCTTATATTTAAGATCCTCCTTTCGAAGGGGATTTAAATACTCGCTCAAAACCTGAGGGATCCGGCTCTGTGGTGTGTTTCATATTCGCAACAAGGTTGCTATTTTGATAAAAGAGTTTTTGATTACTTACCCAACACTCGGGAAGTAAAATTCTTGGAACAAGTTAATTCATTAACAGGCATCGCCTGGGAAATATCGGTGAGTTTTCCTTTCCAACTAGATACGACTTCTTGGTGGAGCCGTATCAACAAGTTTCTACTTGGGGATAGGGGGGACGAGCTTTACGTTTCAGAGTCATGGATTTCATCTGAACTAGGAGTGGCATAAGTGGTCGAGTAGCGCCGGCCCAGCCTTATTATATTGGCCCAAATGGCCCGGAAGTTCCGCTAAGACGGTCCATTCCTTAGGAGTCCAGTGTTCGGTTGACAAGTAAATCCGACAGGTTCTCCTCTACATGTAGAAAATGGTGGGGTTTTACTACTACGACTGATCATCGTAAGTGGTCTTCCTGGCGCGGCAAACTCCCGTAATGAGTTCATCATCCAATTGGATATTTCTGCAACACTACCTAGAGCACTTCGATAGAAAGGCTACGGTTGGGCGATTGTTGAGTGTTGGAAGGGTCGAGTTTTCAAAATGATGTTTGCATCAAATGAAGTATCTCGTAACTTCATTTTATTTTGGTGATATTTTAAAGATTGATTCTATACAAGTTTTGTCTGGTAGCTTAATCTATGGGATGAACTATTTATACATTTAACGGTGGTAGTTCAAGTAGTATTTGGAAAAAGATATAAGTATATTGGAGTATCTTCTAACTTCATCTTTTAAACTTATATCTAGTAAATGATTATCTTGCGCATGTCAAAGATTTTCAGAAAAATGTTGAGACAAGGTTAGATATATGAGATCACCTTGCAACGATATTTTTATACAGTTATAAACTGGAACTCTGTGTACATTATACATGTCAGAGGATTTCAAAGATTGTGAAAAGTATATATATATATATGTATATATATATACTGAATATTTTGCGACTTGGTCGCGTTAAGATATCAGCTTGGTTCATTTCTTTTGACCAAGACTTTCATGAGTACTATGAGAATGCTCATATATTGTTAATTAGTATACATATTATTTTGGTGGGCTTGTTGCTCACCCTTGCTTTCTTCTTTCATCACACAATATCAGATAGACAAGATGAACATGACCAAGCTTCCAATTCGCGAGCGGATAGGAAACGTTCCGCAGTTTCCTATAGGCGTTAATGTCGCTGTAGCTGAGGTAGGAACTACCAATAGGCTAGGCTTTCAACTTTTGATGTACCAGACTTATGTATCTTTATCAATTGTAATAATGGCAAAGAAATGTAAATTTATGCAGAAACCCTTTTAAGGTGTAATGGCATATAATTTTGGAATAAAATGACTCATTTTATTTTTTTTGATATTCATCTCTGAGACTATAACTTGTGGTGTGTGTGTTTATTGTGGGGTCACAGTACAGAGTAGTTGATTTTTTATTAAGATTGGTGTTATTAAGGGAAATGGAACTCGTGACAACCCGGATCCCCGACCCCGGATTTGGGGGTGTTACAGCAAATAAGCACGCGTCCAAATTATGGATCGATTCATATAAATACATTTTAAAGCACATAACCAATATCCCACTGGATCAAATCAGATCCGAAAATAGATTACTTAACCGCTAAGTAACTATAAAAATGATACCATTTAATACCAGATTTGGTTAATTATCAAAACTGAGCTTCTTATAATACACCCTATGAGAAAATAATGTAAAATATCCCGTCTATCGAGAATACGGGTTTTGTTGGTCTATCAAAACATTTATCGTATCAAAAATTGTACACCGGAACGCGTACGGGTCAAACCGTAATCCGGATTGAAAAAGTTAAAACACGGAAAATGTCCGGAATTACCAAATTAGGTTAGGGAGGAGTTTTCGGAAGAGTTTCAGGTCCTAAAAACGTAAAAATGGTTGAGGTTGGGCGATTCCCGGATTTTATAAAAATTTGTTTTATAATTACTCATAAAATAATTAGTAAATCCATAAATCATTATAAAATCATATAATAGGCCAAAAATTACCAGAAAAATATCACAAATATCCATATTTTACTCTGGACATATAAAAATTAGAATACTCAAAGAATATCATATATTAACATCCATTATCAATTCCAGTTATCACATAATTCACTAAAATTCACATAAAAAATCACATAAGCAACTTTAAATAATAATTATAACAATATATGAAATTATGGGATATTATAGTTTGTCTGATAACTATTGGTGCAATTTGTTTCTGAATTTTTTGATAAGTAGTCGACTTTGAAGCAATCAATGATTCCTTGATATGACTGATTTGAGTAGTAGTTGCTTCTTGAGTTGTGTGTAAGGATCTGACAACTAAAGTTGACGCTTTCAGATATTTCAGCATATCAGGATTTGTAATTTTCTGTTCTGCTGTTTCCAGATGTGCAACAACTTGTATTCTGGAAATAGGGTATGTATCATCTTTCCAATGAGCATTCCAGAGATTATCAAATTAATCCTGCTTCTTCCTAGAATCTAACTCTTTCATTTTTTGTTGTCTCACATGCATTGGCATATCTTCAGGGAAGAAAAGATCATCCTCAGGATCTATAATAGCATTAGAAATATTAGCTTCTTCACCATCATTAGATTCTTCAATAGCAACTAGATTTTGCACTAATTGCTGAACTTCATCACCAGCTTCAGCATGTAGAATAAAATTAGAAATTGGTGCAGTATGTGATCCAGTAGCTTCAAAAGCTTCCACACCTTCAGCAGTTAACTCCACATCTTCAAGTATTGTAGATAAATGAATTGGACCTTCGAGATTAACTTCCAGGACCTCAGTTCTTGTAGAATGATGTGGTGATTCTGAAATGGATGAAACTTTATAAATGGACTATTTTTCAACAAAAACAGGGATTGTCTCACGTGGTGAAATAGTAGAATGTATGGACTGCAAGAAAGTATCAGTACATAGACTTGCAGGGAGATTAATAGGCCTTAGTACATCAGAGTTTACTTGAGATTCAACAAACTGTTGTTCATCATCTATTTCTTTAGTACTCTGAGCACCTGCAAACATATAGCAAAATAAAACTTAATCTCTCTATTATTTTAAAGTAGTCTCACTACTCCTCACACCACACATCTCATGACTTTTAATAGTCAGAGCTTCCCTACAAGGATTACTAAATCCTATCTCTCATTTACCTCTCCATTTGCCAGGAAGGATCCCGCCTCTCTTAAATTCTATTTTTCTCAATCTTTTCACACATCTCACAGAAAAAGATTCAGAAAGATTGTCCTATAGAAATAAGAGGTGGCTAAAGAAGGGTGATCGGTGGTCATACAACTAGAGGTAGTCCTTAAATAAGGTCTAGAAGTAATCATACCAATAAGATTTATATCATGAAAAACTAAATGCTGAAATAACTAAATCAGTATTTAGAATAAATGCTGATAAGGTAATAACAATATTTATACCTTGTAAATCCATAATTAAGCTCACAGTTAATACTTTGGTTATGACAGTTATTGTTCATCAATAATGAGAACCTCCATTTGAATTAGAGAGGATTTGATCAGGTTACTGTCATGTATCATGTTCTCAAACCTTGTTCTTCTTGCAAAGAACTAACACTTGAATGTGTTTATTGAAAGCTATCATAGAGTCTTCAATAAAAACTGATAAAACCACTATGTCTCTATTAGTATCATTAAGATCTACCTCATCAAGTAGTCTCTAACCAACTAAATGTTATTTCTGAGTGGTGAGCACAATTCAAGAATTATGTCACTTGATTTTTGGCTACATTTGAGAAAAGAATTCAAGTGTTCCATTTGTGAGAAGAAATTTAATATATAAGATGTGTTACTTTAAGAAATGAGTGTGAACAACTTTCTTGAATAGAAAAAGAAAGTCTCAAAAGTACGTCTTGAATAGACATTTTAGATAGTCAAGTACACTCAAAGATAATAATCCTCATTGGCTAAGATAAATCTTTCATAAATTTCTTCTTTAACAACAATTACCTCTTGTAGTGTGCGTAATCTATACTGAAGTGATCACATGAACTTAAACAGAGATTAGTTTATTCACATGCACTATTAAAAACATCTGAAATTAAGCATGCAGTACTGATTTGGATATAAACAGTTAAAAGCATTCAAGCACACACAAGAAAGTAAACAAATAGTCAGTCACTTAAAAAATCAAAGAAGGCAAACACATTTTCATTAATCATTAAGAAGATGAATACAAAGTAGAATCATAAAATAGTCCTATCACAAGCTAGAAACTATTCCCAGAAACTATCCCATCTTCAACTTCTTTAATGCTTCTTGCTTCCTCAAGCTTCTTCATCAACCTCCAATGGAAGATTCGTGACATGGAATCTGCAATAGAAATTATATTCTCTTGCAATGCCAACCATTCGAGGCGACGTTGTTCAGCCTCGAGGCGTCGTTACTCAGCCTCCTCAGCTCTTCTCATCTCTTCAAAGTGGACGTCCATTCTAAAAGGATGAAGTGACTGAGTGTCATCCGAATTAAGTCGATCACAAATCGACTGTGGGAGTTCAGATGAGAAATAATCTTGACCATTAAAGATTACTTTGAGATGAAAGGGATCGAAATATAACCTTCCATATTCAGGAATGGAGACTGGTCGATAAACTCCATGGGTAAGAGAGCAAACAGTGGCCATAGATTCTGAATGAAGACATTGAGTATACTCGAGGTTTGTGAATTAAACAAAGCAGTGAGAAGTTTTAAAAGTGGAGGGTTTGAATTTATAGCATATAAGTTAGAAACTGAAGGGACTCTTTGATTAACCATGTAATAATTAACATAATACGTATACACGATTACGCGTATCTAAGTAAAAAGAATAAGTAATCTCTCTCTTCATATTCCTATTCCCAATGTAAGTACTCGAGTAAAATTAGATACTTACATCAGTAGCTAACCCATTTAAGCAATTAAAAGATATTCCACTAACTCACTAATTAATTAAAAATATTACATAACAATTTATTTTGAACAAGTTTAAAATAATCAATGAAGTATAACAGTCAATCATGGTTTGACCATTATAAGTATTTTAATTACGGCTATCAGGATTTATTAACTACTGACATAATCTATTAGTCAAAGCAAGTTTAACTAATAACAGAGCATGTACGCATAATCAGTAGTTCAACATGCAATTTTCAAATAAAATCATTTAGCATCATTGCATGTTATCATGGTATCAACATTTATCACAATAATCAGTATCTAACAATTACTGACACATAATAAGATACCATGCTTCAAGAAATATCAGCAGTCTTAATTATCAGAGTTTGAGAATTATCCTTATATCATTCCCAATTCATTCACCAATCTTGTGAAAGTAGCTTCACAGAGAGGCTTGGTGAATATATCTACTACTTGCTGATCTGTTGGAACAAAGACCAATTTCACTGTACCTGCTTCCACATGTTCCCTTATGAAATGGTACCTGATGCTGATGTGTTTAGTCATTGAATGATGCACTGGATTTCCTGTCATTGCAATAGCACTTTGATTATCACAATATATAGGAATAGAAGAATAGTCTAACCCATAATTTAGTAGCTGATTCTTCATCCATAGAATCTGAGCACAACAGCTTCCTGCGGCAATGTATTCTGCTTCTGCAGTTGATATGGAAATTGACTTTTGTTTCTTGCTATACCAAGAAACCAATCTACCACCAAGGAGTTGGCAGCTTCCAGAAGTGCTTTTCCTATCTATTTTGTATCCTGCAAAATCAGCATCTGAATATCCAATTAGCTTAAAATATGAATCTCTAGGATACCATAATCCCACATTCATGGTGCCTTTGAGATGCTTAAAAATTCTCTTCATAGCTAATAGATGAGGTTCTCTAGGATCAGCTTGGAACCTTGCACAGAGATAGGTAGCATACATGATATCAGGTCTACTAGCAGTCATATATAGGAGTCAGCCAATCATACCTCTGTAGTTATTTATATCTACTGAAGAACCAGTATTTAAATCTAACTTGGTTGCAGTGGCCTTGGGAGTTGATGCAGTTGAGCAGTCTTGCATTTCAAATCTTTTGAGTAGATTCCTGGTGTATTTGGATTGATTTATGAAGATTCCTTCATCATTCTGTTTAAATTATAATCCCAAAAAGTAACTCAGTTCTCCCATCATACTCATTTGATACTTGGACTTCATTAGCTTTGCAAATCTCTCACAGAGTTTATCATTAGTAGATCCAAAAATGATATCATCAACATATATCTTTACCAATAACAAGTCCTTACCATGGTATTTATAAAAGAGAGTTTTGTCAATTGTACCTCTTGTGAAACCACTATCTAGCAGAAATAGAGCAAGTGTTTCATACCAGGCCCTTGGAGCTTGCTTCAGTCCATAGAGTGCTTTATCCATTAAGTAGACATGATCCAGATACTTTGGATCAATGAACCTTGGAGGCTGTTCAACATAAACTTCCTCTTCGAGTTCTCCATTTAAGAATGCACACTTCACATCCATTTGGAACACCTTAAACTTCTTGTGGGTAGCATAGGCAAGAAAGATTCTAATTGCCTCAAGCCTTGTAACTGGAGCAAATGTCTCATCATAATGAATGCCTTCTTGTTGTGAGTAACCCTTTGCAACCAGTCTTGCTTTATTCCTTGTAATAATGCCCTCACTGTCAGTTTTGTTTCTAAACACCCATTTTGTGCCAATTACAGATCTGTTCTTTGGTCTTGGCACAAGAGTCTAGACTTTGTTCCTTTCAAATTCATTAAGCTCCTCTTGAATTGTTGTGACCCAGTCAACATCTTGCAAAGCTTATTCAACCTTCTTAGGTTCAGTTTTAGATAGAAAAGAATGGTAGAGACATTCATTCTGAGTGGTTTTTCTTGTTCTTACACCACTGTTGGGGTTTTCAATGATTAAGTAAGGTGTGTGTCACTTAGAACATTTTCTTGCAGATGGAAGTTGACTCCTAGAAGATGAACCTCCCCCTTGATCCATGAACTCTCTGTTATTTCTTTGATTAGTACCACTATTATTTCCTGATGCTCCCCCTGAATCAGTGTTCCCATTGTTATCAGTATTTGACTCATCAGAGTTTGAGGAAGATGAGTCTGATGATCTTTCTACTGATATTTCTTGAGTTGAATCACTTGTAGTAGTCTCTGGATTTGAGTTATGTTGCTCCCCTTCAACATATGCTTCAGTGTTAGAAGTATTTCCACTGTTCTGTGGAACCTCAGAGATTTGAGTGATATCAGGATTTACTGTATAAGAGTCAGGATTTAAAAGTTCAGCATAAGGTACTTCATTTTAAAATCTCAATTTTTCATGGTCATTTGCATCTTCTAGACCTGTTATCTTCTTGTCATCAAAAGATACATGTATAGATTTCATGACTGTTCTTGTTCTCAAATTGTAAACTCTGAAAGATTTTATAGACAATGGATATCCCAAAAAAATTCCTTCATCGGCTTTTAGATCAAACTTGGTCAGCTGCTCCGGATGAGTTTTGAGAACAAAACACTTACAACCAAAAATATGAAAGTATTTCAAATTTGGCTTATTTCACTTCACCATCTCAAATGGTGTTTTTCCATGCTTGTTGATCAACGTTGCATTTTGTGTAAAGCAAGCAACTTGCACAGCCTCAGCCCAAAAGTAGGTAGACAATCTTGCTTCTTCTGGCATGGTTCTTGCAGCTTCTATCAGAGTTCTATTTTTTCTTTCAATAACTCCATTTTTTTGTGGAGTTCCAGGAGCATAAAACTCTTGTTTTATCCCTTTGAGTTTGCAGAACTCTTCCATAGAGCTATTCTTGAATTCAGTTCCATTATCACTTTTGATGATCTTCACTTTGTATATTGATCCTTTTTCCAGCTCCCTCACATGATCAAGAAGAATGGATGAAGATTTATCCTTGGTGTGCAGAAAATACACCCATGTATATCTTGTATATTCATCAACAATTATGAGTGCATACCTCTTCTTGGCAATTGACATAACATTCACTGGACCAAAGAGATCAATATAAAGTAGATGAAATGGTTCAAGAATTGAGGATTCAGTTTTACTCTTGAAAGAAGTTTTCCTTTGGTTGGATTTCTGGCATGAGTCACATAAGCCATCAGGAGTAAAAACTGTATCGGGCAATCCTCTCACAAGTTCTTTCCTCACAAGTTTATTGATATTGTTGAAGTTGAGGTGAAAAAGTCTTTTATGCCAATTCCAACTGTCTTCCACAGACGCTCTACTTAATAGACAAACTTCTGATTCATCAGTACTTGTGGAGACCCTGGCTTCATATAAACTACCATGTCTTACACCAGTCAATGCAATCTTGCCATCATATTTCACAATGCTCCTCATAGAAGTTGACATGGTAACCTCTGTCACAGATTTGACTCACACTGATCAGATTGTGCTTGAGTCCTCCAACTAGAGCTACATTTTCTATGATGACATTTCCAATTTTGATTTTTCCATATCCCAAGATTTTTCCTAAGTTTCCATCTCCATAAGAAACGCTTGGGCCAACCTTTTGCCTCAAATTCTGATAGTAGGGATTTATAACCAGTCATATGTCCTAAGCATCCACTGTCCAAGACTAGAGCATTCCCTTTGTCACCCTAAAATCAGTAATTTGAATCAGTTAGTGTTTTTAAGGACCCAGACTTGCTTGGATCTTTTGGCCTTTTTAAGTTTGTTAACATATGCAGCATAAGACTTTTAATCAGAGTTTATGTTAACATCCTTACTATTAGTATTTACAGATTTGCTTTAAATTAAAGAGGGTTTCAGTTTATAATAATCATAATACAAACCGTGATACTCTTTAGATGTATAAATAGAATATCAAACACTACCACAATGAAAACAAGGACTCTGTGGTTTATACCTAACTGTTCTATTTCTAAACTATGATTTAGAAGGAACAACATTTATTTATTTTATTCTTCTTGCAAGAATTAGCAAGATGATTAGTGCTACCACAGTTTGAACAGGTCTTTCTAGGTGCATTAGGAGGGGTTACATAATTTCCATTCTTATTAACACCTACCTTGCCATTCCTATTGTTCCTAGACCTTTTCCTCTCGTCTTTCATGTGAAGATCTTTCAGCTTTTCCTTAAGCTATTTCTGAGTCATTGAACCAATATTTACTAATTTTATGTGAACTTGTTCACTCTTATCAGTAATTAAGTTTGATCTAGGTGCTGAGGTTGTACCTTCCTCATGGATTGACTTAACAATATTAGCACCTGGATTAAACTTAATGGTCTTTATCTAAACCTTGTTCAGTTTGACCTTGCTATCAGTTTTTATTGGTTCTATTTTCTCAGTTTCTTTTCCACTTTTCTTATCAAAATTAGATCTAGCAGAATATCCTAACCCTGATCCCCAACAACCATTCTCTAAAATTTCTTGAGTTGTCTTTCTTGAGTTATTCCAAAGTTTAATAACTTCTCTTTCTTTAGCTAACTCCTTCTCTAGATAAGCATGCTTTTTTAACAAAATTTCTTTAACATAAACAACATTATCTCTTTCTTTTTGAATTTCTAGCATGGAAAACAACTCAATTTCTAGGTGATCATTCTTTTTCTTTAACACAAAGTTTTCACTCTTGATTCTATTATTCTATCAGGTTTGATCCTTTTAACTGACATGCAGAGTCTTAATAAATAATCTTAATTCATAGATATCATCAGTATCAAAAGCAAGAATAGTCTGAGGTACCTTTAATTCAGCATTGTCAGCCTCAGCATCAGCTTTTGCCATGAGAGCATAATTAACTCCATCATCTGAATATGATAAATCATCCCAGTTTCTCTTCTTTGAGATCAAAGCTTGTTTCTTCTCAGCTCTGGGTTTTCCGCAGTTAGTTGTAAAGTGTCCAATTCTATCATAGTTGAAACATCTCTCTTTTGACTTGTCAAATTTTTCATATCTCGATTCCTTCCAATCAGTATTTTTTCTGTTGCTTCTCTTATCAGAGTTTGAGGAACTAGAATCTTTTTTGGAAAATCTTCTCCCTTTATTGAAGTTCTTATAAACCATCTTTTTGAAGCTTTTAACCAGTAGGGTAGCCATTTGATCCATGTCTTCATTGTTGTTATGATCACTGTCAGTATCTGATTTAGTGTCAGTATTTGAGTCATCATCAGAATTTGATGATTCAGTATCTGACTTTGCAATCATGGCTTTCCCTTTGGAGTATCTTTTCCTCCTAGCTTTATCCTTTTCTTCTCTTTAACCTTGAGTGCAACTGGTCTAGTTTTAGATCCTTTCCTCTTGCTTCTTTGCTCCATCTCTAGTTCATGAGTTTTCAGAACTCCATAGATCTCATCTAGAGGTCTGTCATCAAGTTCATATTTATCTCTTATTGATGTGACTTTATAGTCCCACTTTTCAGGGATAGCGAGTAGGAGCTTCAAGTTTGAATCCTTCAAATCATATTCTTTGTTGACAAGGGATAAGTCATTCATCAACTTATGAAATCTGTCATAGATCTCAGTTAAGGACTCATTATCCCTTGAGTCAAAGTGCTCATATTCTTGAGTAAGTATTGTCCTTCTTCTTGATAGCGGTTGTACCTTGACACTTTACTTCTAAAGCATCCTATATCTCTTTTGATGTCTTACATCCAATGACTCTATTGGACATAACACTATCAAGACTGCTGTGCAGGATGTGTCTGACCTTATCATCCTTCATGATGAATGAGAGATCTTCAAGAGTATAGTCCTTCCTGTCTATTTCTATCATCTTCTCTGGTTCTCCTGCAAGCGAAACAACTACCTTCATTGGTCTATGAGGACCATCATAAATCATGTTCATATATTCAGTATCATTGGCTTTCAAACACATGGTTATCCTGACTTTCCAGATTTGATATTCATGTATCTTCAGGATATGCACCTTGATTGCTTCATACCCACTCATGTTGCTGCTTATCTGTGATGTGGTTGGGGGTGGTGGCTTCGGATTCTGTGTTTCTTCTTCTTTGTCTCCCATTATAGATTGATTTTCAGATCTTAAACTATTTGTACGTTAACAACAAGCTGTGATACCAATTGTTAGGCTCTTAATCAACTGTAGAGGGGGGGGGGGGGGGTGAATACAGTTAATACAATCAATTCAAAAAAGCTTCAACATAATCAACATTTTTTATATTAACTGATAAAAACTTATTACAAACGTACTCTCTCGAAAGGATGAACAAACATCCTTGAGAGCTGCTAGGTTATGCGAAAGATATAACAATGTCGCAATGCTTATATCATGAACCTAATATGTGCTTTATATAGAGCACATCTACACAATTTATAAGGAATCCTATTCTATTAACAACAAGGAAACCTATACAATGCTTCGGAGATAAAGTCCTTCACTGCCTTGAGTTCCCATTTCCAGTTCCTTATCGAAGATCAACTGATGTGACAAATACTGATTACATCATCTGTTGACATCATCATCCCTTGATATCATTATCCATCGATATCATCATCCGTTGACATCATCATCATCCGTTGATACATAAGTTCTGATGTGAACTTCTGATAGTTTCTACTTGATATCATCAATTGCTCCTAACACTGTGCCTGTGTGACTCGACACAGTGGTAAAATGTTAACAAAAAATAAGATAAATATATTATAATATATATATATATATTCTATATATAATAAATTATCCGGATCGGATCATTAACGGATCAGATCGAATCTATTAGGCCCCGGATGAGGGCTATGTTAAGCTAGAAGGGGGGTTGAATAGTTTAATTACCAATATACAATTTATTATGGCATTTTAAAATAATTTTATCCTTTTTTAAAACTTTACCGAGTGGTTATGAAGTTTATATGTGCGGAAAATAAAGTGCAAGGAAAGAAAATACCACACGACAATTTTATCCTGGTTCGCGATGGTGCAGCCTCTAATAGATCCGCTCACCCCTACTCCAGTCCCCGAGTTCTTCTCCCAGACTCGGGATTTTCTCTTAATATAAACTCGCTCCTTTAGTAGCGGAGAAACCTTTACACCCTTACAAATATTTATCTTGGTGCGTAACACAAGGGTCACCACCTCAAAATAAATGTAATTCCTACACAACTTATCTTAGACAATAACTCCCCGCTATCTCTTCAAAGTTGATGTAGATCCCTTGTGTGGACTTGGCTTCCTTAGCTTTCACCGGTCTTGGATCTTAGTATCCAGTCTTGGGTCTTTCCTCTTCTTCACTGTGCAAATATGACTAACTCCCCGCTAGTTCGTATGAGACTTGGGTCTTAGAACGAAGATCACATAACATCACCTCACCTCACTGCGAAACTAATAAGACAATCCACAAAACACAAAGTATAGAGAAAATATGTGTTGAATTAGTATGTTACGGTACTAGACCAAAAGATAGTATAATATTCAAATAAGAATATTAA
Organism: Apium graveolens; assembly: GCF_009905375.1. Taxonomy (NCBI): domain Eukaryota; kingdom Viridiplantae; phylum Streptophyta; class Magnoliopsida; order Apiales; family Apiaceae; genus Apium; species Apium graveolens. The sequence goes on along the minus strand of NC_133648.1, from coordinate 301,938,181 downwards.
TTCTCTATATGTATGCTTGACTTGAGATATAAAATGTTATATCAAGTATACTTTTGATTACTCCGTCTCTATGGATTATATGTTAATCGGAGTAATATAAGAAGTCCTTTATATGTATAATTAATATGGATTATGACTTCTTTGATCTTCAAGCTTAATACGTATACTTAACTCGGAATATATATTTATATGTCAAGTATACTTATGATTACTATGTCTTTGTAAAATATATATTTATCGGAGTAATAAGAACTCTTCTATATATGTATAAGCACTATGGCTTATGACTTCTTTTGTATTCTTCTTATTTCGATTATGTATTTATGGATCGAAGAATACTTTGGTTACAATCTCGGAATTGTACCTATCCTTTTAAGCTCTTAGGCTTATGGATTTAGTATACTTATGATTTGACGATTATGTGGTCAAAGTATACTTTTAACTTCAAGCAACTTTATAGGTTCTATGATTCTTAGCCAAGGTCCAAATAATAGAAGTGCAAGTAATTGTCTTTGAATTTGTGCTTTTGAAGTTTAGATGGATGATTACGAAGTTTACTATTGATCGACTTATAATCCCCCGGAACACTGAAGATGCTAGAAGGGGTTATAAGTGATACCTTTCGTAATGATACTATATACACGAACTATGCGTTGACCAAGATCGAGATAAATGAAATGCAAAGTAATTGGTCAACTAGTGTGATTAAATCCACCTTTCAAGTTTAGACGGATGATTACGAAGAATATATATATCGAATAAAAACCCCATAGAACACTAAGGTGCTAGAAGGGGATTATACGATATCTTTCGTAATTGGACTATATACACGAACTATGCGTTGGCCAAGATCCAAATAATAGAAGTGTGAGTAATTGGCCAACTCGTGTGATTTAATCCATCTCTTATATTTGACAAAATTACGAAGATCACTATTGATCGATTTATAATCTCTCGGAACACTAGAGATGTTAGCGAGATTATAAAACGATACATTTCGTAATTATACTATATTCATGAAATATGTTGGTCAAGGTCGAGATAAATAAAATGCAAGTAATTGACCAACTCGCGATGTCAAATATGAAATCTCACTCGTGGGAAGTTCTTTAGAGATTTATGAAATCTCACTCGTGAGGAGTTATTTATAGATTTAAGTACTTGTATATTATAGATCTTCTTCGTTTAGAGCTTCGGTTTGAAGATGAAGTACTTATTCGAATTCCGAGTTCGAATCTTTGTTCTCTTTTATTAGAGAACCTTCTTTATAGGAGATCTTGTATTGGAGCTTGAGATGAAGTAGAGAAATTAAGTACAAACCTCAAAATAAAGAAAACCAAAGAAGAAGCTAAAAACTCACCACTTTTGGAAAATGGTCGGAAAAGTTTTTCCGGAAAAATTCGTCGGAGGTTCGGCTGGATTTTGGCACTATGGACGAACTTGGACAGCCCTTCGGGAGGCCGGAAAGTGGTGTTGGATGAGCTCACTTGGTGGGAACAATCTTGGTTGGGTGAAGCAAAGCTTGGATATCAAAAACCTTAAGTATATGTGTATATATTTAAGAGAGAGAAGGTTTTTGAGAAGAAGTGTGTGTATAGAATTTGAAAGAGATGAAGAGAGGCACTTCTTGAAAAATTCCCAGAAAGTATTTGGCTCTTTAGCTTAGTTAAAATGGGTTGGAGTGGGGGTTTATTTATAGAGAAAGTTGGGTGGAATGAATGGTTAAGATTTGAGAAGGAATGGATGGTGGATGGAGTGTATGACATGGTTTGATGACATGGCAAGTAGGTTGTGTTTCTTTGCAAGTGAGAAGGAAACACAAGCTAGTATTCATTCAAATCTCAGCTGATATATATATATATATATATATATATATTAAATATATATTTTCTTTTTCCTTTAATCATTCTTTAATTACTTTATTTAAGGATTAAGCACCATTAATTATGACCACACCAAAAAATCTTAAATAAATATCATAAAAAATATTATAATTACCTAAATATTATAAAATGATGTCCTTCAAAGTTTGGTCAATAATGGTCAATGTTAGCTAGGTCAAACGTGGTCAACTGTGGGACCAACTGCCTCGAAATTCGTGCCCGGACAAAAATTCTCGAAATGCTACGAAATTTTTACCATGCATATAAAATACCATTTAGGTGATCCATACCAAATTTCAAGTCATTGTAGTATGTGGAAGTATTTATTTAGATTTAAAGCGATTCTGTCAGCCTTAACTTCCGAATAAAAATACTATTGGTCTTGGAATGAAAGAGATGGATATTTTGACCAAACTTTTGACTTGTATAGATACTTAAAATATATTTCCTAATATATAAAATGCATTTGAGTGGTGTGAAATATTTTTGAGTATTTTTGAATAATTTTCTCCGAGAAATGCTGATTTTACGAAACGGGAGAAAATTACTTTATGAACACACAGAATGGGTGAAAAAAATGGATATTAATACTTCAACCATGAATATTAATAAACTTTGAATAAAAACTATTTTTAAGGATGTAAAATATATTTGGGAGCGAAGAGTAAAACATTTTTGATTTAGCACGAGATCTCTAAAGAATATTTCCGATATATTCCTTATCTGAGCTTGTTTCCTTATTGATGTTGCAACTGTGATCTAAAAAATATCATAACTTGATATTTCTTATTTAATCAAATTTTCTTAGAGATATATTCCATAAAATATAATTTTGATATTTTTAGAATAGTCGAATATCTCTTTTATAAATAATTTTGAAAATAACTTAGTTGGTTTGACTATTTGACTTTGATCTGGATCAATTAAAATCATGTCCTAATGGAGAGGATCTAAGTGTACTTAAATTTTATGTTTAATCATACAAATACCAAAATAAATAATATATCGAAGATATCCTTTCAATCTTCCCCTTTTTGGTATTTTCCAAACAAACATAAAATTTAAAATTTTCAAGTGTGTGCTTCCCCTTGGTGTATGCATGAGTTTTAAAATATTTTTTGCACATAGAGTTTACGGGACTCAGCTTGATTCCTCTCTTAGGATAAATCCTGCAAAACCTTGTTAGATATTTTTAAAATATTGAAGCATAGTGATTATCTAGCAAAATTAGTCATTTGAAAAATTGAGGGGTCTAAATTCGTTTAAGTACTCTTTTCCCTTTTTATTTCCCTTTAGTTTACAATAAAACACTTTAAATTCTCTTCCCCTTTTGTTTGGAAGATAACAAAAAGTATGTGAATCCTAATTTATAAACTATATGATCATGTTAAGACATGGAATATGTGAAGAAGTGCAAGTAGTTTCTTATTGGTTTTCAGTTTCATTCATGCAGTCTAATTTTTGATTAAGCATGAGAAATTTTTGGTTAAGTATACATAGCTTGAAGCAAACAATGATAGTTTTATAGTCCTTATAGTAAGAAAACATGTTAAGTGTAATTCATTTATGCACATTTTATTTGGCCTTGTTACATGCACAATTTCGAATTTTAAGACTCTGCTAAAACATGCTAATTGCAGTTTAAAGATATAATTTCTTTTTATAAGAAAACATTTACCTACTTATACCTTTTAAACTAGTTTTGTGATTCGCGTTTTTCCATGTATATCTTTTCAATTTAAAGAATTATCAAGTATATATATCGAACTTTGTAGGCCTTAACTAAGTTCAATTACATATAATTTTGTGATTTTAGACCTTGATTAAATCAAACTATGAAATTTAGAAAACATAGTTTCATTTTAAGCAATCACAAAAAGATTTTTACTGCAAATAAAAATTTATTTTATGCAAGTCTTTTAAACTTGAACTAACATATATAACTGTTTATCCTTGATTTTAGTTCAGTTGCATGCATGATATTTTAGTAGAAGTACGTATGACCCTGTCGAGTTGTACATATTTAATAATACAAAGTACAGTCTTGCAATAGAAATTGTTACACATGTGAGAGCCTAATATATTCTATGTCTTGTATTGTTACATTTCCAGAAGACTAATACATGCTACTTCAGTGCTTTTTATCTAACCTCATAATCGTTTTTGTAATTTACATGGGATAAACACTACTATATTCTAAGAAACCAACTGATTACATTCAAATTGTTCTAAACTGATTCTAACTTATCATGTTATAAGTTAAATAAACAATTATTACAATACAGTGTGTACCGTTCATATCTGAGTGATGTATGTGAGTGTGTAAATATCAAATACACTTCTTTTGCATTTTATTTGTGCACTGTGTGAGTTTTTGAGAAATGAACTTGTTAATCTGCAAAATGATTAGTATACACAGTTGCTAATCTATATATATTTTTTGAACTAGTGGACTGAATACAACTGGTTAGTAGACTAGTCAAATTTAAACAAAGCAGTTGTAGTTCTAGGATATAAAACTGTTTAACTATCTCAATTATCAGCAAACTGAAATCTTTTCCTTAGTTTATCAGTACAACCGTTTAGTATATTGACAACAGTACCTGTAGATGCATATTAGTGATTCATAAAGGCATAAATACAGTACTGCAATGAAATGTAACAAAATGCAAATTTTATATTCACAAGAAGCCAAAAATGTTCCTTTTCAATTAGTGTGGTTCACTGATTAAAGAGAATAAACATTTGCACCTATCTTAACATTACAAAGCAAAAGGAGTGCATACACTCCAGAGAATTACAAGTTCAACATCTAGTTCCATCATTACAAACAAAGTTATAGATACAAAAGTTAACATCAGATCAGCAGAGTTAAGTAGCACGGAATCAAACACCACTTCAAGTTCAACAAACACAGATCATCCAACCACATTTCCATCCACATCACAAACATGAATCAGATCAGGTAAGAGTTCAATTGGAGGTCCTCTAGCATCCAAGCCTATATCCTCTAATTCCTGAACCATATCTAAGTCATTAGAGACTGGAACTTGGAATGAGTTCATAATCTTTAGGTCAGTCAAACTAGGTTCCCCTAGGTTTGATCCAGCTAGGTTCTCTAAATAGGAAATCCTATTCTTACAGGATATAGTTACACTTTCTAGGTAAGCCACCTTGTCCTTAATCTCCTCTCCTTATTTTCTGTTTAAACCTTTTTAAGTTCAGTTTTAAGCTCACTAATCATGACTCTCACAGACTCATAATTTGAGAGGAAGATGTCTTCTTCTCTAAGTACTGGAGGAAGTACAGTAGGTTCAACCTCTTGAGGTTCACAGGTTGTAAGGGAGATCTGAGGTCTTATATGGTCTTTGGTGATATGAGAATCACCCAAGTTAGCAAATTTTTCAGGAAGGTGAACATTACACATCAGAAAGAAACATGTAATGAGAAGACCATAGGGCATGTATCCTACCAGATTAGCATTTATCATGTTTAACAAGATTACATAGGATATATTGAAGTTTATCTTGTTATTATAAAGGAGGTAAATGAGTTTTATATCATAAAAGTCAAAATACTTGCTTTGATTAGGCTTAGGTAACACATTGGCCCTAATTATTAAAGCTACGTGTTGAAATACCCCTTTAAAATGCTTAAAATGGATACCACAGTTAACATCACACAACCCCAAAGGCACATCAGACTCACAAAGAACACCCAACATTAACTGATACTCAGCTTTGTTAAACACAAACAAGGAATAAATATCATGACAAGGAAGTTCACACAAGTGTAAAGGTAAATGCAAAGCTCTGTTTAGACTCTTGTTATCAATGCAAATAACCTTCTTGTTCATAGTGGTAGTAAAATGCAACACACCATCTACTCCCTTTATGATATTCATGTTGTAATAGAATTCACCCATCAAATGTATGAAGTACTGTCTACACAAATGAAAGACTAACCCATCCCATTTAGCAGTTCTAATTACCTTCTCAACTTCACCAGTCAGATTCACACAAATGCCAGGCTGCACATTTTGGATAAGATCTAGGTATTTCTTTGAGTTGGAAGGGTTTGCAAGGTCTGGAGTAGGGGGTTTAGAACTATTTGTGTTTGTGTTTGGTTCATTTTTGAGGTTTGATTTCCTAGTATATACCCTAGCTTGAAAAGGCTTAGAGGGTCTAGGGTTTTGAGCATTTGGGATTTGGAATTTTCTGCTTTGATAGAAAGGAATGGTGTGATTTCTAAATCCTTTTCTAGGGTTTCTGTACAAGGCTCTTTGGTTAGGGTTTCTGGACTGGGAAGTGTTTACAGTTTTGAAGGTAGACTTTTTGTGGTGGATAAACTGTTTCTTTTCCATATCTTGAAGTAGATATGGATTGGTTATGGATGGTCTTGGTCTAGGGTAATATGGCATTGCATTTGGATTCATGACTTGTAAAGTAGAGAAAATAAGCTTTGCCTAAGCGTGTGTGTGAATGCAATAAGTAACAGGTATATATGCATGCACATTGCACAAAATCCAAGATCAGTTTAGAAAATGATTTCATTTTAAAGTCACTTTCACTGTTCATGAATAAATTAAGTGCAGTTTGCCAAAGCATGCTGTGTCACATAAGTCCAAGTCCTAGGTATTTACTTAGTTATTCTAGGACATGATATATTTTATAGCAGTTATAGGCAAATAGTGACATGAAGTGCCTAATTATACTATTTTAAAACTGTTTTAAGTATATAGAGCACAGATTTTGGGAAACTGTGTGACATAAAGGTGAAGTGCAGCATACCCTAACACATAGACTCTAGTAAGATGACAAATTGTGCATTTAAGAATTTTCAGTTTGCTGTCTTGAATATGCAGAAAGTGTAATACCTTTTCAAAGATATTAATAGAATAACCTTTTTGTTTTTAACACAGAATAATGCATTTATATCTATAGGTAGCTTATGTTAAATGATAAGGAATAAATGAAAGTAATATCATATTTAACATAACTGATGCATTTACATTACATGTGCAATTCCATTTAATTCAGATAACAATTAATATCACACAATCACACAAAATAAACAATAAGTCAGATTTAAACACAATTTCTTCATGGCATTTTAGAGTTTTTCTCCTAAGATCTCTAAGTGGCCATTAATCACATCAGTGATCCAGATACAGAGGTGCTCATGGCTCCCCTGCCAGGTCTTTCTGTGAGGGCAGTGTGTGCTTGTGTTTTAATTACTTGCTTTAAGCCTTTGAATTCATATATTAACTCTACATTAAACCATTAAAGTATAATCAATCATAATGTACACGAGTACATATATCACAGGTAATGATAAAGATTGAAGTACACAGAAGTTCAATGAATCAAGAAGTATATCATATTTTGAATTCAAATAAATCTGACAAAGCAAACAAGTGCACAGATTTCAAAAGATCACAAGCATATGACACATTGTAGATTGATTCAAGTAGATACTGATAAGATACAATGAGTCCAAATACATGATACACTGTTAAACACATAATTCTCATAACCATTAATATAACCATGGATCAGTATGCATTCCTAAATAACTTACACACTTTTGTACTTATTTCAAGATACACAGGTGAGTAAAGCAGTGTTTAGTGATTAAGTTACTCTAATCAATTTTAGTTTGTAGTTATATTCAAGAGATTCTACACATATAATTGATTAACCATGGATTATCATTTATATCTTGCTAAGTAGTTATGGCTGGGAGCAAATTATAGTTAATTACAAGTTGATCAGTTAACATAACTTTATTAAATTATTGAGTATAACCAAACCTGAGTTATATTTGATTAAGTGAATAAAAGATCAGTTTAATAAGAGCATATAGATTCTTTAGATCATACAATATTAAGTATTATCTATGCATCTTACACATTGAGTTTGATTTTATCAAGAAAAGTTCACACTTAATCAGTTTATACCAAATCTGTTCACATCTAAAGGCAGTTCATATTTTGAATTAAATTAATTGAATATATGTCTACCTAATCACAGAGCACTTGGTTATATCAAATTAACATGATTATCTTAATTAAGATACAATTGCATTTAAAACAATGTTTATAGATCAAAAGTATTCAGATTAACCACAGATTATCATTATCCATTTATTTTCAATTCATTCAGATTAATCAATCATACCATTGAGTTTAAATTTTGGATTTCATTCAAGTGATAGTGCTCAATTACTGTATAGAGTCACTCAGCATACATGACAAACATATAAACCACAGAAATTGACTTAATCTTAGTTTAGTTTGATTCATTCAAGACTGTTATATCCAGAATAGCAGTTAACTCAAGTCAAGATACATTTTGCACAAGAATTGACTAAAAATTCACATATATATATATATATCAATTTTGATCACAAATAGCACATAATCAACTGTAGTCTTGATTTTACCTAATAAATCACATCTGGAGTTTTATTTTAATCAAATCAGTGACACATACCAAGAATACAATTATACACAACACATGTCTATATCAAGTTATGATCACATATGTTTAAACACTTACACTCAACTTGATTTTCCCAGATAACACAAAAACAGAGTCAATTTTTGGATTAAAACAAATTTTTATCTCAATCAAAAGTTCACATACAAGTTTTGATTAATCAGTCATGTTTGACTTAATTTTATCAAATATTATCACACATAAAGTTTTGTTCATATCAGTCCAGAGACATATTTCAAGAAATTCCTCAACTAACATATATATATATATCTCAATTTATGATCTTGTATAAGCAATTAATTATATTTGAATTCGATTTTCTCAAATATTTCATAAACCAAGTCTATTTTGAAAAGAAACAAGCATATTTTTCAAGTAGTCTCCACAAATAGCACATATACTTCAATAATTTTCAATCACAGATGCTTCAAATCTTCAATTTCACAAAAACTAAATCAGTAACACACATTTAGGGTTATATCTGTTTATACCTGAGCCTGTAGCCTGGCCTGGCTTACAGGTCTTACCTGGTTGACTCAGTCGCGGACTGAGTCAACTTCCAAAACTCTGCATGCATCCATTTTTCTTTATCTCCGATTGATTTTAGCCTTGATTCCGTTCTTCTCCTGCATATTATCTCAATAAAATGGTTAGGGCTTCATCAAATTAGTTATAATCGAATCAAATCGAAAGTATATATGTATATAAACGTGGTTCGAATGTTCGATTTGATGATTCTCGATGGATTCATATAAGAATCATCAATTTTTATCATCAAAATCATTCGTTTTTCCAACCCAAACACGATTAACCCTCAATCGTATGTTACAAACGATGAGATATGAGTAATAAGCATAGTATCTGTGTAAATTCATCGAGTTTTTGAAAGAAAACGATGAACTTGATCTAGGGTTTACAGAGAGAAGGAAGAGGCGGAAAAAATGAGAGAAGATGCTAGGGTTAGGAATGAAAATGAGTGCACTGTGCAAACAGTGTATTCGGTTTTATATTAACCGAAATGGATGGCTTAGATTGACCTAACAAATGATCAATGGCCTAGATTAAAACGTTTAATTTTTTGTTTTTTTTAAAAAATGGGCTGATATAAAATGATTTGGGTTGGGTTATATATATATGTATATATATTGATATGTTTTTGGGTCTTATAATGGATTTGGGCCTTGACTATTGTTTGGGATGGATTTAAAAAAATAATATTTAATCCAAAATTATTTATTTGTATATATTTCGAAAAATAGATTTTTGATAAACCTATGTATATATATATATTTACTAATAATAAGATATAATTTTTATCTTAAAAATAGTATATATATGTATTTAGCCTTTATAAATCTCAATTGTAATTTAAATAATTACTTGAACAGTTTATTTTCCCGGTTAATCAAAGCTATATAAGATCTCACTAAATCTGATCAATAAATTTCTTTATTGACAAATCTGAATTTACGAGACTTAAACGATCGAGAAAATATCCTTTTCATGAGATAGGCTTAAATATCCCAAAATATAGATAAGAATTCCATTGTCTATCTATTTTATTGATTCCAACATTCCTAAATCCAAGCGGAGTTTAGTGAATCTTTCGAAATTCAAAGGTTTTGTGAATATGTCAGCGAGATTGAACTCAGTATCTATATGAGTCATTTTTATGTCGCCTTTATTGACATGATCACGTAAGAAGTGATGTCTCACATCTATATGTTTGGATCTTGAGTGTAATACGGGATTTTTGCTAAGATCAATAGCACTCGTATTATCACATAATATTGAGATCACTTCAAATTTTATATTATAGTCAGCAAGTGGTTCCTTTAAGATATCTCAATATCCTTTTTACCGCTGATAAATGAGATTCTTTTGGTGCGACTTGAAATCTAGCACACTTACAAACACTATATTAAAAATCGGGATGACTTGCAGTGATATAGAGCAAGCTACCTATCATTCCTCGATATTTCTTTGTGTCTACAGGAATTCCTTTTGGATCTTCCATTAATTTATCGGATGTAGACATATGAGTAAAGATGGGTTTGGCATTTTCCATTTCGAATTTTTTCAACATCTCTTTACAATATTTTGATTGAGGGATATGGATGCCTTCATCTGATTGCCTTATTTGCAATCCTAAAAATAAGTTTAATTCTCCCATCGTACTCATCTCAAATTCTTTACTCATATTTTCCGAGAATTCTTTACATAGTGCATCATTTGTTGAACCAAAGATGATGTCATCTACGTATATTCGTACGAGCAATATATCATCATTTTCTTGCCTCATAAATAAGGTTCTATCGGCCGTTCCTATTCTAAATTTATTTTCTAAGAGGAACTTGCTCAACCTTTCATACCAAGCTCTTGGATATTGTTTTAACCCATATAGGGCCTTATATAATTTATAGACGTAATTTGGATGGTTTGCATCTTCAAAACCGGGAGGTTGTTTGACATATACTTCTTCTTCTAATATCCCGTTTAAGAATGCATATTTCACATCCATTTGGTATACTTTGATATTTTTATGACATGCATAGGCTAATAGCATTCTTATTGCTTCTATTCTTGCTACCGGCGCATATGTTTCATCAAAGTCTATACCTTCCATTTGGGTATATCCTTGTGCGACTAATCTCGCTTTATTTTAAACTACCGTTCCATTTTCATCTAATTTATTTCAAAATACCCATTTGGTGCCAATTATAGAGGTATCACGAGGCTTTGGGATAAGTTCCCAAATTTTACTTCGAGTAAATTGGAGTAGTTCCTCTTGCATTGCAGAGATCCAATCCTCGTCTGATAAAGCCTCTTTAGCGGTCTTAGGTTCTATTTGAGATAAAAAGCTAAGATGATTCACAACGTTTTGAACTTGTGACCGCGTTTGAACTCCCTTCCTTAAGTCTCCAAGAACATTTTCAAGTGGATGACTTCTTATAGTAGGAATGGCTTTGGGTAGTTCATCCTCTTTTTCGTCTATTTCTAATGGATTCTTATTGACGGGACTCCCGAGATCCATATTTTCAAATTGTCAAATGATAATTTCAATATCATCTTTCTCGACATTTTCTTGAGCAACAAGATCTTTATATTTCACATGTGGTTTACTTTCATCAAATGCTACATTCATTGATTCTTCCACCACAAGCGACTTTAGAATAAATACTCGGTAAACTTTACTATTATTCGAGTATCCAAGAAATATACCTTCGTCCAACTTAGGATCAAGTTTTGTAAGGTATTCTTTTGAATGTAATATGAAGCATTTGCTTCCGAATAGTCGAAAGTAGCTTAACTTTGGAGTTTTGCCAAAATAGAGCTCGTAAGGAGTCTTTTGTTTTATAGGTCGTAGCAAAACCCGATTAAGAATATGGCAAGCCGTCGACATAACCTCGGCCCAAAAATATTTTGGTCGACGATATTCATTTAGCATTGTGCTAGCCATTTCTTAAGTGTCCTATTTTTCCTTTCAACAACTCCATTTGATTGTGGGGTATATGGAGTGGAAAAATTATGTGTGATGCCATGTTCATCACAAAAGTTGGTAAAACTGGAATTCTCAAATTCTTTACCATGATCGGTTCTTATATAGACTACGGTCGTATTTTGTTGATTTTGAATCCTTTTGCATAGAGAGGAAAAGGATTCAAAAGCATCGCTTTTGGATTTGAGAAATTCCGTCCACATAAATCGTGAATAATCATCTACGATTACTAACGTATATGAACAACCTCCGAGACTTTGTATAGGAACCGGACCAATAAGATCCATATGTAATAACTCGAGAGGTCTTGAGGTAGATACCGTAAATTTTGCTTTGTGAGAGGCTCGAATTTGTTTCCCTATTTCGCAAGCTTCACAAGTATGATCTTTTTGATAGTTTAAATTTGGTATACCTCGTACATGGTCTTTAGTTGATAAATTTTTTATCAACTTCATATTGGCATGTCCTAATCTTCGATGCCATAGCCATGGATCATCATTTATAGTGATTAGGCATACGCTCACTTGCTTGCTCATATCGCATTTATAAACATTTTTATTTCTGGGGCAAGTGAGGACCAACTCTCCGGATTAATCTAAAATTGAACAATGAGTAGTGTAGAAGATTACCTTGTATTCATTGTCGCATAGTTGACTAATGGAGAGAAGATTGTACTTTAATCCGGTGACTAGTTGTACGCCGGAAATTCTAACCTTTCCATTTCCGATATCCCCGATGCCGACAATGTTTCCTTTGCTATTATCTCCAAATGTTATGCTCTCCGCGGTAACATTTTTAATATTGTTCAAGAATGACTTGTTGCCGGTCATGTGTCTGGAACACCCACTATCAAGGTACCATATGTCTTGTTTCGCGGCAAGACAAACCTACAAAACAAATTAATTAAATTTATAGGTACCCCTTTGTCTTGAGGGTCCTGGGGTTAGTACATCATAAAGAGCATTTGAATGTTTATAAGCATAGCCAGGCATGTTATTATCTTCCTCAGGAACATGAACCTTTCTAAGCACATAATTCCTAGTTGGGTAATTTCTAGATGTACCATAGAATCTAGATTGAGCATGATAAGCATTATGTCTATTATTATTATGGTTGACATGATGTTGGTTGCTTCTATTTGGAAACGTAGTAGGTTGATGAGACTTTTGTTGCCTTTGATCTTTATATTCCATATTTTTGTAAGGCACAAGCTTATCATCTTTCTTGTATGATTCCTTGTGAATCTATACATGCTTCCCCTTAATTTCACCATTCTTGAATTTACAATATTGAACAGTGTGTCCAATCTTGTTACAATAAGAACATTTATACGATGGTGATTCGGGTGAAGTCTTAGTTGGTGATACAAATCTCCGAATATTATTTTTAGGAGGAGAATTCTTATTATATCCTAAACCTTCATGATTGTATGAGGTTTTTGTATGCACCATTTGATCCAACATCTTATTGCCTTTTGTAAATCTTTGAAGAACATTTTCAAGACTTTCATTATCTTTTTGTAAGGCATCAATCTTGTTGTTAAGGATTATTTCTTGATCCTTAACTTGAGCTATGAGCTTATGATTTTCTTCTTTCAACTTTTGAGCTTCAATTGTAAGCTCGTTGATCTTTATTAGCTCATTTTCTTTATCAAGATTGTCTTTAAAAGATGTTTCTTTATTTTGAACACTTGATTCCATTTGAATCTTTAAGTTCAATAGATCAACGTGAAGTTCACATATATTTTCATTCAATTGAACTTTTTCACGTACCATCTCTTCCTCTTTGAGGATTAGTGATATATTCTCTGTTTCAAGGTTGATTATATTTTCTTGAAGTTTATTTACTTCAACCTTGATGAGATGGTTTTGATCTTTTAGAGATGTAATCTCTTTTTCATCTTGGACTCTTGAGTCCATCATCCGAGTATACTCTTTATTTTGAGTATGATTTATTTCTTCTATTTTCATTTTCTCGGACCATACTAAGTGAAGCCTTTGATCAACATCTTTGTATTTACTTTTATATTATACCACAAGTCCAATTAAATCATGCTTATTCATGTCCATAAGTGATAAATTAGATTCATCCAATAATGACTTAATTGAGACGTAGTTAGATGTTACCTCTTCATTTGTATAGGAGACTTCCCTAGATGTAGTTTCTTCTCCGAGAGCCATCAAGCATAGATTCACCAATTCTTTACTAGCTTCTGGAGCTTCTTCATCTTCACTCAAATCCCAACCATTTTCAGCCACGAGACTTCGTCCCTTTGAAAGTTTAGGACATTCTCTTTTATAGTGACCAGGTTGTTTACACTCAAAACATACATCTTGTGTTTCCTCCAGAGATGCATATTTTGGTGTTGGAGGAGTGTAAAAGGGATGATTAGTAGAGACATTGGCATTACTATAGGTATTCATATTTTGATTGCCTTTGCCTTTGTTGTAGCTCGTTGACGGAAAATTATTCTTATAGTTGGAAGAATAATTTTGGGAGTAATTAGGCCTTCCGTTAGAGTTAAAACTCTTTGTTGATTATTTGATTTTAGGAAGCCTTTTCTGTATCTTTGAGCTTTGCTTTGAAGCACACGACGGAGTTGTTTCGTGAGAAGAGCAATTTCACTCTCATTGAGATTTTGAAGTTCTTCGTTTAACTCCTCATCGTTTTTATCTTCATCTATTAATATGGCCTTTAGTACCATATTTTTCTTTTTGTCCTCCACTTTTGGAGCAACCTTTTCCGAAATATTATCTTCTTCGTAAGCACGAAGATTTCCGAAGAGGTTATCAATCTTATACTCATTTAGATTGTGCATCTCTTTTATAGTAGTAATTTTGACTTTCCAACTTGGAGGTAGAGATTTAAGCACTCTTCAATTCTTTTCATTTTGATTATAATTCTTTCCAAGTTGAGATAATTCATCGATTATACGAGTAAATCTTATTTCCATATCGATGATATTTTCTCCTTCTTAGAGTTTAAAGTTCTCATAATCTTGGATCAATGTTTCCAACTGAGAATCTTTTATATCAGTGGTTCCTTCATAGGTTACCACTAATTTGTTCCACATCTCTTGTGCCGACTTGCAATTATTTACTCTTTTGTATTCTTTTTCCACAAGTGCACTTGTGAGAACCATTTCTGCCTTGACGGCTATATTCATTATGGCTTCTTCCTCGAGATTGTATTCACTAACCTTCTTTTTGATGAGGATGTCATCGACAATTTTGGTAGGTATGCGAACACCGTCTTCGATATCCATCTAAACTTTGACTCCTTGAGATCTTGCATAAATGTGAAATCTAGTTTTCCATGTTACAAAGTTGGTGCCACCGAACAGAGGAGGTCGTGAGCTTTACAATCCTTCACCACAACCAACGGGATTAATATACGCCATTCAGACCACTTTTTGTTGTGCCTGTAAATCTGTAAATCACTTAACAAACACGTTAAAAAGCACTGCTCTGATACCAATTGTTAGGTCCCGTATGAGGGCTATGTTAAGCTAGAAGGGGGGTTGAATAGCTTAATTACCAATTTAAAATTTATTATGGAGTTTTAAAATAATTTTATCCTTTTTTAAAACTTTACCGAGTGGTTATGCAGTTTATATGTGCGGAAAATAAAATGCAAGGAAAGAAAATACCACACGGCGATTTTATCCTGGTTCGCGATGGCGTAACCTCTAATAGATCCGCTCACCCCTACTCCAGTCCCCGAGCTATTCTCCCGGACTCGGGATTTTCCCTTAATATAAACTCGCTCCTTTAGTAGGCGGAGAAGCCTTTATACCCTTACAAATATTTATCTTGGTGCGTAACACAAGGGTTACCACCTCAAAATAAATGTAATTCCTACACAACTTATCTTAGACAATAAGTCCCCGCTATCTCTTCAAAGTTGATGTACATCCCTTGTGTGGACTTGGCTTCCTTAGCTTTCACCGGTCTCGGATCTTAAAATCCGGTCTTGGGTATTTCCTCTTCTTCACGGTGCAAATACGACTAACTCCCCACTACTGCGTATGAGACTTGGGTCTTAGAATGAAGATCACCTCACGTCACCTCACCTCACTGCGAAACTATTAAGACAATCCACAAAACACAAAGTATAGAGAAAATATGTGTTGAACTAGTATCTTACGGTACTAGCCCAAAAGATAGTATAATATTCAAATAAGAATATTAATATCTATATGTATGCTTGACTTGAGATATAAAATATTATATCAGGTATACTTTTGATTATCTGTCTTTATGAAATATATGTTAATCGGAGTAATATAAGAAGTCCTTTATATGTATAATTAATATAGATTATGACTTCTTTGATCTTCAAGCTCAATACGTATACTTAACTCAGAATATATATTTATATGTCAAGTATACTTATGATTACTCCGTCTTTGTAAAATATATGTTTATCGAAGTAATATGAAGTCTTGTATATATGTATAAGCACTATGGCTTATGACTTCTTTTGTATTCTTCTTCTTTCGATTATGTATTTATGGATCGAAGAATACTTTGGTTACAATCTCGGAATTGTAGCTATCCTTTTAAGCACTTAGGCTTATGGATTTAGTATACTTATGATTTGACGATTATGTGGTCAAAGTATACTTTTAACTTCAAGATTTATAGGTTCTATGATTCTTAGCCAAGGTTCAAATAATAGAAGTGCAAGTAATTGGCTTTGAATTTGTGCTTTTGAAGTTTAGATGGATGATTACGAAGTTTACTATTGATCGACTTATAATCCCCCGGAACACTGAAGATGCTAGAAGGGCTTATAAGTGATACCTTTCGTAATGATACTATACACATGAACTATGCGTTGACCAAGATCGAGATAAATGAAATGCAAAGTAATTGGTCAACTCGTGTGATTAAATCTACCTTTGAAGCTTAGACGGATGATTACGAAGTTTATATATATCGACTAAAACCCCCACGGAACACTAAGGTGCTAGAAGGGGATTATACGATATCTTTCGTAATTGGACTATATACACGAACTATGCGTTGACCAAGATCCAAATAATAGAAGTGCGAGTAATTGGCCAACTCGTGTGATTTAATCCATCTCTTATATTTGACAAAATTATGAAGATCACTATTGATCGATTTATAATCTCTCGGAACACTAGAGATGTTAGCGAGATTATAAAACAACACCTTTCGTAATTATACTATATTCACGAAATATGTTGGTCAAGGTCGAGATAAATAAAATGTAAGTAATTGACCAACTCACGATGTCAAATATGAATTCTCACTCATGAGGAGTTATTTAGAGATTTATGAAATCTCACTCGTGAGGAGTTATTTAGAGATTTAAGTACTTGTATATTATAGATCTTCTTCATTTGGAGCTTCGGTTTGAAGATCAAGTACTTATTCGAATTCCGAGTTCAAATTTTCGTTCTCTTTTCTTAGAGAACCTTCTTTATAGGAGATGTTGTATTGGAGCTTGAGATGAAGTACAGAAATTAAGTACAAAGCTCAAAATAAAGAAAACCAAAGAAGAAGCTAAAAACTCACCACTTTTGGAAAATGGTCGGAAAAGTTTTTCCGGAAAAATTCGCTGGAGGTTCGGCCGGATTTTGGCACTATGGACGAACTTGGGCAGCCCTTCGGGAGGCCGGAAAGTGGTGTTGGATGAGCTCACTTGGTGGGAACAAGCTTGGTTGGGTGAAGCAAAGCTTGGATATCAAAAACCTTTAGTATATGTGTATATATTTAAGAGAGAGAAGGTTTTTGAGAAGAAGTGTGTGTATAGAATTTGAAAGAGATGAAGAGAGGCACTTCTTGAAAAATTCCCAGAAAGTATTTGGCTCTTTAGCTTAGTTAAAATGGGTTGGAGTGGGGGTTTATTTATAGAGAAAGTTGGGTGGAATGAATGGTTAAGATTTGAGAAGGAATGGATGGTGGATGGAGTGTATCACATGGATTGATGACATGGCAAGTAGTTTGTGTTTCTTTGCAAGTGAGAAGGAAGCACAAGTTAGTATTCATTCAAATCTCAGCTGATATATATATATATATATATTAAATATATATTTTCCTTTTCTTATAATCATTCTTTAATTACTTTAATTATGGATTAAGCACCATTAATTATGACCACCCCAAAAAATCTTAAATAAATATCATAAAAAATATGATAATTACCTAAATATTATAAAACGATGTCCTGAAAAGTTTGGTCAATAATGGTCAATGATAGCTAGGTCAAACGTGGTCAACTATGGGACCAACTGCCTCGAAATTCGTGCCCGGACAAAAATTCTTGAAACGCTACGAAATTTTTACCATGCATATAAAATAACATTTAAGTGATCCATACCAAATTTAAAGTCATTCTAGTATGTGTAATTATTTATTTAGATTTAAAGCGGTTCTGTCAGCCTTTACTTCCGAATAAAAATATTATTGGTTTTGGAATGAAATAGATGAATATTTTGACCAAAGTTTTGACTTGTATAGATACTTAAAATATATTTCCTAATATATAAAATATATTTGAGTGGTGTGAAATATTTTTGAGTATTTTTAAATAATTTTCTTCGAGAAATGCTGATTTTACGAAACGGGAGAAAATTACGTTACGAACACACATAATGGGTGAAAAATGGATATTAATATTTCAACCATGAATATTAATAAAATTTGAATAAAAATTATTTTGAAGGATGTAAAATATATTTAGGAGCGAAGAGTTAAACATTTTTGATTTAGCATGAGATCTCTAAAGAATATTTCTGATATATTCCTTATTCGAACTTGTTGCCTTATTGATGTTGCAACTGTGATCTAAAGAATATCATAACTTGATATTTCGTATTTTGATCAAATTGCCTTAGATATATATTTCATAAAATATAATTTTGATGTTCTTAGAATAATGGAATATCTCTTTTATAAATAGTCTTGATAATAATTTAGCTGGTTTGACTATTTGACTTTGATCTGGATGAATTAAAATCATGTCATAATGGAGAGGATCTAAGTGTACTTAAATTTTATGTTTACTCTTACTAATACCAAAATAAATAATATATTGAAGATATCCTTTCAGAATCGTTACATAATCCAATTTTTTCAAATGATCTATATCCGCTCTATTAGCCTTCGAATCAGACCGGATTTCTGATCTATTGACATCCCTACTCAGACCCACTCCGAGATGCGGTTCAGTCACCTTGAACAACCATATTTCCTGTAAAATCCAAAATAATTGATCATAAAATTTTCATAATAGAGAACTTACCTTCAAACTTTTAATCATGGTTCCTTCTAGTTATGCCCTCCTCTTTCCACATTCAAGCAGCTTCTTTGGGGTGAGGTTCAGCTACCCTGCCAATATCTTTTTCAAATAAAAGTAATTTAAGAAATATAAATCAATTTCCCAAAATAAATATCAACTTGAAGTCCATCAAGAATTGAAATTCAATTTTCAAATTAATTTTTAAATCCTGTGTGACTCTATGTCTTTGTTCCTCGTTATACATAAATTAGTACACCCCAACCTTCCACTGTTCCATCCAGATGTCGCCACGTGTATATGACTGTTCGATTTCCTATGCCTATATATATACTCAACCCACCAGTCATTTCCACTATTTACTTCATATTGGAAAAAGCCCTCTTTTTAATCACCGATAATTCAAGCTCCAAAAAGAAGGCTATCACCCTTTTTTATGCTAATTGGTAGTTGGTCCCAATCCTTGTTATCATTGTAAAAGTATTTAATTACTTTTTAATTTAAATTTTTTATCTGAAAGTCGATTGTTTTATTTATATCTGTCAAACTGAGTGTATTTTCCAGTCTTGGGGATCGAGTGGATATTTTACTCGCCTCAATATTTTATCTATGTCAGAAATATTATTTGGTATTTTAACCGTGTTCACCCGAGCATAGGGTGAGGTTTAAAAATATTTAAAAATAATATTTTACCGCTATTTTCTTATATGTTAAATTAATAATAATATGTTTAATATTATTTAAGATGTGTTTGGCCATGATTTAACATGCGATAGATTTGTTTGTAGTCCTGTTCGGACTAGAGTATTTTTCGGATACTTCTTACGTGTTTAAAATGCATTTGTATGAAATTACCCGTAATCTGGATGCGTGTTAAAATGCATTTTTATCGAGATACTTGTTTTATCTCGTTTTGCGGGCATTTGCATTTATTATATGTGTTTTCGGGGTTTACTATTAATT
The DNA here is from genome assembly GCF_009905375.1 of Apium graveolens. Classification (NCBI taxonomy): domain Eukaryota; kingdom Viridiplantae; phylum Streptophyta; class Magnoliopsida; order Apiales; family Apiaceae; genus Apium; species Apium graveolens. The sequence continues at coordinate 301,918,067 of NC_133648.1, read as the reverse complement.
TAGAAAGTATTCCAGTTTCATAAAAATTATCGGACCGGGCTCCTATTGGGACATCAAACCCCACAAAAATTGTATTTTCATTTTTTATAAAATCGTGGGACTTTCAAATATTTTATATTTTTAGAATATTCAAAAAAATTGGGAAATTTTGATATAAAATTTATATTTAAATGATTAAATATCATTCCATGTTAATTATTAGTTTTGGGCTAATTGATTTTAATTTATTTTAGTTGAAAAAAACAAAAAAAAAAAAAACGTGTAATAACCTAATCCACCCACCCCCACCTGCCGTCTAACCTCCTCCCCCTTATTCCCCTCTCCCCTTATTTTCTTTTCTTTCCCGCAGTTCCATTTCCCCCTCTTCTCTGTCTCTCTGCTCTCTCCTCTCCCTGTATATTTTTATACTTTTAATTTTCAAAAATTCATATCTCCCAAACCGTCCATCCAAATTTCAATTGTTATAGATATAAATGATCAGTGCTTCGATATCTACACATAAGTATATATATTGCAAGGTTTTAAGAAAAAAATTTGCGGAGCATATTATTGTTTTAATTTATTTTCGGGGCGTAGAAATGGAGTCTGACGGTGTTGATTACTCCACATGGCGTTTCAGCGTGTGTATGTCTATGGCTAAGAATTTCGGATTTTTCTGGAGATATTTTCCGAACATCAGATAATCTCTTGGGGCGATCAGAATTTATTTTGGGTAACGAGTTCGAAATTCCGCTTTTGTACTTGGGTATATTATAGCATGTTAGTGTTTATATATTTATTTTATAATTTTTAGAAGTTGTTGGAGAAGTCGCTTTTGACCCGATTTTTTTGTTCATGTGGCCATATTTTTCGTGTCTGCTGTGTTTATACGTGGAAATATAAATTATTGTGTGTTCTAAATTTATAAATTTTATTAGAGTATAGTTGGATTATATTATTTGGGATTGATTTTGAGGGGCTCTGACCTCGGCGAAAAGTTAGTTTTACAAAGACATTATTTTAAAATATTTATTTCAATTTTAAATTATTATCTTTTATTATTTTCCAAAATCATAATTTGATTTAATTATTTATAATTTGTTTTGATTAATTATTTATTCATTTAATTAATTGATTAATTTATTTAATCAATTAATTTTATTTATAAATAGTTGAATGAAGTATAATTATTTATAATTGAGCCAAATAATATTTAAAAATTATTTTGAGCTTTGAAAATTATATAAAGGTATTGAATATTCAATTGATACTATTATTAATTGAATTATTCTTATTTTATTCGTAGAAAATAGATCGTTCATCTGTTTAATACGAAACGAACGCGTCTAGACTCAGAAAGATATTATGCTTCTTTTAAAAATACTTTCGAGACATAAATCCTTTTATTTCGAAAGGTCGCTTATTTTGCAAGTCAGTTCTGGGTCGCGTATTTATCGAAAAGTCGTATTTTGACTCGATTTCAGTTTTAAACATACCGAGTCGAATGTTTTGACGAATAGAGTCATGTATTATATGAATTATGTGATACGTGAATTATGTGTTTATTGCAAGTCAAGGCAGATTTTCTTATGTGTTTACAATGAGTCAAGGTTGATCTATACTATATATTTGATTGTTGATTGAGATTGGAAACATGTGGATAGTTCGATAAATAGAAGAAATGCTGTCAAATTTTCAGTAGATTTCCTATCCACTTATTGTATATAAATGAGTTTGCTATATAAATAAATTATCAGTTTACATATTATTGAAATATGTCCGCGTGCGTACGTGGATCAAGAGTCTTGTATCTGACTATTTTCTTTATATGTGGGTTATCGTTCGGGTATAAGATAGAGTTTTGATGTGCAGTTCGTTGAGTAGTTATCATGTAGACAATTAAGATTGTATCTTTTAATTATAGATTCGAGTTGTTCAAGATAATCAAGACCCAGACAGTGGGATCCAGAGTAAAGTTGAATAATAATGCATATCAGGCTTCTAGCAATCGCAGGAGCAACATATCAGTGAGTTGTTGAAATAGAAGACAACAATATCATGAGACGTCAGAACAAGATAATCGTGTTATTACGAGTGTGCTTAACTGCTAAAACCAAAGGCAAATATTCCTATACTATTCTAATTTCAGAAGAGTTTAATGTTTTACTTATCAAATTGCTTAATTATGATTATTCAAGTTTTCATATACTATTCTACTTCTAGAATAGTTACATGTGTATATATTAGAATTAAACTGTTTTATAAAGATTTTGGAAGACATTGCATGCATATAATCATTGGATTATTAAAATTAGGCTATTCTAGCAATTATTCTGCTAGAACATAATTCAATTTTAGATAGATAGTGAATAACAATGCTATCTTATTTTACTCTATACAGTGGAACATGATATTGATATTTACTGAATAACTAATCTTACTAGTTATCTCCCCATCAGTTGTTGAGATTACTCTGGACCATGAGAAATGGGGAGTTGATTATGATAGGATATCGAATGATTCGATTCCCTTATGAAAGAAAAATATTTTGATTGGATGAATGTGTAAGTGACCGGGACGGACGGTCCAGTGGAGGGCTATGTATTATATGAAATATTTATTAATACAACTTTTGTAATAGGCCGATATGTTGCCTTTTTATTTGAGTATATACCGGTGTTGGCCGATATGTTACTTTTGTTTGAGTACTCATATTATTGGGCATGTTTCTATGAATCATGATCTAGTATTATTACAGTGGATGATCAGTATGTGATAGTACGTCCGTCAGATATAGTGATTCCAATCTAAAAACTTATCGTTTAATCTTTAAGATTATTATAGCTTATGATAGCTTGTGATAGCTTTTATTCTCGTACATATCCTGTTATTGATAATCATAAATATATGTTTTATCATAAGCTGTCATTGCATGGTTTACATTAAAAGTTGATTTATTTAATTTGTTGTTAATATCAAAAGTGGTATTGATATATATGATTGATGTTGACTTCCATACTTCAGTACTGGTATGTTGTGAGCATCTAAGTTAATACTGATCTCTAATTTTATGTGACATCAAAATAAGTATTGATATCATGATTGGGGTTTTGATGGAAAATGGATATAAGTTTATGATTCATTCCATAATCATGGTTTCATATTGTTGTTTATGATATTCATGTAAACACTGTTTTACAAGTTTTATTCTCATCGAGATTCAAGGTATTGCTGAAGCATTTTCGCTCAAAAATATCAAAAGAGTTTTGGAATACATTTAAAGAACCAAATTTAAATGTTCTACTCTATTATAGATGTCGGTTTTTATCTAAAAAGGACCATATATATGTTATACTGAACTCACTTAGCATTTCTTTCGCTCATATTTGCCTATTTTTAAATTAACCTTCCAGTGAGGATTAACTGGCGCTGTTTAGCCATGTAATTCGAGAAAGCAAATGAAGAAGCTTTTGGAAGGTGGTTGGTCCAGGTTTTGTGGACTAGTGTAAGTTCTATGGTGTAAAGTTGTTTGTATATCTATTATAGTTGTATTATCGTGTATTTGGGCCTAGTATACTTCCTTTCGAAGTTATACAAGCAGGTTTAGTTTGGAGTTTGTAATTTGTTGAAAAAGAGGTTTAAAGAAGATAAAATTTTATTTATGGAATTTGGATTTCTTGTTTCTAGAACTGTAACCTGAAAAGATCTTGGTATAGTTTGGGGTCGCATGTATTATATTTCAACTGCTGGCATTTGTTTATTGATTAAACAAGTTATTTTGGATTAAGGTTTCATCATGACGACCAAATCCTCTGACCCCAAATTTGGGGGCGTTACATCAATGCTCTTCTAAGTCCCCATTTATGTTGCGTGTTTTGTCCATCCTTAGTTTAGATCTGACCTATAGAGCACCAAGTCAACAACTCCCACCATCTGTTTGATGAATTGTCTCACATACACATTTCTATCACTATCCTTGCACGATTCTACATGACTCACCTTAACTTTTGAGCCTTTACAGGGGTACGTCTTGCCCCTGTACCCCTATTTTTATTTATCAGAGACCAGATTGCAGCCTACTTATCCCGTCTTGCATTTTTGCAGATGTCAAGCGGTTCGGTGGCTGCTAATTCTCATCCATCAATTGCTGAGGTTTCACCCCTGAGAGTGAACCTCTTAGACATTTGCTCTACCCCAACAGCTGGGTTTACACGCCAAACATTCCTGTTCTAGCTCTGAGATGGTAAAAAATTTAGTAGCTTGGCACTAAAGTCTCGCCCTTGACTTTATTAACCACAAAATATCTTCCTATTTATAGAAGTTCGCTTTCAAAATTGCATATAATCCTATTCAACTAAAGCGACCAATGAGTGGCTGCAATAGTAACTCCCTGGCATGCCTTAACTGACTGTCCTTTGAACCAATTCAACCATGACCATAAGTTGAAATTAGAGAACACAGGAAACTTATTTTTTATCCATCACCAATCTAGGACCCCTGGCCATCTTAGTAAATGAATAATTCCATGAAATGTGCTAGGGAATAAAATAAACCCTGATTGCGTAATTAATATCACATTAAATATACCTAGTCCGGTCTACAAATAAAGCCCATTTAATGAGGCCCGAAACCCTAAATATTAATTATTTTCATAATTAATAAATATAGGAAAATTCAGCTAATAAATAGTATCCAGTTGAGGTTATAATTCCTTGAAGATTGACCTCCAAGAAACCTCAAGGGATAAGGAATCAATTTTCTGCATTATTGGACTCCAAAGTCTATTCTAAGTCTGAAACTTGCCCACTAAGTCTCCTAACCATAATCGAACTTAAGGCTTCCCACGGCTATATAAGGGGTCTCACCCCACAAATCAGAACTATATTTTTGACTTGATCCTTAGCACACAGCAAAGTACATAGGCATCTTGTAAAGGCAGATTGAGTCACGAAATACGAGAGCAGTTAAATAGAGCTTTAAGCTCACGAACCCTAGCATTAAATACACCCTAGTTTTTTACCCATAACTTTTGGCGCTGTTTATTGGAAGACAACAACAACCATGGTACTTACACAGAGCAGAAATAACAACGAAGCTGATGATTTCATCCCTTCGCAAATGATCTCATCCACGGTGGAGATACCCCCACACTTGACCTATACCACCATTGAGGGAGGAACCCTTGTAGGGGCATCTGAGACTCAAGGTCAAGGGATAGCGAATCCTGTCATTCCCCAGTCTACACCTCAGTTAATCCCGACTTTAGGGGAGAACCCTCAAAACTCGAATTTGAACGCTCCTTTACGGGCACAATTTACGGGTTTTGAGATGTCAACTGTGGTGCACCATAGGCCAATAAACCCCAGTTATGAGATGCTGTTGTACCCTGAGACTGGAAAAGTAGGTTGTCCCCACCGCCTCAACCATAACCATGGAACGACCCTAATTATATTAGAGGTCTGCCACCAGTCACTAGTGAACGCGATTTCTCTGGACCCTATACAACTGAGGAAAACGGAGAATCCACCGACGAAGACGCTCATCACAAGAGGAGATATAGGGAAAAAGAGCCCGTTAGAAGCAGGCACCCCGAGCCCGTTGGAGGCAGGCGCCCCGAGTTTTAGGAAACTCAAGAGATGGTATCCCAGAAATTTGAGGAAATAATACGTGCCCATGAAGTAGAACTCTTAAAGTTTAAGAGAGATATGGAGATTATTCAAGCTAGAAAGCCACCAAGAATCAACCAAGCTAGAGGAGCTACTCAAGTCATCGATTTGGAGGAGACTCTTAGAAGGAAAATAATGGATGTCCCTTGAGGAAACCCGTTTGAATTGCTCCCCTCGGAGATCCTAATGATCCAACCTCGCCTTTCACAATGGAGATTATGAATACCCATATCACAAGGAAGTTCAAGATGCCCAGCATAAAGGCTTATGGTGGGATTGGGGATCCGGAAAATCATGTCAAGACCTTCTTTAATGTACTGTTATTGCAAGTCGTGAATGATGCCATTAAATATCGGGCTTTTCCTCAAACCTTTTCAGGGATGGCCCGAAGATGGTACAACTGTTTTCTCCCAATTCGATCGGATCGTTCAGGGATTTAAGACAGGCTTATCAAATAGTTTATCAGTGGAAAGGTACATAAAAAAAGCTTAGCTTTCCTCATGAGCAATGTGCAAGGAGCAAAGGAATCTCTTAGGGAATACTTGAATCATTTCACAAAGGAGGCCTTGAAAGTCCCGGATCTTGATGATAAGATAGCTATGATAGCATTGCAGCAAGGAACTAAGGACAAGTTCTTCAAAATGTCTTTGGCCAAGTGGCCACCAGAGAATATGTTACAACTCCAAATAGTAGAGCGGAAAAGTATATCCAAGTTGAAAAAAGCATGAAGAAGACAATGGTAAGTAACGAGCCCGCTGATGGTAAGAAACGGAAGACATACCAGGAGTCGGGGTCTATATTTGGGAGTCACTAACTGATAAACAATACTATAATATGCACAATAAAATAAAATAATAAATATGTCCCCTTGCATGCAACTGGATCAATCATAGGTTAAGTATGGAACATGCACTACTACAAACCAAAAGTTATTACAACCCATAAGTCTATTTAGTTTTACAGACAATTCAGACTTTATTACAAACCACTAGACTAGTTAAGCGTCTCAAAACAGTCTACCTGGAAGGCACACCAAAAACTAATTACAAGCACACGACTTCTGATTAAATCTGGAACTCAGGTCTGCTCTGGCCTAGCTGAAAGATCAGAATAATAAACAAGTATGAACGAAAGATATGCTTAGCAAGCACTATATAACTTATGCTTGAACAACAACAACAATATACTCAAAGAATAAAACCGAACAACAATATATGAAAAAAATCAAAAGCTAATATAAGCTTTGATGATAAATAACACTTTTATATTTTAGATTGGAATCCTCGAACGATGTTGTGTTATCGCCGGTGATCAGCCGCGGAGCACCACCGGTATGCCGAAGCATAACCAACTAAATAAAGGGGCACCCAAGGTACACATTGGCCTAGCATGGTATTATAACCAAGTATAATACATAGCTCACACTGGACCGCCAAGGCCTCTTACGCAACCATCCAATCAATAAAAACATTTTTAATTAAAGGAGTCGAATCAAACGACCTCCTTAACAATATAACTCCCCATTTCACATGGTCTGGAGTAACCGCAACAACTGATGGTGAGGTAACTGGAATAAATAGTTACTCGCTAATTTCATAACAAAGTTCCACTATCTAGACTATATCTGGATAGCATAGTTATTCACAATCTATCCAATAAAAGATTTGTTCTAGCAGAACAATTACTAAAATAAAAAGATCTCAATAAATCACTGACTGTATGTATGTACCACATCACGAGAATATTTATAAATAATTATACTATTTTGAATATGTAAAACAATAAACTATTCCGGAATTACAATAGATAAGGAATACTTGCATGATCATAATTAAGCAATTGTGATATGTAAAATGTTAGACTATTCTGAAATTAGAATAGTATAGAAAACTTGCCTAGTATGCACACTAACTTTTCACTATAACCTCGACTTACAACTGTTGGTTACCAACTCAGTCTAACACCTGACTGCACTCCTTTCCACTCGATTTTATAAATAAAAGTACTATTTCAATTAACAAAACAAAACTCAATCGATTACAATATGTCTCGACATCTACCTGATCATTTATATTTAATCATGGCATTTAAACTATTAAAATAGATAAACATGATTCACATTACACGTAATCATATAATTTATGTAACACATAAGTTAGATCATCAGAAGACAGGGCTCAATACTTTTAAAATTGAAATCAGGCCAGAAATATGATTTATCGATCAATAATCGACTCGGAATGACTCACAAAAACTGGTTATGGAGCAGGAAGAGATGCTGCAGGCACTTAGTTGAAAGCGGAGCAGCTCCTTTGTTGGTGCCTTTCCGCAGAAAAGTAATTTAGTTTCTTTCCAGCTCTCTAGTATACTTATTCTCTTTCTTATACTATTTTCTGCCTATAGTGTGGTTCTATCCCTACTATTGATAAAATCACTGGATGCTCTTGCTGCTCTCCTCCTCTAGTCATTGAACCAGCGCACTCCAATATAAGCTTCTCTTCTTTAATGAATGGGACTGACTCGACTAAGTAAAGTGCAGTATCGGTTCTAATAAAGAGAAAGAATTTATCTTTACCCTACTGCAGGAAAAAGCACTTTCTATCCCCCCGCACTACAAAACAAACATATCTAAGCACTCAAAACAAAGCTGAAATAAGGAATGGGAGAAGCTATAGTACATAACACTTTTCACTTTCTCTGGAGTCCAGCCCTTGGACTTAGTTCTATCAGAGATAAAAGGATTTGAAAGGATATCTTCGATATATTATTTATTTTGGTATTTGTACGATTAAACATAAAATTTAATTAATCATAGATCCTCTCCATTAGGACATGAATTTAATTGATCTAAATCAAAGTCAAAAGTCAAACTAACAAAATCATTTCCAAATATATTTATATTACAGATATAAATATAACATAGATATACCAATATTCTGAATAATCAAAATCCTTCTCTTATGGAATATATCTCTAAGGCAATATGAACAAAGAATAAATATCAAGGCATGATAATTTTTAGATCAGTGTTGCAATATCAATATGGCAACAAGCTCGAAAAAGGGATATTACAGAATTATTCTTTAGAATTCTCGTGCTATATCAAAATATTTTACTCTTCGCTCCAAAATATATTTCTACATCTATAAAAAGAGTTTTTATTTAAAGTTTATTAATATTCATGATTGGTTTATTAATATCCAGTTCTATAACTCATTCCATTTATACTTACAGTAATTTTCTACCTTTTCGTAAAATCAGCATTTCTCGGAGAAAATTATTCAAAAATACTCAAAAATATTTCCCACCATTCAAATATATTTTATATATCAGGAAAAATATTTTAAGTATCTATTCAAGTTAAAACTTTGGTCAAAAGATTATTCTCTTTCATTTCAAGACCAATGGTATTTTTACTCGGAAGAAAAAGCTGACATAACCGTTTTAAATCTAGATAAAATACTTTCACATAATAGAATGACTTGAAATTTTCTATGGATCATTTAAATATTATTTTCTAATTATGGTAAAAATTTTATAATATTTCGAGAATTTTGTCCGGGCACAAAAATCGAGGCAGTTGGTCCCACAGTTGACCATGTTTGACTTAGTTACCATTGACCAAGGTTGACCAAAACTTTCAGGACATCATTTTATAATATTTAGATATTTATCATATTTTTATGGTATTTATTTAGGAGTTTTAAGGTGGTCATAATTGTTGGTATTTAATGCTTAATTAAGTGATTAAACAAAGATTAAAAGAAAAAGAAAAATATATTATTATATTCAAAAATCAGCTGAGTTTTGAACTCCATAAACTTTTTTGTCTCATATGTTAAGTTGCAAAGAAACACAACTAACACATTGCTTTCCATGTCATCAATCCATCATCCACCATCCATTTTCCTCAAATCTCCACCATTCAATCCACCAACTTCTCCTATAAATAAACCCCCACCCCAACCCATTTTCTTCAAGCTAAGGAGCCATAAAGTTTCTGGGATTTTTTCAAGAAGTATCTTCTCTTCATCTCTTTCAAATTCTAAACACATACTTCTTCTCAAAAACCTTCTTTCTCTTAGATATATATACATATATACAAGGTTTTTGAAACCCAAGCTTAACTTCACCCAACCAAGCTTCATCCCACCAAGTGAGCTCATCCACTACCACTCTCCGGCCTCCCGAAAGGCTTCCCAAGTTCGACCAAAGTGCCAAAATCCGTCTGAACCTCCGCGAATTTTTCCGGCGAACTTTTCCGACTATTTCTCAAAAGTGATAACTTTTAGCTTCTTATTTGAGTTCTTTTTATTTGAGATTTATATTAAACTTCTCTACTTAATCTTAAGCCCTAATAAGAGATCTCTTATAAAAAAAGTTCTCAAGTGAAAAGAGAACTAAGATTTGAACTCGGAATTCGGATAAGTACTTGATCTTCAAAAAATCATTTCAAAAAGAAGATCTATAAAGAAAAGTACTTAATCTCCAAGGGTGAGATTTTATTTGACATAAGTTCACGAGTTAGCCAATTACTTGCACTTAACTTATTTGGATCTTGGCTAACAAATATCGTGCATATAATATATTACGAAGTATCGTATAATCCCTTCTAACATCTTTAGTGTTCGGGGGATTATAAAAATGATCTATAAATAATTCGTAATTTGTCAAATGCTATAAGGATTAAGTTCACGAGTTAGCCAATTACTTGCACTTTATTTATTTGGATCTTGGCTAATATATATTTTGCACATAAAATATTATGAAGTATTGTATAATCCCTTCTAACATCTTTAGTGTTCCGGGGTTTATACATTGATCTATAAAAACTTTGTAATTATCCGTTAAATTTAAAGATGAATCAAATCCACGAGTTAGCTAATTGATTGCACTTTATTTAATTGGATATTGGCTACCACACATAACGTGTATATAAACAATTACGAGATATATTGTATTGTTGTGTATATGTTGTGTACTTGATGATTTCATGAACAAAACACCTTGGTAGATTTTACTTAGTGAAATAATATAGCACTCGACGGATAAGGTTTATAGTCCCGACGGATGACTCAATATAGTCCCGACGGATGATGACTTATTATCCATCGAGTGAGTAACTTATGTAAAAATAAGTCTGTAGCACATTTCTGCATACACGTTGTTTAGAATCTGTAGTAGTACTTAAGTCATGTTGACTTTAGTTAGATATGTAGAGTAGGTTGATTAATTGTACATAGATGATGTCTTGTAATTCTGCATAAGTGAAATGTAGTCAAGTGCCTGATTGCTACCCGGCGGATAAACAACAATGAATTCGACGAATTATCAACAACCCGACGGATGATCAATAACTCGACGGATGATCATGAACCCGACGGATAAAGAATTCAAATATCTGTTGATAGTGACAACACAGTCACATGCGTCGAGTGGATGCAAATGGAATGTGGTAGCCTATTCAACTGGGTTTTCGAGAACAAAGGAGCATTGCCATTTCCATGCTATTATGAAGATATTCAAAGATGCTGGAATAGAGTAATGAAGTAGCATTGTAATAGACTAGATAGTTTTTGTTTTATTATCCTGTCTCATTACTTTGTAATCTTGGTGATATATAAACCAAGAAGTAGCAACTAAGGAACTATCTGAGAAATTAGCAGATAAACATTTGTAAGCAGAATTCTTAGCATTTCTCTGCATTCTTAGTGTTCAATATTTGTAAGCAGCTGTGAGCTTTTTTGCACACAGAGTTCTCTCGATATATATTATATATCTCTGGTGGAATCATTCAAATCCACCACAAAGTTTTTAAAGACTCTTATTTTTAATTACTTGTGTTTTGATTCATTTAAGTAATTATTCCGCATTGTGCTAATCAAATCACACTTATATATATATTTGAGTTAGAACAGTTTTAAGTCAAGAAAAAGTTTCAAGAATTCCATTCAACCCCCCTTCTGTAATTCTTGTTATATTGTTAAAGGACTAACAATTGGTATCAGAGCAAGCTCTTAACTTACAAAGAGTTTAAAGATCAAAATAATACAGTAAGATGAACAAGAAGGATGTTGGAGTCAAGATCCCTTTTCTGGATAAAGATAATTACCATCATTGGAAGGTAATGATGCATCTTCATTTGCTTTCTCAAGATGAGGCCTATGTTGACTGCATAGAAAGAGGCCCTCATGTTCCAATGAGAGCTGCAACTGGAAATGAGCCATCTATCCCCAAGCCAAGGCATGAATGGTCTGATCCTGACATTGAACAAGTCGGGAAGGATAAATAGGCCATGAACATCCTGTTTAATGGAGTTGATGGTGATATGTTTGACAACATTATCAACTGCAAAACTGCCAAGGATGTTTGGGACACAATACAGATCATCTGTGATGGCATTGAGCAAGTTAGAGAAAACAAAATACAGCTACTGATTCAAGAATATGAGCATTTTCACAATGAAGAAAGTGAGTCTCTCACTGATATTTTTAGTAGGTTTCAAAAACTGCTAAATGCTCTAAAGCTGCATGGAAGGGTCTATCAGACAAAAGACTCCAATATAAAATTCCTTAGATCTCTTCTAAAGGAATGGAAACCAATGACAGTCTCATTAAGAAACTCACAAGATTATAAGGAGTTTACTTTGGAGAGACTGTATGGCATCCTCAAAACGTATGAGCTTGAAATAGAGCAAGATGAGAGGATGAAGAGAGGAAAGAAGAAAGGAGGATCCATTGCACTAGTTGCTGAGTTAGAAAGAGAGAAGGAAGTGAAGATGGAAGCTGTTGAGTTAACTTCAAGGGTCTGTGAAAGCAAGGGCAAGGGGCTTGCAGTAGAAAGTGAAGATTATTTGAGCTAAGATGACATGGAAGACATTGATGAACATTTAACATTTCTTTCCAGAAGATTTGCCAAGCTCAAGTTCAAAAAGAACTTTGGAGCAGCCAATCCAAATAGAAACATGGTGGATAAATCAAAATTCAAATGTTTCAAATATGGCTTGGCAGGGCACTTTGCCAGTGAGTGTAGGAAGTCAGATTCCAGCAAGAAAAAGTTTGAGCCTGTGGATTATAAGCAAAAATACTTTAAGATGCTCAAACAAAAGGAAAGGGCTTTCATTACACAAGAAAATGACTGGGCAGCAGATGGTCTGGATGAAGATGAAGATGTCAGCTATGTCAATCTAGCCCTAATGGCCAAGTATGATGAAACAGAAACAAGTTCTTCAAGGAATCAGGTAATTACTACAAACCTTGCACATTTATCTAAAGCTGAGTGTAATGATGCTATAAATGACATGTCTACAGAGTTATATCATTTGCGTGTTACACTTAAGTCTCTTACTAAAGAAAATGCTAAAATCAAAGAAAACAATTTGTTTTTAAGTGAGAGATAATGTGCTTGAGTCTCAGTTCATTGATTTTGAAAAGTTAAGAATTGAGTGTAAGATTGCCAAGGAGGAATTAATTGAGTCCTTGAAGAAAGAAGAAATTTTGAAGAAGCAGCTCGAGCGTGAACAAGAGGTGATTAAGGCATGGAAAACATCTAGGGATGTCCATGCTCAAATCACCAAAGTTCAAGGAATTGAGTCTTTCTGTGATGCAGCCTGAAAAAAGAACAAAGAGAAACTAGAACCAGATTTGGTGGATGGAGTGCTAACAGATATAGACTCGACGGATGATGAGGATCATCCATCGGATAAAAAAAAGGGTTATCCGTCGAATGATGAAAATCCTCATCTGTCGGCTGTGAGCAAGCCTATCAGTAAAACCAAACTTGTTAAGCTGAATGAGAAGTATGGATCTGTTTCCAAGAACTTTGCTTCAGGAGAATCGAGTCAAGTTAAGAAAGGGAAAAAGGCTAATGTTGGTCACATGACTGTCAAACAGTTAAGTGACAGACTTGAAAAGATTGAGGTAAAAACAGAGGCTAAAAAGAAAAATAATAGAAATGGTAAAGTAGGGATTAACAAACACAATAACTACACACCTGTTAAATATGCTCGTAGAAAAATTTGTGTCAAGTGTGGTAGTGTAAATCATTTATCTGTTAATTGCAAATCTGCCATGCCTACTTCCATGTCTGTGCCACCTCACTTTTCTAACATGAATGCCATGCCTCCCGTGCCTATGAATGCTATGTCTACACAGAATATGAATGCACAGTTTGCTAACATGCCATTTGCACCTAATTCTTATTATGCTGCATTTAGTATGCCACAAATGCCATTTAGCATGCCTTACTGGAATAACATGTTTACTAATAGCATGCCATTCCCTGTTGATTATAATATGCATGATAATTCTGTTGCAATGAATGGCTTCAAAGGCCCAACTCAAATGACCAAGGATGAATCTGATATCCCCATGTCAAATGAGATAAAGCCAAAGAAATAGAAAAAGAAAGCTAACAAGGCAGGACCCAAGGAAACTTGGGTACCAAAATCAACTTGATTTGATTTTGATGTGTGCAGGGAAACTGAAAGAATCTTTGGTACTTGGATAGTGGTTGTTCAAGACACATGACTGGTGATTCTACCCTACTCACAGAGTTTAAGGAGAGAGCTGGCCCAAGTATTACTTTTGGAGATGACAACAAGGGTTATACTGTAGGATATGGCTTGATTTCAAAGGACAGTGTCATCATTGAGGAGGTTGCCTTAGTGGATGGTCTCAAACACAATTTGTCGAGTATCAGCCAGCTTTGTGATAAAGGCAACTCAGTAACTTTTAACTCAGAAGCCTGTGTTATGACTAATAAAAGAAGAAACAAAGTGGTTCTCACTGGTGTGAGAAAAGGAAATGTGTACCTAGCTGATTTCAACTCATCTAATGCAGAATATGTTACTTGTCTTCTCAGTAAAGCAAGTCGGGATGAAAGTTGGCTATGGCACAATAAGCTATCCCACTTAAACTTCAAGACCATGAATGAGCTAGTAAAGAAAGAACTGGTTAGAGGCATTCCTCTAGTGGAGTTTTCTAAGGATGGATTGTGTGATGCCTTCAAAAAAGGGAAGCAGATTAAAGCATCATTCAGGAAGAAACTTGATTCAACAATTGAAGATCCTTTACAGCTGCTACACATGGATTTGTTTGGACCAGTCAATGTGTTGTGTATCTCTAGGAAAAGATTTTGCCTAGTAATTGTAGATGATTTCTCAAAGTTCTCTTGGACATATTTCCTAAAGTCTAAAGATGAGGCTAGTGAAATCATCATCAATCATATAAGGCAAGTCAATAATCATCCTGACTTCAAGGTTAGAAGAATCAGGAGTGACAATGGAACTGAGTTAAAGAATTCTGTCATGAGAGCATTTTGTGAGGAAAATGGGATTCTGCATGAGTTTTCAGCAGCAAGAACTCCACAACAGAATGGAGTAGTGGAAAGGAAGAACATATCACTTATTGAAGCTGCAAGGACAATGCTTGAAGAATCTAAACTGCCAACATATTTTTGGGCTGAAGCTGTAAACACTGCATGCTACACTCAGAATATTTCACTGGTTAATCAAGCAAGATGCATGACTCCCTATCAATTGTTCAAGAAGAAGAAGCCAACTCTAAATTTTCTTCATGTCTTTGGCTGCAAGTGCTATATTCTGAGAAATCAAACTGATCAAAATGGGAAGTTTGATGCTAAAGTAGATGAAGGAATTTTTGTTGGATATTCTTTTGGTAAAGCATATAGAGTCTACGATCTAAGAACCAACATTGTTTTGGAATCAATACATGTTGTGTTTGATGATAAAAAGATTGAAGGACTGCAAGATGGAGATTACCATGAGAGCCTCAAATTCAACAATGTGGAGATGGTTAGTGATGACAGTGATGATGAAAGTGATCAAGAAACAGTATCTAAGAATAATGCAGAAAAATCTACTACAAATGAAGCACAAAACTCAACATCTGTCGAGTTGCATATTGCTTCATCCGTCGGGAGGAAATCTGCATTATCCATCGGGAGCCCAAGCCTAAAGGAAAGAATCCAATAGACACCAAATGGGTATTCAGAAACAAGATGGATGAAAATGGCATAGTAGTCAGGAACAAAGCTAGATTGGTTGCTAAGGGCTATTGTCAAGAAGAAGGAATAGATTTTGATGAAACATTTGCTCATGTTGCAAGACTTGAAGCCATCATAATCTTCTTAGCCTATGCAGCCCATGCCAATTTCAAGGTCTATCAAATGGATGTCAAAAGTGCCTTTCTGAATGGAGATTTGGAGGAGGAAGTCTATGTCAGTCAACCTCCTGGTTTTGAAGATCCAAATTTTCCAGAACATGTTTATTATCTTTTGAAAGCACTTTATGGACTGAAGCAAGCACCTAGAGCCTGGTATGACACTTTATCAAAGTTCCTTTTGGAAAATCACTTCACAAGAGGTACTGTAGATAAAACTTTTTTTTTCATAAATGTTAATGGCTCTAGTATACTTGTTCAAATTTATGTAGATGATATTATTTTTGGCTCTACAGATGAGAAACTTTGCAAAAAGTTTGCCAAATTGATGCAAAGTAAGTATGAAATGAGTATGATGGGAGAACTGACTTACTTTCTTGGTTTACAAGTTAAGCAAGTTAGTAATGGAATATTCATTAGTCAAACTAAATACATTTTTGATCTTTTAAAGAAGCTTGATCTAGTGGATTGCACATCTACAAAAACTCCCATGGCTACTGCAACTAAACTTGAATTAAATACTACTGAAAAGTCTGTGGATATTTCAAGTTATAGGGGCATGGTTGGCTCACTTCTGTATTTAACAACAAGTAGTCCAGATATAATGTTTGCTACATATTTATGTGCTAGATTTCAGGCTGATCCTAGAGAATATCACTTAATAGCTATTAAGAGAATTTTCAGATTTCTCAAGGGAACACCAAAACTTGGCATTTGGTACCCTAGAGATTCTGGTTTTGATCTAACCGGTTATTCAGATGCAGATTATACAGGTTGTAGAATTGATAGAAAAAGTACAACATGAACCTGTCAATTTCTAGGAAATAAGCTTGTGTCCTGGTTCAGTAAAAGCAAAATTCAGTTTTTACTTCCACAACTGAAGCTGAATATATTGCTGCTGGGAGTTGCTGTGCACAAATTTTATGGATGAAAAATCAATTGCTAGACTATGGTTTGCAAGTTGAAAGGATTCCTATTTTCTGTGATAACATAAGTGCAATTGCCATCACTGAAAATCCAGTACAACATTCAAGCACAAAGCACATAGATATCAAGTACCACTTCATAAGGGAACATGTAATGAATGGTACTATAGAACTACATTTTGTTCCAAGTGAGAAGCAACTTGCAGATATCTTTACCAAACCACTGGATGAATCCATCTTTTCAAGGTTGGTAAGTGAGTTAGGTATGCTTAATTATTCTTAAATCTATATGAGTTAATTTGCTAGTTATAATGCAGCCAGAAATTTAATTGATTTTTTAGTCTAGGATGAAATTTTGGCTAAGTCAAAATTTACATCTCGACGGATGATCTTTATTTATCGAGTTTGATCATCCGTCGGAATATTATTTGCTAATAAAAATCAATTATTTTTCTGGAATATTTTATGACTCGACGGATAACAGTCTATCCTTATTCGTCGAATTGTCTTAATCTTAGCCGTTAATTTCCTGAACATTATCCATCGAGTATACTTACAGTTTGTAAGCATAACACGACGGATAATGGGCGGAATTTTTACAGTTTATTTTTAAACGGCTATTTTAGGCAATTTATATTGGTTACTTTATTATTTTTAACAGTTATTTTTGAGATAATATAAAAGCTTATTTCATTTCAATCGCTTTTCTTTTATCATTCTAAATTCAATTGCTCAAATTTCATTCTCTCTCAAAGCACTTACTCTCTTTCTCTTCAAGCTCTTATTCTCTAACAATGGCACCTGTTGTAAAGATTATGTCTCAAACTGGGTTCATTTATGAGAAGAATAATTTCACTGCATTAGTGAACAAGGTTATTCAGCAATCTGGTGACTATCACAAGATGATGGACTTTGTAAAGAATTGCAAGCTCAGCTATGCCATGCTGGTATCACCCACAATCTTTTGTGAAGTTGTTGAAGAGATGTGGACCACTGCTACCTATAACTCAACAGATAAGACAATCACACTCACCATTAAAGGTAAAGAATTCTGTATTAATAGTGATGTTATAAAAGCATGTTTCAAAATTCCTGATAACACTGTGACCTCACCACATATTGACACTGATATAATCAATATGCTTAATTCCATGAACTATGCTCTTTCTACTTCTAAGTTAAGTGACATTAGGAGAATGGGTCTTAGTAAAGAATGGAGTTTTATGTGTGATGTTGTGACAAAGGTCTTTTCAGGAAAAATCAGTAATTTTGATTCAGTCAATATATCCATGCTTAACATGCTCTACATGCTAGTTACAGATAAATTCTATGATTTCAGTGACCTTATCTTGTTTGAGTTAGGTTTTAAATTAGGAGAGTTAAATAAAAGAGGTAAAAATGTGTATTATGCTAGATTCTTTATGATGTTAGCTAACCACCTCTATGAAGAGATTGTGCTTGAGAACCCTAACAACAAATTGGATTGTTAGGTTCAAGAGAGAAGGCTCATTGCATATTTGAACAGGGCCAATCATCACAAGGATGTGCCATTGTTCTATTTTCCTGTAATGCAAGCACCTCAGGTAAGTGAGGTAAGTTAATCTATCCCTACCACTATTCCAACCTCACTAATTTCTTTGAGTTCTAGTGTGGCTATGGCAACTGTGTCAATGACCAAACAGTTGCCTACCCAAGCTACCAAAACTGCAAAAATTTTCAAACCCAAATCAAAGAAAGCCCCCTCTGGTATCTCCCAAAAGATGCCAGTTGAAAAATCCACTAAAACCAAAGAGGGGAGTGTGAAGGAGGGCAAGATAGGTGAGGGAAGGGGTGAACATAAAAGAAACCCTAAGGATAAGGATGGAGAGTTGAGTGGATCCCAGCCTAGCCACACTGCAGTTTCCCAACAAACTACAGTGCTTAAAAAGGATAAAAACTCATTTCTAGCTGCATTCTCCCAAAAGGATGTAGTTATTGAACAAATCTCTCAACCAAGAGCACAGGCCAAGAGGGTTAGGGACACAAACTCACCCCAAAATTATGTCAGAAAGAAGAAGTCTAAAACCCTTGGGGATGCACAGGGTACACACACTGTGCAAACTGGTGCTAAAGACACAATCACTGCACCTTCACAAATTCAGTTTGATGTGGCTCCAATAAATGTGGAGTCACAGCCAAAATCTCTAGTCATAGAAGCACCTCAAACACCAAACTCACCAATAAATTCTCTGGATGTGGATATGATAAACACATCAATTCCTCATTCCCCTTCTTTAACTCTGTTGGGGTAGCCAAAATCTAGTGCAAGTGAACATCATCTTTTAGATGATTTGTTGGCTCACTTGCCAATTCTTTCAGGAACTGTTGTATCATCTGTGCCCAAAATATCTTCAATCAACACAGAGTCAACAATATTTTCTATTCCCAGTTCATTCATTTCTACTCTCTTTATGGATATTGCTCATCCGTCGAGTAGTGATTGTATCTCGACGGATAAGCTTAATAGAAGTTATCCGTCGGATAGCAAAACCACTCACTCGATGGATATCACTCATCCGTCGAGTATCTCTGCACAACTTCAAACTTCATTTATTTCAAGTGCAAAAGATTTAGTGGTTGTATAGTCACTATTAGGATTGAGAGAGAAGAGTGTTTTGAGTGAGAGTCTAGGTTGCTCCCAGGAAAAAGGAGAGGAAATGAGTGAAATTATGCAATCCATTTCTTCAGGATTGGCAAAAGAGAGTGAGTGGAGTCCCACCTTAGATGGTGAAGGTGAGGGTGTGAGGGTGGGGAGCCAGGGTGAGACCCTGATGCAACAAAAGAGAGAAAACGAGAGAAATTCAGGTACTGGAGCTATAAGGATGGATGTCCTTGCTAGTGAGTTAATAAATGTCCAGGATGCAGATAGAGAGGGACTATCTTAGCATCCTAAAGCTCTTATAGATTCCACCTCCCTTGATGCTAAGGCATTTACTCACCCTGTTTCAGCTTATAAACTTCTAGCTGAATAGGGCAATGACAATGCAGAAAGGATGCTCAATCTGGTGCATACCACTCAGTCTATGCTAAGAGCCAAGGATGCCATCACAGCTTTGCCTTCTACAGCTGGTGATGTGGACTATGAGATTGGTGGTTCAGCTGATTTCTTTGGTGATGGGAGTGGGGATAGTGAAGATGAGGCAATGGACATAGGGGGAGAAGTAGGTTCAAGTTCAAGATCAGGTATGCCATCATGGGCATTTTCAAAGCACTGTGATGAGCACTACTTCAAGACAACCCTGATCCAACTGATCAATCAGACAAATACTGCTCTTCAAACCACTATTAATGCTAGCACCAAGAAGCTCCTTCAAGCACATCTAGCCTCCCTGCAACTTCAACAAATCCAAGGCTTCCAACATGCTAGGGATGTAAACACCATGAAGAGTGATATTGAAGAGATGAAGAAGGCCATTTCAGACAAAATGGATTCTAAGCTTCCAGAGTCTACAATGCTTGATATCAAGAGGCAGTTAAGGAAAAATTCTGATCTTGCAACCAATATAGATGCCTTAGATACAAGAATGTCATCTATGGAAGCATCTTTGACAGCCATTCATCTTCATCAAGCTCAACAGACAGATTTACTTCAAAAATTGGTGGCTGCTCAAACCCCCTCCTCTAATCAACTTGATGATAACAAAAAGGGGGAGAAAGGACCAAGTGAGGGGGAGAAGCTTCAAATTCAAATCAGTAAAGTAATTGTGCCTTCAATTACTATCTCAAAGCCACCAATTACAGACATTATAGATTTGATCAATGCAGTAGCAGCCAACATAAGAGCAACTGATAAGGAGAAGTTGAGTTTAGTCAACTGGGAGAAGATTGATGAGGAAACATAAAAGAAGTTTGAACTAGTCAAGGAGCCAGTTAAGTCAGCCATCCATCACTCTCAATTCAAGAAAATTAGTGTGAATGAGATGAGCATGAACTAACTGGAAAGGGGACAATCATCCTGCATCAAATCTCCAAAGGCTGAAATAATTCTGAAACCAAGGGTGAACTACTCAAAATCATCATTGAAGAACCCTTTGGATACTGTGTATGAGACACCTAAGCCTGATGAAAAGAAGCTTCTGTCAAGGTCAATTGCTTTCTACAAAGATCCAGCTGATTCAGCTTCTAAAAGGAGAATTGCTAAAATTTTCAGGAATGGGAAAGAAATTTGTGTGGTGGTTGGACATCCTCAATTTGCCCAAGCAAATAGAGAAGAAAAGGCTAGATTGAAGCAGGAAAAGAAGCAAGTTGCTCTAGATGCTAAAAAGACTAAACAAAATAAAGAGCAAATTGCTATCTTGGCCAAGCTACATGCTGTAAATTCACCACAACAAATTCCTTCTCAGCCATCTGAAGTTATTGAATCAAAGAAGCAAGTTGAACAATAGAAGAAATCTCCAAGAATCAAGGAATTGGCTAAAAGAACTAAAAGGAAACTGGACATTGTTGATAAGGAATTGGAGAATCAGTTTCCCAAGGAATCCACTCCAACTACAACTCAAGCATCAAAACCCTCTGTGGTATTTGAAGATATCAAGGTGGTGGATCCTTACAGGAACATCCATGGTGAACCTATTGTGCCTAAGGATGAACCAGTAGAATGGGAGAATGTTAGGTCCCAATGTGTTTGTAGAAGGGGGGGTTGAATACAAACAGTACCGAATAATCGAATTAAATGCGGAATAAAAAATGTGAAACAAAATTCAAGTTAAATAAAAATATTATTAAACTTGAAAAGTGTTACAACAACTGTATCGATTACAAGGAATTAATCTCAAATTAATTATCACAAATTTAGAATAAATTCGACATGAACTTTTTCTATTTTTGCAATAATTAGAATCAAATGCTAAACGCGATTTGAGATTAAGTTCTAGGGATTTTGATCCGCTAGATTGTTACACAAGAACAAGATAAAGATTTCTAGTTGATTGGATTTAACTTTACAATCTAGAAATTGATCTTGAAGTTTGCAGAGAAGAATGTAATATTGTTCTGCTTCTTTTTCTTTTGTTCTCGGGTTCTGTATGTTGGATTTGATATTCTTGATTGTGAATGTATTGCTGCTTCTGTCTTTTTGTAATCAACCGAATAGAATAGAGCTGGCATGACAATCCTTTTGAACTAGCAAGACTTTCGGTGAGACAATCAGTTGAGCTAGTATGACTATCAAATGAACTAGCAAGACTATCTCATTGAACTAGCAAGACAATCTGCCTCTCAGTGTAACTTTCGGTGAGACTATTGAAAATGGCCTAGCATGACAATCGGTATGACAATCCTGATTGTCATGCTAGTTCATTTTCAATTGTCTTGCTGATTTAATGCAGATTTTTATCCAATTTAAATTCTGAAAATTCCTAAAATTAATTCAGAATTAATTAATCAATTAATTCAATTAATAAATAAATTATTCTTCGCATATATAATTTATTTTCTTAATTAAATTAGATGACTTAATTAATTAATAGAGAATTAATTCTAGTCTTGAGCAGCAACCATTCTTCTGCAAATCTTCTGAAAATCACTGAAAATTATGAATCAATTCCACCACTTCAACGTTGACACTCGATGTACTGTCTGGTTCATGAGTGACTAACTTCCGTGACGTTTCTTCATGTCTTGACTTTGACGCTTTGATTTTCTTCAGATTAAATCCTTGTAATTAATGATACTCTGACGAGATCTCTGTCACTTGATTAAATCCACGATCTTGATTTATATCACTGAGGCATGATCAACTTCTTGAACTTCTTCCAGTGAATTAACTCCTCGAGTCTGTAGATGAACCTTGTTTCTGAATCCTTTGACAGATATTACTTTGCGAGATCTCTCTGACGGTCGATCCACTATTTACTTATTACATTCTTATTTGAGTTGAGTTGAATCCTCGAATATACAAATAGGCTATGACATATGACTTACAATCTCCCCCTATTTGTTTGTTAGACAATAACACACAAATACCTAGAGGATAACTCAACTAACAAATAAGAAAAAGATATAAACAGAAATGCAAAGTAAATAGTAGAAAAGTTCTGGACTAGATTTAACATTTTCCAGATTCCAAGTAGATGTTCCTCTAGACTGAACATATCTTCAAGTAGTTCCATCTTCATTTATACAACCACATTTCCTGTTGAGAAGCCCATATCTCTCTTGCTTCTCCCCCTATGAGAATCAACTGTTTAAAGAAGATCACCTTCGTTTACCACCTCTCCCGTACAATAGGATCCGTAGATAAAAGCCAATGGTACTCCCCTAACAGCTTCTTCCCTTACTAGGAAATCACCTTGTGTTTACCACCTCTCCCGTACAATAGAATCCGTAGTTACAAACAACAATGGTGTGGTGTAGTGTACATTTTTAGGATCTTTTTCTTCCTCCCTGCTATTTCTCCCCCTTAGTTGAGGAATCCTCCAAACTATTACTTAAGCTTTTATCTCCCCCTTAAAGAAGGAACGTATGCCGTCGTCTGAAGGAGTTCTCATATTTCACTTGGTTGGAAAAGAAATAACAAGTAGTTTCTCTTTCTTCCTCACTGTGAGTGTGTGATTGTGTTTTAGTGTACCTCACATGTGTTTCACTCTTCTCTCCACTCATGTTTACACTCATTCTCACAAGTGTATCTCTCTTCTCTCATAGATCCATACTCCAGCTGTACCTGCAAGGAAAATCACCTTAGCCATCCTTAAGAAGGTCATAGGTGGTGCAATGGGAGTTCATAAATCCCCATCCTTGTTAAACTCGTCAGATAAATCTGAGTCATAATCTACAAGTTGCTAGTTTCCCTTTTAGGGTTCCAGATTTGAATTCTGGGAAGGTAAACAATGATCCAACGATTTTAGCATAAAGATCAAAGTTCCCTTCTAATGTCTGTGAAGACACTTCCTTGTGACTTATCAGGTAATATCTGAATCATTGTCAACAAGTTGCCGATCTGCACCTATGTCAGATCCACTATCCGCAGATGCATCCAGGGGATTTAAGCCTGGGGAGGTAGACACTGACCACTGACATATGGCTTTTGGATCAGTATCCTCTCCTAACACCTGTAAAGGCAATTGGTCCACTAACGAACCTTGAACAATCGAATCTGACCTTAAAATGGTCGAAACTCTTGTTTCCGTCAACTCATCCTTTATGTGTGTAACCTCTGCTTGTGCATCAAGAATTGTTTATGTTTGAAGTGGTGACACTACATCGGATACCTTGGCCGATAGGCAAAATTCAATAGACTCACCCTGTTGAGAGAATGAATCTAGTAACTGTTTTTGTGCCTTTTCAGCCATTACATCTTTTTGAGAAGATGTATGGGGGCTAGCAGTTGTCTCGGTTTAAATACTACTCATCTATGTAGGAGACAGAGCTACTGGGTTGACTACAGAACCTTCCTTATGTGGTGCACTAGGCACTATCTCCCTCACGCTCATTCATACTACATTTAGTGGTAAGAGAGTGTTGGTTGGTTCTGTTTTGGTGTTTGTCTTTACAGTCTGGGATAGACGTTGTGGGTTTTCAACCTCATGACTGTCAATGAAAGAAAGTCATTGGAGACTGAACCTGTAACACAGAACATATGGTAATAGAGAGAAAATGATTTACAATAGTGATTTCAAAAGATTTTACATGAAATAAGAAATCACTAATGTAGAAAGAAGTTTGATTTTGTTTTTCAATATGAATGAATTTTTGATAAAACATTGATCACTTAGGGTAAAGTCTAAGTAATTCTCATTCATGTCAAAAGCTTACAAATATCTGCAACATAATGTTAACAACATATCATTGACCGATACTTGTCAAGTACTTTAGATACTAATTGTTATGTTGCATAATCAATATATCACTGCACATATAAAACAATATGATTGTGCCTAGTGATAAGATAGTTATAAATATGACGACTCTACTTATTCATATAAAATTGTAACTGCAGTTAGAGTGCCATACCATGTCCTTGACGATTGCTTGAGCAGTATACTAGTTCATACCAACCTGAAGTGAGATTGTGAAGAAGAGATTGCATAGTCCAATAGATCTGCAACTGCAAAGTTCATGAACTGTGATGCACTGACTTCTTCTTTTAACTCACCAATCAGGAGTACACTTGTACACATCTTACTAGAGTACAATTCCAAGTGTAATGTGCAGCAGGTGCCTGATATGTCGTAATATTCTCAAGTTTCGTCACTGGTGCTATATGTTAGATACTGCTTCCTGATAATAACCTAGCACAATATACAAAATTACAATGATAACATTCCCAGCTTGCAAACAGCCATATCCCTCGGATACACCTTTGCTGTTATCTCCAAAGGTAACCAGGGGGCCAGCTTTCTCAATCCTCATTTGATAGCAGGGCTCTATCTCCGGTCATATGTCTTGATGATCCACTGTCAAGAATCCACACTACCGGTTACACCTGTTTAATGCCCTGCACTTCAAATGGATTAGACCTTCTTCGGAACCCAAACTTGGTTGGGCCCGGCATACTTGTAGAATTGTCCTTTGTCAGGCAAAACAATATTTTTAATTTTAATGATCTCAACATCCTCAATGACTGAACATTTGACCTTGTAAACAGCCTTAACAAATTTCTGTTTAAGCTTAGGCACAAATGTCTCCTTTCTAGCCTTAGAAGGACTAGCAGTCTTAGACCTATCATGCTTCTTGTTATTCACATGCTGACGAGTAGTACTCTTATCATTAGACACATGCTTACCATTAAAATAAGCATACATCATATTAAAAGCACAAGACATACAATTAGCAACACTACATGCTTTATGAGAGTGATTAACAGCAGGTAATTTATGCATGGTAGACATGGAATTATTGTTATCCAACTCATGTGTGTCTGAGTTAGTCTCAGTTGCTTTCACAACTTTGACTGGAACTTTCGACTCACTTGACTTGGAAACAATCTTCTCATTAGCATGATCTTCAGCACGTATTTCTTCATGAATAACAGAAGAGGTCGCATCAAATGGTTCAGCAATTGATGCTTTATAGAGGGGTTCATCAACACCCTTAAGCACATGTGGTACTTCCCTCCCTTTAGCACAGACATGAGGAGGGGAGTTTATGCCTAATTCTCCAATAGCAGCATTGTAATCATAACCTATTCCAGATGTTTGATTAACAGCTTGCTTACTGTAGAACTCTTTAGCCTTCGAACAAGAATTGAAGTAGGCTCTAACCTTAGTCTCAAGACCGGTGATCTTGTCTTTGAGAATAGTTTCGAGTTTTCTATAACAGTCAACTCTATTCTCTAGAAAAGATACCTGTTCTTTTAATTTGTCTTGATTAATGTGCACAAGTCTTAATTCATTGACCTCTTTCTCAAGGTCTGTGATCTGTAAACTTAACAGTTCATTATCACGACGTGCACAAACTAAGTTACCTCTTAGATGATAAACCATTTCAGCATCAGAAAGTTTTACCTCTATTCTTGACGATGAAGCTTTTCCATCAATAGCCATAAGAGCAAGATTTCCTTCATCTTCATCTTCACTGTCAGTATCATCCCAGCTTCTTCCCTTTGCCAGATAAGCCCTTTCAGTGTTCTTTCTTACTTGCTTTGGCTTCCTACATTCTGTGGCAAAGTGTCCCAACTCATTGCAGTTATAGCATCTAATGGTGCTTCGATCAACCATCCCTGTTTTGTACCCACCACTGCTGGTGTTAGAGGATGAAGATCCACCTTTCTGGAATTTGTTGTAGTTGGACTTGTACTTAAGCTTGGGATTCCTCCTGAATCTGACATGGGAGAATCTCTTGACAATTTGGGCCATTGATTCATCTTCCAATTGCTCCAGCTCTTCCAAGGAATAAAAATCATCACTTGATTGATTTGTAGTAGGAGGATCATATTCTGCTACTAACTCATTTTCCTCACCCTTGGAAAACTGTACCATTCTTTCTAACTATTGAGATTGTTGTTGTTGTTGACCTTCAGCTACAAGTGCAGTAGATGTGCTGACCATTCTATCCTTCCCGTAGACTTCCTTCTGTTGAATCTGCTCCAACTCATAGGTTTTTAACACTCCATAGAGCCTGTCCAAAGAAATCTCACTCAGATCTCTAGCTTCTCTAATGGCAGTGATTCTATGTTCAAGATGAGCTGGCAGTGTTAAAAGGAACTTTTTGTTGACCTCCCTGATTGAATAATACTTTCCATTGATGTTCAGGTTGTTGATCAATGCATTGTACCTCTCAAACACTTCAGTAATTCCTTCTCCTGGATTTGATTTGAAATGTTCATATTCAGAGGTTAGGATTTCCAACTTGTTCTCCCTAACTTCCTCTGTGCCTTCATTAATCACCTCAATAGTTTCCCACATGTGTTTGGAATTTTTACAGTTCATCACATGTCTGTTCATCAAGGGAATTAATTAATATTAATTGAAGGCTGGCATCCAAGGAGGCTTCTTCCTTCTCAGCAGGAGTAAAATCTTCAGGCTCTTTTGGATAGGTTCTAGCTTCAGTAGTCACCACACCATCTATTATTACCTCCGGTTCAATAACCATCGGAGTTTTTATACCCTTCTTTAACAAGTTTGAATATTTGGGATTTGCAACTTGTAAAAATAATAGCATCTTCTTCTTCCACATGATATAATTCTCTTTATCAAATTGTGGAATTTTAACGGTTCCAACTTTATGTGAAGTCATTATGAATTTTTGAATAAATAAAAATTCAAGGAGTTGAAAAATCACAAAAGTCTAGGATCTTGATTTGTTCGTTAATCAGAATGCTCTGATACCAATTGTTAGGTCCCAATGTGTTTGTAGAAGGGGGGTTGAATACAAACAGTACCGAATAATCGAATTAAATGCGGAATAAAAAATGTGAAACAAAATTCAAGTTAAATAAAAATATTATTAAACTTGAAAAGTGTTACAACAACTGTATCGATTACAAGGAATTAATCTCAAATTAATTATCACAAATTTAGAATAAATTCGACATGAACTTTTTCTATTTTTGCAATAATTAGAATCAAATGCTAAACGCGATTTGAGATTAAGTTCTAGGGTTTTTGATCCGCTAGATTGTTACACAAGAACAAGATAAAGATTTCTAGTTGATTGGATTTAACTTTACAATCTAGAAATTGATCTTGAAGTTTGCAGAGAAGAATGTAATATTGTTCTGGTTTTTTTTTGTTTTGTTCTCGGGTTCTGTATGTTGGATTTGATATTCTTGATTGTGAATGTATTGCTGCTTCTGTCTTTTTGTAATCAACCGAATAGAATAGAGCTGGCATGACAATCCTTTTGAACTAGCAAGACTTTCGGTGAGACAATCAGTTGAGCTAGTATGACTATCAAATGAACTAGCAAGACTATCTCATTG